>NC_058083.1:287659906-288019043 GCF_014858855.1 Bufo gargarizans | reverse complement strand
ACCAGATCTTCCTGTCGGAGACATGCACTATTTTCATTTATACCTTGATCAGCCCCATAGTGGAGCGCAAGACTGTGCCTTTAACTGACGTCAAGATTTTATCAGAATCTCCTATTACCATTTTGGGTAAAGTCCACAGTAAAATAAAATCCGGAACAAATCAGAGACAGATTTAATTATCTATATCTTGCCGATTATCTGAATATTTTTCCCTCAGTGAGTGAAATCCACTACATATGCATTCCATAATGTTTCCAGTCCTTATTATTAGAGTGTCCATGCTGTTTACATGGGCAGATTTCTTTCTTGTACTAGCTCCAATCAATGATCTAGCAAACCGGCACTTCTTTAAAGAGGACTTGCCACAGTCGCGGACAAGAATACACATTTCTATCTTAGGGCCGGCCATGTGCGGTCTTGCAAAATGCAGAACGCACACGGCCAGTATCCGTGTTTTGCGGACTGCAAAACACTTAAGGCCATCTGAATGAGCCCTTAAGGAATAGACTGTAATAAAGGTCCATCTAGGTGTCACCAGTTGGGAAGGGGGTGTCCCTGCACACTATCCAATCAATGCTGCCAGTGTCAGACTGTGCAGGGACACCCTCCGCCCAACTGGTAACACCCAGCTGGACCTTTATTATAGACTGCTGGCAATAATAGAGAAATGGCAAAACATAGTCATAAAAATAAATGCTTCAGAATCCTTATAACCTAAAACAGTTACTAAAGTAGACTTGTCAGGAGAGGTGACATTGTAAGGACCCTTTTACATGCAGATAATTGTGTGAACCAACAATCGTTGCGGCTGTTTGTTTCCATTTGTGTTCGCGCTATATCCCCTACAGGGCACCATTACACAGGGCAATGATTCGGAACAATTGTGATTGTTCCCCCGGTCATCTGCCTGTATAAAAACCATTTGCACAGTATCCTGTCCCAGTCTTCCATGCACATCTAAACTCCTCAAACAACCGGTCTGCTCTTTTCAACACATTCAGTGGACTGTATACTACCCAAATTCTGGCCCAGATTTCCTAATCCTGTAGATGGTGTAAGCCTAGACAGGCAGTCTACAACTGCACCAGATTTGGGTAGGATGGAGGACAACTGTGGTGCAGGGATAGACACTTTTCTCTGACGCTGTACCATCTACTTTCAGCCAGATTTTCACACACAAATTATGGTGCAGTTTGGGCACAAAATGGCACATTTTAGGTCCGCCTTATACCCATAAAGCACCACCTTTTTTACTAAGTCCCACCCCCATATCAAGCATGTCAGGAAAAAAGTGTAGAAACCCCAGATGAGCCAAATTGTGCCAGATTGTGGGCGCAGACACATGAGTAAATCTGGGCCTCTGTGTTGTTGCAGACTTCTCTGCATTATGTCCTTTCTCTCATGGGTTCTGTTTGATATGATAGAAGGAATAGCACAGTAGACAAATGAGCAAGCCGTGGTGTGTCTAAGTGCATACGTTCACATGGGACACATTCTTTGCAGAGATTTCTGTGACACCTTGATGAATCGGTGCCTTTAGCAGGAAGTGCCCAGATAAGTTTAGGCCACTACCTGCCATCAGTGAGCAGCTCCTCTGGGTCTCCACCCTACGGTGAAGTGGAATACCTCTTGAACCACTTTGCCACTAGAATTTTTCGTGGGACCAGACCCCAGCTCTAGGGGTAATAGCCTAAGTTTTCTCATTACGTTCTCTGTACTTTCTGCCTATAGAATGAAACATCGTATTCAAGATTTGGGGGGTACTATCTATCCTTAGGGAGAGCACTTTAATCGGCGTGAGGTGACTTATAGGCCATACATGCTCCTCTTGAATTCTGGAAAGAAAGGGATGCAAATGAGCTCTTAACCATCTCTGCCTCTGAAACCACCAGATGTAAGGCAGCTTTCCTATAAGTCAATGTTCAACCCTCATAGACCTTGAGAAATGACTTAGATATTAAATAAGCCAGCACCTCATCTGCAGACTGCTGTTCTGGGGTGATTGCCCCTCATCAGTGCAGAGCAGAAATTGCTGGCTTAACTGGGTTAGAGGCCTAGGTCAGGATTTGGGGGGTAGTATATTTCCTTATGGAGAGCAATGGGCTTGAGGGGACCACATCAGATTCAAATAATTCCTATTGTCTGCAACAAATAATGGAAAACCAGAAGATGTTTTGCACCTTATTGGAGAAAATCTAGAAGAAACATTCTCCATTCAGAAATATTCAGTACGTTTTAGTTGCCCTGCAGTGTTGGTTTGGGTGCACTTTCTCAGATAAACACATGGCACTTCCAGGCTCCTTTCTTCATGTGTTTGCAGAGTGACATGTGAGGCTTTGCCTTCATTAAACATCAACGGTACGAAAAGGGAAAAGGAAAACAACCTGCCCATGCCGCTCATGGGCCTGGCATGGACTCTCAGCCATAGCACAGCTCTGCTGTTTATCTACTATTGGCTCCCCTGCAACACACCTCTGGAATGTCTCCCTTCAGATACCAGCTATATCTGTACTTAGCAGTTAGAATGAAACAGATCACACGGCCTCCATGTGTCATCTCCAGCATTCTGCAATGCACCACATAAAGACCTGTGAGTGGTTAAAGGGAACCTGTCATCACAAAGTACCACCAAAGCGTACAGGGCTGTGATAGGTTTTTAAAAGCTGTCACTTCTTAAAATGTCACTTTCAGCATAAAAGAAAAACTGAAATTATAATGTGGCACGTGTTACCTGTGAATAGTCATGGGCTCAGTAGTACTCATTCATGTCCGCTCCAGCAGCATCCAGTGCATGTGAGGTGATGTGTACTGACCTCAGCTTTATCTGCACCTTTAAAGAGGGGGCCTTTTGGACAGAACCCCCAGCATGGCTGCACCTGCGGAGTGAATCGTACTTACCTGATCACCGCTGCTGGGTTCATTTGCCCCCCCACCTCTGCAGATCTCAGGTCTCCCCACATCAACATCTGGTTTGACGTGGGTCATGTGGACACTGCAGCCAATGTTTGGTGATTATGTCACCGGATCACATGATGCATAGGACAGTATCTGTATTTTGCAGATCTGAATACGGTTGCATGCATGAGGCATTAAAAGGATACTTTTTTCTTTTTTAACAATGGAACCCTATGGGGAGGTATGGCATCTGTCAGAGGCATCTGTTTAATGTATACATCATATGTATGCATTAACCACTTAGTGACCTCTAATACGCCCTTTTACTGACATAAACAAAGGGGGTTTTAGCTAAACAGCTGGCTTTAATCAATCATTACATGTACCCAAAATGTTGCATTAAAAACTATTACTTGTCCTGCACAAAATAAGACCTCGTGTAATTACATTGAAGAAAAAACTAAAAAGTTATGGCTTTTGGAATGCGATTTTTTTTAAAAAAAGTGCGTGGTTAAACATGGGACAAAAACCTGAATACACCCAATGTCTTCATGCACATGACCGTATTCATTTTGCAGTCTGCAAACCACAGATCATCAAATATGGATACTGGCTGTGTGAATTCTGCAATTTTGGGAGGGAAGGGATGCAAATTGGCTCTTAACAAGCTCTGCCTCTAATGCCACCAGATGTAAGACAGCTATCCTATAAATCAATGTTCAGCTCTTAAAATAAGCCTTGAGACATGACTTGGATATTAAATAAGCCAGCACCTCATCTGCAGACAGCTGTTTCAGGGTGTTTGCCCCTCATCAGTGCAGAGCAGTGAGAGGCCAGGGAAAGGAAGCAAATGAGCTCTTAACAAGCTCTGCCTCTAATGCCACCAGATGTAAGGCAGCTATCCTGATTTGCATCCCTTTCCTCTCAGAATTCCAGAGGAGCATGTATGGCCTATAAGTCTCCTCACACTGATTAAGGTGCTCTCTCCCTAAGGAGAGTTAGTTCCCCCTCTTCTCGGACACAGACCTTGTCTCACCCAGTTAAGCCAGCACTCTCTGCCCTACACTGATGAGGGGCAATCACCCCGAAACAGCTGTCTGCAGATAAGGTGCTGGCTTATTTAATATCCAAGTCGTGTCTCAAGGCTTATTTTAAGAGCTGAACATTGACTTATAGGATAGCTGCCTTACATCTGGTGGCATTAGAGGCAAAGCTTGTTAAGAGCTCATTTGCATTTCTTCCCTCCCAGAATTCCAGAGTAGCATGTATGGCCTATAAGTCTTCTCACACTGATTAAGGTGCTCTCTCCCTATGGAGAGTTAGTTCCTTTTCTGCAATTTTCTCACACCCATCAGTAGAAAATAGACAAGAATAGGAAGTGTTCTATCATTGAGGACCTCCATTGTTTCGGTGTGAAGTGGTACTGCTGCCTCTCTCTGAGGTCTTGCCTGTGGTTGCCAGTGCCCAGGGGTCCAGCTGGCTGGTCGTGAGCTGCAATGCACACCTTGCAGATGGAGCACAGGTTATTCTGCATTGTCCTGTGCACTGTTATGCCTGAAGCCACAATCCATCATCTGTAGCTGTCTATTTTGCAAGGTCTGTTTCGTTCAATGAGAACATTACAATTGATGCTTCCATGTGCCTTTCATTTGCACACTCGGTTGCTAGAAAGTTATGTGTTTTACACAAGAAAGACTCTTTGAAGCTAAATATACAGATTGATATGTGGAACACAGTGTAACGTACCATTGAAAGGCTATTTCTGTCGTAATATTATGGCATATTGTATAGATATGCCATAATATTCTGATTGTGGGGGTCTGGCATTTGGTGCTCTGGAAAAAGAAGATCCCAGCGCCATAGTCTCGTCACTCTACGGGTGTGTAAGGGATCTGGGCAGGTGGTGATGGCAACTTCTGATTATACTATTACTTAAAGGGGTTGTCTGGGAATAAATGGCTTTTCATGGGCGCCCGCAGCCTGGCTCTGCTATGGAAAGAATCACACTTACCTGCTCCCTGCCTCTCCAGTCCTGCACACTGAATCCCGCAAGGCCATCTTCCAGCCCGTGTCTTTTT
Source organism: Bufo gargarizans (assembly GCF_014858855.1). NCBI lineage: Eukaryota > Metazoa > Chordata > Amphibia > Anura > Bufonidae > Bufo > Bufo gargarizans. Next base: position 288,014,070 of record NC_058083.1, on the reverse strand, counting down.
TTTTTTCTTCCAGGCATAAGAGAGGTCACCTGCAACCAATGACTGGCTTCAGTGGTGACATGCACACAAGAGACACCTCACCGTTTTGGAATCTGCAGCAGAAATCTAAGGCTGACACTTGGATTTCTGCCACGGATTAAACGTTTTTTTTTTTTTAGAGTTTTATACTGATGAGCTCTCCTCTGGATAGGTGATCAGTATCTGATCAGTGGGGGTCCAACACCCAGGACCCCCGCCAATCAACTGTTTGAGAAGGCACCAGCACTCTCAGCAAACCAAGTTTAACACTGTACATTGTACAGAAGCTTTATTTGGTATCACAGCTTAGCCCTATTCACTTCATTGGGGCACCTTTGCCACGTGACCAATAAACGTGACGTTACATGGCCTAGTCTAAGCTGTGAGAACTCTGCAGTGCTACTGCGAACACCAGTATCTTCTCAAATAGCTGATTGGTGGGGGTCCTGGGTGTTGGACCCCCACCGATCAGATACTGATGACCTATCCAGAGGCCTCATGCCCACAACCGTATTTTCAGTCCACATCTGATGTGCATTTTTTAGCAGATTGAATACGGACCCATTCATTTTTTATGAGGCTGCAGAAAATGCAGACAGCACACGGATATCACCCGTGCGCTACCCGCATCTGTGTGGCTGTGCCGCAAATGATAGAACATGTCGTATTCTTGTCCATTTTGCGGACAAGAATAGGCACTTCTACAATGAGGCCCTTCGAAAAGCACGGGATGCACACAGACCTCATTGTATTTTGTCGATCTGTGATTTGTGGATCACAAAACGGATATGGTTTCAATTTAGTTCCATCCAACGAACTACAGTATGGTGTGGATTCCTGTTGAAAAACAATTGGAGGAGGAAAACATATGGTTTTCCCGTTGATTTCGTTTTGGAATATGCCTCATATAGTGCTTGCTTTAGTTTCTGTAAGCAGTTCGAAAAATTAAAATGACCATAGGTGACTTTATGAGTCTGCTTTGCCGTTCTGTCCAGTAAATTATGCTGGTTTTCTGATCTTGCAGGTGTTGCAGGAACATCATCATTGTAAACTGTATGATAAATGTCTTTGCTTGCCCTTTCTTAGATATTATTATGTCCTGTCTCTGTGCTGAACTGTCTTGATTGGTCACATTAATTTGTCCGAATGTCCTAGTCAATGAAGGCTACACTTACAGCCAGTATCACAGGCTTGCCCTCATTTGCCCCGGTCATATTGTCATGTATACAAGCTTTATATAGAAACATAATTTGCTCAGCCATTTCTAGCACTTAATGTATGCAGCACAGAATGTAACCTTTACTGTGTGAAAGTATTCGCCATTAATGCCGTCCCATAGATTGCAGCCACTGTGCTGTTAAGTTATTGTATTTATTGAAAAAAAAAAATTGTATGTCCTCCTACAATTCCATGTTAAGTCTTGAAATATAAGTATGCCTCTCCTGTGGGCCAGCAACTACCCTCACAATACAGCGGCCCTGATTTATCATGCCTTCACTCCAGAATTGTGGCGTCAAAAAGTCTCAAAATAGGGCTTTTGCGAATTTTTGCACTTAGGCTAGTTTCACACTAGCAGCAGGGGAGTCTGGCAGGCTGTTCCGGCGGGTGAACAGCCTGTCGGATCCGTCCTGCCGCTAGTTCACGTGTGCCCCTCTCCCCATTGACTATAATGGGGGCAGGACGGAGTTCCGACGGCAGCGCACAGCGCACAGCGAGAGGCAGCTGGACTAAAAGTACTGCATGTCGTAATACGGGCACATATAAACATGGGACCAACACAAAAACCTTCAGCTGCCAAGTGCACATGTAACAGGTCAGCCAGTTTCATAAGTACAAATCTGCTGACAGATACCCTTTAACTTGACAGCATCCTCCTGCTCTAGCTCCCAGGCTACCATCTGTGGGTTAACAGTAAAATTCCCTAATACATTGATTTTGAATGATATCATGCACTATAATCTTTTTCATTATGAATCTGGAGGTACACTTTAGTTACTACAACTTTCAAACACACCCTTGGCCAAAAAATAAAAATGTCTTAATGTTGATGAATCTCCATGCATTCGTGGCCTGACGTCTGAACCTTTTGTTATACAGACTTCTCAGGCCTCCTAATTTAGAAGTAGAAAATGGAATCTTGAAAATCTTGATGGAGGACCTGCATGGTTCCCTGTTCTCCTAGAATGGATCTTGCTTCCTTTAGCTCTTATTTCTGCCTGTCACTGTGTGAGTGGCTTCTGATTGCTACTTGAAATAATAAATCATTTCAATTTCATGAAAATGCTTGATTGTAGTATTTTTTTCTAAACATACACTGCCTGTCCAAAAAAAATAAAAACTCGCCACCTGGATTTAACTAGGCAAATAGGTATGAGCCTCCTATTGGATACTGCATGGGCGATTATCTTTCAGCTGGCAACAAGTTATTTAACCCCAACTGGTGCAATGAGTTGCTTCTCATTTCTTAAACAACCATGTCGAAAGACACATCTCATGGTCATGGAAAAGATGTTAGTCTGTTTGAGAAGGGTCAAATCATTGGCATGCATCAAGCAGAGAAAACATCTAAGGAGATTGCAGAAACTACTAAAATTGGCTTAAGAACTGTCCAACGCATTATTAAAAGCTGAAAGGATAGTGGGGACCCATTGTATTCGAGGAAGAAATGTGGCGGGAAAGAAATCCTGAATGATCGTGATCAGCGATCACTTAAACATTTGGTGAAATCAAATAAAATAAAAACCACAGTAGAACTCAGGGCTATGTTTAATAGTGAAAGTGAGAGCATTTCCACACGCACAATGCGAAGGGAACTCAAGGGATTGGGACTGAACAACTGTGTAGCAATAAGAAAACCACTAATCAGTGAGGCAAACCAGAAAAAAAGGCTTCAATTTGCTAGGGAGCATAAAGATTGGACTCTGGAGCAATGGAAGAAGGTCATTTGGTCTGATGAGTCCAGATTTACCCTGTTCCAGAGTGATAGGCGCATCAGGGTAAGAAGAGAGGCAGATGAAGTGATGCACCCATCATGCCTTGTGCCTACTGTACAAGCCTGTGGGGGCAATGCTATGATCTGGGGTTGCTGCAGTTGGTCAGGTCTAGGTTCAGCAACAGTATGCGCTCCAAGAATGAGGTCAGCTGACTACCTGAACATACTGAATGACCAGGTTATTCCATCAATGGATTTTTTCCATATTCCAAGATGACAACGCCAGGATTTATCAGGCTCAAATTGTGAAAGAGTGGTTCAGGGAGCATGAGACATCATTTTTACACATGGATTGGCCACCACAGAGTCCAGACCTTAACCCCATTGAGAATCTTTGGGATGTGCTGGAGAAGGCTTTGCGCAGCAGTCAGAGTCTACCATTATCAATGCAAGATCTTGGTGAAAAATTATTGCAACACTGGATGGAAATAAATCTTGTGACATTGCAGAAGCTTATCGAAACAATGCCACAGCGAATGCGTGCCGTAATCAAAGGTCCAACGAAATATTAGAGTGTGTGACCTTTTTTTTTTTTGGTGGTGACTTTTTTTTGGGGACAGGCAGAGTATCTGAAGAGTGTAAAAACCATTGTAAAAAAAATAAAAAATCTTTTCCCCAATGCATCTAAAATAAAAATGAGGCAAATGTTGTGATTATGACTATCCTACTCTTTTATTTTTGCTTGCAGCTCCTAAACAGACTTTGTCTTTATGGAAACTAAGCGCAAACAGACTTGTAGTCTGATCTTGCTGTCTTGTATTGCTCCCTTGCTAACCTACATAGCTTGCACAGCCATGGCGGTGTGAGAGGGGGGAGATAAAGCAGAACATTAACAGGCAGGAGATTAAGAGAGTATGCTTCACAGGAAACACCAACTGAGCTCTAAACTTGCAGCTCCACAAGCTCTGGACTTGGAGCCTTCCCACACCAACTTCATATGACATTTCTGGCTCTGACTCTGCACAGACTGCAGAGCTTTTATGTCTCCTGTAATGAGCAGAGCACTCTTACCTGAGCTTTCTGAGGACAATCTGGTAAACCTGAACTGATGGGAGAGAGAAAAAACGGCCCACTACAACCATTCCACCATTACTATAAAAGTCCAGGAAGAGAAAAGACTTCCCGAAGTCCAAGCAAACTAAATCTGCTGAGAAAACCCAATTTTCCTGGACTTTTTCTTTTTTATGTTTACCCTCCCTCCAGTATTTCCCCTGCACTGGACTCCCACGGGCTTCCAATATTTTCTGTCAGTGCATATTTTCAATTTATATTGCTGATATAAATTTGAGGAACGCTCAGCCTAACTTAACAGCTTGTGGCTTGAACTCGCTCACTGTTCCTGCCAGCAGATTTTGCCTCTGGTTTAAAGCTTTGACTAGAAACTCCTAGTTTCCTGTGCTTTCATTTGGTTTCATCAGCATAAGTCAAGGCTTCCAGATGTGCTAAAGCCAAACACACTGTGGGAGAAGTTAAGCAAACATTACCTTCCAACCACAAGCTTCAGATTAATTGCTAGCTTGCTCCATAGAAGTTCTTCACATTGACATCATTCTTTACCAGCAGATTATTTTTATGTAGTTCTGTGAGCAGCCATGGTCCTTGCTGGGGTCTCCTGCTCTTGAATTTTAACAAACACATTTTACATGACATTACTTTCCCATGGAGTATTGCCAATAAGTCTCCATACCATGGAGAACTTCCAGTAAGTTTCCATGTACGACTGATCACTTTAGGGAGAATCAGCACCCTGCCTAAGGCATATTCAAGGCATTGCACCCAGCCAACCAGCATCCTACTCTGTACTGTACTAGACAGCCCAAAACAGCTGTCTACAGATGGATATCTGGCTTGGCTATATTCCCTTTTTAAATTTCAAGGATTGTTGGAAAGTTGGATTTTGACTCATAGGGAGCCACTTTCAAGAGATGGCGCTGGCGAGATGGTTCTTTTTCTTGGGAGATACCTCTTTCATATTTGGATCTTAAAACATGAAAGAGTTCTGTTTGCGGGGTGGAGCTAAGTCGAGGACGGGACCGGACGCACAGTGGCCGTGCTCCTGCAGAAAAATATTATCCACTGCCATCCGCTGCCTCAGAAGCGCAAATCCGGCCCCTTACCTCAACACCCTGAACCCTCAGATAAAGAGGAGCATTTTAAGGGGTGAATTGCGAAGTTTAGCTGCGATCGGGTGTTGCGGCCTACCCTCTCACAGAAACACCGGCCTTTCCTGAGCGGCCGGGCCAACCGGAAGTCCGAGCGGAGCGCGGACCAACGAGAGAGATAAAAAACTTCCTACCTCGATCATAGGGCCATCAGAGAGACCAGCCCAGCTACTAAAGAAGCAGGTGAAGGCTGAATCAAGCGGGATCGCCGGACCAGGACAGATTAGGAGAAGCAACACTGAGCCAGTCCAGGCCCAGAAGAGACCTACAGAGACTTGGAGTGGGGAGCTGCTCGGTAACACAGGCCTTCCTCCTGGATGCTCATACCCCTTACCCACAATACCTGACCCCTTCTTCTTCACTCAAAGAAAAATCTGACCTAAGCCTTTCTCACCCTGAATCCTAAGAGTTCCATATGATGTAGCAAACCCAAAGTAACTAAGGGAAGCTTCAGGCGCACTAACCACATATAGGAGATCACTATGGTAAAAATTGTCCGCAAAACGCCAAGAATAGAGCAAGAGATAACCGTAACATCTATAAATCCTGACATGGAGAAATTCATAACTAAACAAAGTTCTATAGCGACTTCCAAAATACCGTTGCCTAAAGACACCCCAGACTCAGATCAAGAAAGCCAAGATGGCGGTGAATGCTCTTTGAATAACAAACCAATATCTAGAGCTTTTCTTAATCGCTTGCTAACCTCCTGTTTGGCCCCTATCGCAAAAGACATCTGTGAGATCAAACAAGACCTCCAGCACTTGGGCCAGAGAATTGATACACTGGAACAAACGCAAGCTTCTGTTATAAACCACTCAGGAGCAGTTGCTGCAAACTTACAAATTCAGGAGGCACATATTAATAAGCTCTACACTATAATGGAGGACTTGGAAAACCACAATTAGGCAACTTTCACACTTGCGTTCAGAGCGGATCCGTCTGAGACGGATCCGCTCATATAATGCAGACAGTGGATCCGTTCAGAACGGATCCGTCTGCATTATATTGTAAAAAAAATTCTAAGTGTGAAAGTAGCCTGAACGGATCCGTCCAGGCTTTTACATTGAAAGTCAATGGGGGACGGATCCGTTTGAAGATTGAGCCATATTGTGTCATCTTCAAACGGATCCGTCCCCATTGACTTACATTGTAAGTCTGGACGGATCCGCTTGCCTCCGCACGGCCAGGCGGACACCCGAACGCTGCGAGCAGCGTTCAGGTGTCCGCCTGCTGAGCGGAGCGGAGGCTGAACGCTGCCAGACTGATGCATTCTGAGCAGATCCGCGTCCACTCAGAATGCATTAGTGCTGGACGGATGCGTTCAGGACCGCTTGTGAGCCCCTTCAAACGGAGCTCACAAGCGGACACCCGAACGCTAGTGTGAAAGTAGCCTAACCTGATGTCCACCCTATCCAACCTATTTCTGAGCCTTCTAGAAGACTCTGATAAACAGTCACTGGTCAAAGAGAGAGCACACAGAGCACTAAGACTGAAACCTAAACCCACAGAACCCCCCAGGGACATTATTTGTAAGCTATTGGACTTTCACATAAAGGAAGAGATCCTGCGGAAAGCTAGAACCTCGGACTCTCTTGTCTATAACAATAGCCAAATAACCATATTTCAAGATCTGGCACCTTCTACGCTCGCAAAGAGTCGTTTGCTCAAACCTTTTACAGATGCTTTGCGCCAGAAACAATATATGTTCCACTGGCTGTTCCCGTTTGGCATCTCCATCTCTGCCAATGGAAAAAGATACACAGCTCGCACAACAGAAGAAGTGATAGCAGTAGCAAAAGAACTGAGCATCCCATTGGACCCACCTCCAGTGCTTGAAACGGCACATTCAGCCATTGAAATACCAGCAAGTGGAAAAGCCCAAGAATCAAAGAAACTAAAAGAAAGCCCAGAAAACCTGATCCCAGCTCAGACGACTAGATCCAGAATGACAAGCTGCGGCACATCTCCAAAAAGACTGCCTATTAGCCGATGAGTATTATACCTAACCTTTTTCGATTCACAGGTGTAAATCGGTTAATGTTATTTAAGTTCTCAGGGTGCGCCTGATAGCACCCCCTTTTTTATGTAATATTGTGTTACTATGTTCTTTTATAGAGATAGCTACAATACATTTGTTAATGAGGTCAAACCCACTGTACACGAATTTTCACCACCAGTTTCTGTAAAGGTAGTACACATCACACCTTTAAAACCTCCCCTCCACCTACATCCTTTCCACCCACGTGACACCACTTACCCAAGATCATGCCTAACACTTAAATTCTCGATCATTTTACACCCAAATGATCGCTGAAACACAAAATGTGACCTTTGTCTCATATAATGTAAGAGGTTTAAATTCCCCTGTTAAAAGGACTCAAATATTAGCTCATTAAGGCTGACATCCTATTGTTACAAGAAACACACCTAATCCAATAAAAATCCTCCACTTTCCATAAATCCTTTTAAAACCAGTGGTACCATTCCTGTTCAGAGTCTAGAAAGTCTAGGGGAGTTGCTATTGTTTTGAACAAACACAGCCTCCCTTTCCAACTTCAAGATAATCTCTTAGAAAACCAGGGTCGGTACATTTTTGTTAAGGGCAAAATAGCTAATACATTAATAACAATAGGGAACCTATATGCCCCCAATAGAAATCAGGATACTTGGCTTGCACGTGCCATGGGAGAAAGCAAAAATTTTATAGAAGGAACTCTAATCCTAGGAGGAGGCTTAAAGGTAGCCTTACATCCCAAAATCGACATGTCCACTGGACACTCGATGCTGACAAAAAAAGCGCTAATATGAATCTATAGAATTTTGTATTCAGCTCAACTGATTGACACCTGGAGACATATTCATCCCACAGACAGGGACTATACCCATTTTTCCCCTGTACAACAATCTCACGGATAAATAGATTACATATTACTTCCACTCCAGGCACTTCAGGACGTAAAAGAAGCGATTTTTTTTGCCAAGTGTTCACTCAATCCTATTGCTTCGCACATCACTAGGTAACATCACTAAACCCTCGCAAACTTAGAGACTAAATGAATCCCTCCTATCGAACAGTCAATATAAAAACCGAATAGAAAATACATTGAGAGACTACTTTCTACAAAACACCAACAAAACACTACCCTTCACCATGACTTAGGAAGCGCATAAAGCTGTCATTCGTGGCGAGTTCATCTCAATAGCTTCACACCTTAATAGATCAAGACAGGAAACAGTAAGGAACCTATATCGTGAGATTCAACAACTAGAACTCACACACAAATTCTCTAATTCCAGAGACACTTTACAAACCTTAACATCCAAAAGACAACAGCTGAGAGACATCCTAAATACTCAATCAGCTAAATTTTATGTCATGGAAAAATAGAATATTCATACATGGAGATAAAGTGTCCAAATGAATGATGTCTTATTAAAAAAAAAAAAAAAAAAACATGCACGTACATACTCTCAGTAAAACAACACGAGGGATCAAGAGTCACAGATGCAAAGGGTATTTCAGACGCATTTTGCCAATACTACAAAACCCTATACCAATTAAGGGCCAATGACACTGCCCACCAGACAGCAAAGAGACTAGAGGGAATCAGAGCTTTCTTAACATCTCTGCACCTCCCAAAATTGTCGGAGGACCAACAAAGGGAGATTAATAAACCATTCACTCTCCTCGAGGTCCAGTCCATCCTGTCAAAGAGCCCTTCAGGCAAGAACCCGGGTCCTGGTGGCCTTCCTATCTCGTATTATAAATCCCTACGTGAAATTCTCCAACCTCATCTCCTACATTTCTGTAACGCTGTGTTGCAAGGTTCGACATTACCAAAACAAGCGCTGGAAGCACATATCTTCCTCATACATAAAGAGAGGAAAAATCCAGAGCTATGTAGGCCAATTATGTATGTAGGCCCATTATCTATGTAAGCAATTATAGGCCAATTTCCTTACTGAATAATGATCTAAAAAATGTTGCCAGCCTGGTAGCGCAGCATTTAAGTCCCTTATTGCCAAACCTGGTCTCCCCGGAGCAAGTAGGCTTTGTCCGAGGTAGAGAGGGCAGGGATAACTCTATCAGACTGCTGAACCTTATACAACACGGTAACATATCCCAGACATCGCTAGTCCATTTAGGAACAGATGCAGAAAAAGCTTTTGACAGGGTGGACTGGACTTTTATGACCGAAACTTTGAGACGATTTCAAATTCCCACCCATTTTATTGAACCTATCTCTCAACTATACACCCGCCCTTATGCCCAAATTTGTGTTAATTGTCTAATATCAAATTCTTTCGATATCCTTAACGGTACGCGGCAAGGTTGCCCATTATCCCCTTCGCTGTTCATACTACTGAGGGAGACATTAATTCAAAGCATAAGACAGCATCCTGCCATAGCAGGATACACAGTTAAGGCGATAGAACACAAAGCGTCAGCCTTTGCAGACGATCTTCTCCTGATCCTAACTGACCCAAAAAAGGGAATCCCAGCAGAACTAGACATGTTTGCCAGATTTGGACACCTCTCCAACTTTAAAATCAAACTCGACAAATCGGAAGCACTAGACGTAAATATTCCATATGATCTACGGAACACCCTTGAAAGCCAATTTCCATTTAAATGGCCCAAAAGCCATACAACTTATCTAGGAATCCAACTTAGTGCACTTAGTGCAACTTAACTACCTCCCACTACTCCATAAAGCCCTTAAAGAAATAGAAACATGGTCAGCCTCATTTATATCCTGTATAGGTAGATAGAGCCCTACTGAATGGACTCATTCTGCCTAAATGCATCTATTTGTTCCAGATGTTACCAATTAAAGTACCTAAAAATTACTTTCTAAAAGTTAGATCCCTATTTTTAAAATATATCTGGAAAGACAGACGTCCCAGATTAAGCTTTCAGATGCTAACGCTTCCCAAGACTCTAGGTGGTCTAGGTGTACAAGACCTATTCTTGTACTACTTGGCAGCGGTCCTCTCTAGAACAATTCATTGGGCCAGACTAGGGACAGGCAAATTGCATGTAGTCCTAGTGGAAGCATCCTCTCCAATACCCCAAAAACTCTACTTATAGCACCACCTGCTGACATAGACACATTTAAGAATGAGTTGACCCAAGAAGTGATGCACATATGGAAAGTACAAGCAATAGATCTAATGCCAGCACCGTCCCCACTAGCCACAATAAGAGACTGTACACTAAACATCCTCATCTCCAGCCCCCTGATCAGTTATGTTCGTTAAACACTCCTTTGAAAATTTTTGTGGAAAATGGAGCAATAAAATCCTTAACCGACATAAACGACACAACGAAAGAGAGACCGATAAATTTCCTAGAATATAATAGACTCAAAGCAGCACTCTGTTCGTATATTTTACACGGCTCATTAGATAGACACTTAACAAAATTTGAAACCTTCATAGCTCAGCGCAGCGCCCCAACTAAAGTTCTATCAAAACTATATACGCTTCTCCTTACTAGAGATGTTCCGAATAAACAAGCATTTTTGGGCCTGTAGGAAAGAGATTTGGAAATAGAATTTCTGCTATATATAAATGTTCCCACGGACCATCTTCATGCATACGAATGCAAGAAAAATCGTATAAAATCCTATCTTGATGGTACATAACCCCAGTCAAAACTAATATTTGGTACCCATCCATCCCAGACATTTGCTGGAGGTGTAACTTAGAAAGAGGGACATACACATCTGGTGGTCAATCTCTAAACTAGCACCATTCTGGACCTCAGTTCTGGAGAGCATCAAGACCATTTGCTCCTTGAGCACAATACCTTCCCCCACCCTAATTTTCTTGGGCTGGAATAAAGAGCGTCGCAGAGTGGATAGTAAGTCTCTTCTTTCATTCTTCTTAGCAGCTGTGAAACTCCTTATCCAGCCGTTATGGAGAACCTCCGCATGCCCAACATTACCTTAATGGCTACGTAAAGTAGACCAAATCTACTGACTTGAGGAAATAGTTGCACTGACTCAACACTCACACAATAAATTTGTGTCGCTCTGGGCTCCATGGATAACCTTCCCCAAATCAACATCTTTCCTAGACCTCACTTCTGAGGAGACTACTCCACAAATGGTTACACATAGAAGCACATGAGACAAACACGCTTACTGGCTTTATTTCTATTATCACCTATTACAACTGCGAAAATGATAGATCATGATCTTGGGCACACAAACTCTCCCCCCCACCTTGCTCCCTAAATCCCATCACATCCCCCAGAAACACTACACACCACACACTTACTAAAAAAGCTGTTTTACAAGTTCCTTTATTTGCTTTTTCTCTTTGTTGAATATTAAACAGTTTACATACAGCGTATCTCTGCTCCCATGAAACCTAATGGACTGAAACAAATGCAGCAAACCTAGATCAAGAAACTCTCTGAAGACGCAAGTTAACATCAATATGATTCAACATCTCTCTCAGGAATTCTTCCTCATTTTTCTTGCGGACTCTCTATGAACGTTGCTACGCTATTAGCTGGGAAGCGTATTAATTAACATATGCAGATATGTTTGTCCAGAGGATAGGTCATCAATTTGAGAGTGATGGGGGTAACTCCCAGCATCCCCATGAACAGCTTGTTAGGGGCAGCCACAGGTTCCAGAATTAGGCCTATTGCACACAAAGGTTTTTTTCAGTTTTTTGCGTTCCGTATATATGGAACCATTCATTTCAATGGAAAAGAGGAGTGTAGCAGCTCTCACCTGCCCTTCCTTTGATTGTGAGCACGGACAGCCCGTGTCAGGTGCGGGCGGCAATGGAAAAAAGAAGTTGAGAAAATCCAGCTCCACTTAGATAAAGGAATATGCACCATGGTGTCATGAAGAAGGGCTGGAATTGTCTCTGGTAGCCCGAAAAGCTTAGACAAGACTGCTATTTTGTAATCCGTGGATGAGTTTTTAACCCCAAGCTGAATAAACGCATATTCCTTTATCTAAGTGGAGCTGGATTTTCTCAACTTCTTTTTTCCATTAATTTCAATGGATCCGCCCAAAAAATTTAAGGTACTCCATATGACTTCCGTTTCCGTATTTCCGTTTTTCCGTTCCGTTCAAAGATAGAACATGTCCTATTATTGTCCGCATAACGGACAAGGATAGTACTGTTCTATCAGGGACCAGCTGTTCCGTTCCGCAAAAAAACTGAATGCACACGGACGTCATCCGTATTTTTTGCGGATCTGATTTTTGCGTACAGCAAAATACTGAAAAAGTCATACGGTCGTGTGCAAGAGGCCTTAAATAGTGTTTGGAGGCAGAACTCTATAGCGCCATACACTGTGTAGTGGCCATACTGTGTAGTTGCCATACTGCAACTGATGCTTGCATTCAAGTGAACAGTTCTACTGATTTTGGTTGCAATTAAATGATCGTTTACACAGGGCAATTAGTGGGGCAGGCGTTTGTATAAATGCTCATCCTGGATAATTGCCCCGCTCCTGAGCCCCTGTAAAGGACCTTTAAAGAGAATCTGTCAGCAGGATATTAGACTGTTATCTGCAGTAATATATGACTAGTACTGCAGATAAGGAGTCCTCTGTATTCCGTTAGCACAAGCAGTGTGGACTGTTTATTTCAGGCGGGTAGTAGGAAAATAACAAATAGTGAGCTGGACTCCTTATGTGCTGTATTACGGCAGGTCCACAATAGTCCACAATTGTGGGGACAGATTCCCTTTAAGACACTTTTCTGTGATATAATTTGGTCCTGCCAATATGCTTATCAGTCATGAAGAAATCTACTGTGATAAGGTCACAGCTGCAGTCCTTCTGCGTCTTTCCTGTTATCATTGTTATTTTTTTCATATCTGTTGTTTTTCATGCCTAGAAGACCATGTATCTGTTCTAGTTGGCACCATCAAATCAGAAGTGTAGCAGTATCTTGGTAAAACTGGCCGATAAGGTCGAGCTTGTGCATAGTGCTGGCTTTATCTGCGAAATAGCAACAAGTAGGTTGTTTAGGGTTTACATACACTTTGTGTTTCCTGTTTTCCCATCAGTATAATGAACCTTTCATAGAGGTCTGTGAGGTTCAGATTACTGAGGACAGTCCATTGCTAGAGACCCGTGATTGGCCGTGCTGGGGAGAGAGGGAGCCACCCTGCCCTCACACATCAAAAACAAGAGGCGAGCCCTATTATTTCATAATCTTGAATTGACACAAGCAGATGGCGTTCACATCATAAAGGTCACCAGCGTTCAAAGTAGTAACAAACCATGAACAATAGGGTGGACGATAGAAACGTTAAACTAATTGCTCATCCACCAAATCTTAAAATGACAACAACCCCCATCCCCCAGCACCAGTGGTGTCTATGTAGCAGCTGTAGATTTGTACTATGCAAATATCCATTTTATAGTAATACTCAGCGAATGTACAATATATTACATCTGATATATATTTTCATGTTTTTTTTGTCTGTTTTCAGGTAATCTGTTGCAAGTCACTTGTGTATTTACTTACGTTTTTTGTTGCAGTTTTTCTGCTGTCACAGTTTTACGTATAAACTTTTCGTCTTCTATTCAAAACTGTACCAAGAGCCCAATATTGTTGCTCTATCCTCAGGATAGGTCATCGATATTTGATAGGTGGGGGTCTGACTCCCGGCCTCCTGCTGATCAGCTGTCTTAGGAGGCGTCAGGGCTCCACAGCCTCTTCCTAGGCCAGTGATATGTTCATCAGTCACATGGCCTATTTGCAGTTCAGTCCCTTTCAAGTGAATGCAGAGACCATGAGGATAAAATATGGAGATAAAATATGATGCTGCCGCTACAAAATTGGTTTCATGGAAAAAATAAAATAAAACAATAAAAGCTAGTTGCATGAGGAGATAAATAAATAATATGCGTTGTCCACATCCGTATGTCCACGTCTGATCCCAAAAAAATAAAATAAAATAGAACATGTCCTATTGTCCCTTTTATGGACAAGAATAGGCATTTCTACATTTGGGCCCATGGAACCTGTGGGATGCACACTGCCGATATCTATATTTCCACAGTTTGCAGACCACAAAATACATACAGTGAAGTGTGAACTTTAAGACATATGAACAAGAAGCAATAAATACCCCACAGTCACTTCCCTATCACCATGTTTGTCAATAGTATTGTCGTGGCCACTTCATGCCATGCAGTAGTGAAGACTGTGAGGGTATATTCACAAGGTGTGACGTTGCTGCTGTTTTAGCCACTCAGCCAAGAACCGCATGGCAAAAACAAGAACAGCTCATCGAAACCCCAAAACTGCAAAAAGTGGGAAAAAAATGCAACACGACCAAACATGTGAATTTACCATAAAGGCTTATTCCAGTAGGTAAAAGTGATCTCCTATCCACAGAATAGAGCAGGGATGGCCAACCTGAGGCTCTCCAGATGTTGCAAAACTACAACTCCCAGCATGCCGAGACTGCCAACTGTTATCAGCCTACAGCAGGGCATGGTGGGAATTGTAGTTTTACAACAGCTGGAGAGCCACAGGTTGGAATAGGGGATAAATATGAGATCCGTGGGGGTCCTATTACCAGGACCCCAATTCGATCAGGAGAACAAGGCACCGTACGCCCTGCAGGCCCCCTATTTCTCCCCTGAAGTGACCAGAGCGGCCGGTGGCACGGCAATCTCCAGGACTCCCATAGTAATGAATAGAGCAGCCCCACACATGTGCTACTGGCAGTTCGGTCATTTCAGGGGAGCAGCAAGGGGCCTGCAGGGGGTATGGGGCCCCTGTTCTCATGATCCCCACCCCCACCAATCTGAGAGTTATCCCCTATCCTGTGGATATGGGATAACCTTTCCTACCGGACTACCCCTTTAATGCTACATGCAGGGCCAGGGTGGGTGGTGTATGACATAGAGAGTCAATAAACACTTTAGAGAGAATCCCAGTGTCATTGCCAGCTAAGCTTAGGCATTTAGCCATGATAATTGATCTAAGGATGAATCATTAATAGATGTAGTAATGCACTGTACGAGTGATTGCCACCAGCATCTCAGCTCGTACCAGATAGTGGAAGAATATCTGATGCAATAATTTCCATAGATGCCATCACAGACAGCCTGTGCAGCCAGCTCTGGATAGATCACTAAAATCTAATAGCAGAGAGAGAGTTTGGGGCCAGTCCTAGGAAATATATAAATGTAACAAGGGCATGTTTTATTATAAACCAGGGGTGCAAAACCTGCGACCTGGGGCCACGTGAGGCTCCCAACCATCTACACAGAAAAGCATGTTTGTGGCTGCTCACGTGTGTTTGCCACACAACTCAGAAGCAGGGACAGGCAAGTACTTTTGATGTATCGATCTTTGTGACCAGTCTCAGCCTGGCCCACAGGGGAATTCCCAGGTGGGCCCCCAATCCATCAGGACAGCATCTCAACTAACCTACAGTATATCAGTATAAACAACTGGGTAGACTATCCAAATGTATTATTAAAGATGCATTGGAAGGTTAAGATGGCCTCTAGGAATAGAGGCAGGCCAGCCAGTATACTCTTTTCCCTGGGACCCTCCTTTTGAAGTTGTTACAGAGACCCCCATTATCATCTGGCGGCGTCTTGTTGCTTTCTGCCTCTATGTGGCCAGGTAATATTTGCATATCGCTGTACAGTGGGCCGTCGGAATGAATTTTACTGGTGGCCTCTAGGCATCACAGTCCAACACTATTTGTGACCCTCGTATATCAGAATTGAGCTACATTGACCCCTGTTTTGCACTCCAGAAAGGGGTATTTAAATTAGAGGTGGACATCTATACATGTGACTCTCTCCGTTGTAGTCTATAGTAGTTGTGAAATGATTGAGAGGACCACATCCATGCGTGGTCTCCTACTCTCTGGAGTGCTTATTAGGGGAGAAGCGGACCCCTATCATCCAGTAGGTGGCTGTCCTGAAAATGGAACCTGCACCTATGAGATATTTATGACATATTTTTGATATGCCATAAATGTCTCAGATGGTAACAACACTTTAGGCTGGTGCCTTATTGCAGCTCTTTGAGTGGTTCAATATGATAGTGTGGCCCTTGAAAAAGTCCACTGACTGTTTTCTGAAAAGGAAAGTGCTGCCCCTTCCAGACATCATAGTAGTCAGGCAGACAAAGTCTAGGTAGACCTACATCTGCTGCCATGTGGAAATAAAGTACAATGATATACAGGTATAGGATATACAGTATTTGTACAGTGTTTTATTGCTTCACTGCATCTAAAAAATAAATGAAGCAACTTTGCACCTATCTCTGATTAAAAGTATCATACTGTTTTGTGTCTTCAGCTCCCATGCACACTTACATAGCTACATAGTTAATATGGTTGAAAAAAGACATAAATCCATCAAGTTCAACCAAGGGATAGGTGGGGATTCGAATCCCAGAAGGAAATGAGACTCAGATTTCTACACTTTCATAAGCATTAATGTTGTTTAATTTTAAGTATAAATGCTTCTTGAAACTGTCCACTGTTCCTACTGTGACCACGTCCTGAGGAAGTCTATTCCACAGATTCACAGTTCTTACAGTAAAGAAGCTTTGACGTATCTGGAGACTAAACTTTTTCTTCTCCAGTCGGAGGCAGTGCCCCCGTGTCTTTTGAGGGCATTTTACATGGAACAGTTTTTCACCTTATTTTTTGTATGGCCCATTTATATATTTGTATAGGTTAATAATGTCCCCTCTAAGACATCTCTTCTCAAGACTAAATAAATTCAATTCTTTTAATCTTTCTTCATAACCAAGACCCTCCATTCCCCTTATCAGTTTAGTCGCCCTCCTCTGTACTTTTTCCAGCTGCAGTGCATCCTTTCTATGGACTGGTGCCCAGAACTGAACTGCATATTCCAGATGAGGCTGCACCAACGCTTTGTAAAGTGGTAATATTACATTCCTGCCCTGCAAGTCCATGCCCCGTTTAATGCATGACAATATCCTGGTGGCCTTAGAAGCAGCTGATTGACATTGTATGCTGTTATTTAATCTACCATCCACAAGGACACCCAAATCTTAATCTATAAGTGACTCTCCCAGTGCTGCATCACCTATGACATAAGAAGCACAGAGATTATTACTACCAAGATGCATAACTTTACATTTGTCCACATTGAACCTCATTTGCCAAGTTGATGCCCAATTACTCAGAGTGTTCAAGTCAGCTTGTAGTTTACGGACATCTTCCATAGACTGTACAGTTCTACATAGGTTAGTGTCATCTGCAAAAATAAAAATGGTGCTATTAATCTCGTCCTCGATATCATTAATAAATAAATTAAATAACAAAGGACCCAGCATTGAACCTTGGGGTACACCACTTATAACCCAGGACCATTCTGAATAGGAATCATTGACCACAACTCTCTGGACTCGGTCCTTCAGCCAGTTTTCAATCCAATTACAAACTATACTTTCCAAGCCTATAGACCTTACTTTACCTATTAAACATCTATGAGGGATAGTATCAAAAGCCTTTGAAAAATCTAGAAACACTACATCCACAGCCGCCCCTCTGAACCTTGGGGTACACCACTTATAACCCGGGACCATTCTGAATAGGAATCATTGACTACAACTCTCTGGACACGGTCCTTCAGCCAGTTTTCAATCCAATTACAAACTATACTTTCCAAGCCTATAGAATATACTGTCTATAAGGGACAGTATCAAAAGCCTTTGAAAAATCCAGAAACACTTCATCCACAGCCGCCCCTCTGTCCAGGCTAATACTTACCTCCTCATAAAAAAAAATTGGGTTAGTCTGACAACTTCTGTCCTTGGTAAACCCATGTTGGTTATCACTTATAAGATTATTTACAGTCACATACTCCTGTATATAGTCCCTTAAGAGTCCTTCAAACATTTTTCCCACAACAGAAGTTAAACTAACTGGTCTATAATTACCTGTGAAGGACCTAGATCCTTTTTTAAATATGGGCACCATGTTTGCCTTGCGCCACTCACTTGGCACTGTACCAGTACCTAGAAAATCTTTAAAAATTATAAACAGGGGCACAGCAATGACTGAACTGAGCTCTTTAAGCATTCTTGGGTGTAATCTATCTGGACCCGGAGCCTTGTTCACATTTACCCTATTTAACTTGTCTTGGACCATATCTACAGTTAGCCAATTGAGTATATCACTGGATGTACTAACTGCCCCAGCACCACAGATATCAGCTCTCTTCTTTTTTATATACAGAGCTAAAAAAAACATTTAGTAACTCTGCCTTTTCCTTATCTTCAGTGACTACCCCCCCTTTACCATTATTTATATATTATAAATAATTTTTGGGGATTTGTTTTGCTCTCTGTAGCTACCTACTGTTCGTTTTGTATTTTTGATAATTTTATCTCCTTTTTTACAGATTTTATTAAGCCCTTTGTAATCTTCAAACGCTACAGCTGACCCCTCAGATTTGTATTTTTTAAATGCCCTTTTTTTGTCTTTTATTGCCCTTTTTACAGTAGCTGTAAGCCATGGGGGTTTAATTTTAGCCATTTATACTTGTTACCTAAAGGAATAAATTACTCAATGTGGATTTGAAGCTCTCCCATTTATCCTCTGTATTATTATGTGACAGTAGCTGCTCCCTGTCTATGTACTGGGAGGAGCGCTATATATATGACACCGATAATCCCTTTGGTGATTGTATAGAGTGGTATGGCAGATACATCGATGACCTGTTATTCATTTGGTCTGCCGATGTATCTGCCATACCCTCTTTCCTGCAATATCTCAATGGTAATCTTTATGGCTTGCGGTTTGTTGGAGCACATGATGGCTGCAAAATTAATTTCCTGGATGTAACTCTGACGGGTATTCCGGGACAGACAATATGCACCCGAACATACCGTAAACCCATAGCGGGAAATACAGTACTGCGAGCTGACAGCCATCATCCTCTCCACACAATAAAAGCCATTCCAGTAGGGGAGATGATCAGAGCCAGGCGCAATTGCAGCAGGGACTCTGACTTCTATGAGGAGATACAAACAATTGCCAACAGACTACAGGATAGAGGTTATCCACTGTGGATGACCGAAAGGGCATCTAATATAGCCAAGGGAAAAAAACGGCAAAATTTGTTATTTGGATCCCCCTTAAATCACAAAAAATCTAACAGAAAAGAATGTAATAGAGAAAAAACTGCTGAAAATAGACAGGAGAGAGAAAACGGAATCAAACCAGATTCCACCAATATCCCAACACTTGTACTAACCTTCAGCAACCAATTCTCTATAATAGAAAAAGCGGTCTCAAAGTGCATTCCCATCTTGTATGAGGATCCACAATTATATAAAATACTAAGGGGAGGACACAGAGTAGTATCCAAGAGACCTGCGTCTTTGGCTGCCTCACTGTCTCCTTCTTGTTTCAGTTTAAAATCAGTGGGAAAATCACGGACATGCTGGTTGCGATATACAGGCTTTTCACGATGTGGCAGCTCCCCATGCAGAGCTTGCAATTATGTTACCCCAAAAAAACAATTCCAAGATTCTGAAGGTACCAATAAATATCATATTAAAACTTACATTAACTGTAATACATCAGGGATTATATACATTATTGAATGTGAGGAATGCCGGCTAATATATGTGGGTTGTTCAACCAGAAAATTTAAAGTGAGGCTGTTGGAGCATATTAATTATATATTAAATCCTGCATATGTTAATATCTCAAGTGCGGCAAAACACTTTATCACGGCTCATAATAGAAGTCTATCTTCATTTACAGCCTATGCTATAGAAAGAGTGTTTTTGCCCACAAGAGGCGGAGATTTCAAAAAGCTTGTATATCAAAGAGAAGCTTTCTGGATTTTAAAACTAAATTCCAGAAGCCCTGCAGGACTAAACCAGAGAAAGGAACTTATGTACATTTACTGATAGCATTAACAACTACACCATGTTGCAACTTTGAAGGATATTATTGTATAGCCTAATTGAACTAAAATGGATTGCACCCAGCAGATACAGAGGAGTGTTCAGACAGGGCGTTTCCAGATGCAGAGGAGTGTTCAGCCAGAGCGTTTTCAGATGCAGGGGAGTGTTCAGACAGAGCTTCTTTAGATGCAGAGGAGTGTTCAGACAGAGCTTTTTCAGATTTTTTCATATATCTGTTCATTTTTTATATCTCGTGACTGCACTCTTATTTCTCTCCTCCCTACCTGCTGGATGCAATAATATTATAGAATGTTTGTTCATAATGGCTCATCTTGGATTTTAATTTTTAATTCTGAATGTGTTTTTGTGCACTTAAATTTCTGTTAGCACTTTTAATTACAACACCTGAGATGACCAGCACCGCCCTGCTAGTTTAATGGGGGAGGGATTTCTGTGTTCACCTCTCTATATATACACTGTGTTGGAAATTTACTGTGGAGGTCATGATTAAGAACCATCTGGTTCGAAACATGTAGACCGTACTGGGGCTTATTTTTGGAGGTTTCTATCACCGCTGTACATTTGGTTTGTGGAATAAACGTCAAGCAAGAAAAACAAGGTGCTGGATCTTTCTTCCTTTCCGCTCCCTGTCTATGCCCTGAAATGCTGCCCTCAACCCAGGGAAATTAGCCTTTTTGAAATTCAGTGTCTTTGCTCTGCCTGACAGATTTTGCTTCTTATAGTTTAGGGGGAATATAATTATATTGTGGTCACGATTACCTAGTGTTTCTCGAACAGTAACATTACCATCAAGCTCTGCATCATTAGAAATTACCAGATCCAACAGAGCATCGCCCCTAGTGGGAGCTTCTACAAACTGGCCCAAAAAGTGGTCCTGCAGCAAGGTGAGGAATCTTCTCCCCTTTGTGGTTGAGGCAGAACCATGACCCCAGTCAATATCTGGGAAGTTAAAATCTCCCATTATGACCACTGTACCAGCCTGTGCCTCCCTCTCCCTCCTGTGTTTTTATCCCTTTGAACTTCCACCCATAAGGTTTCCACATCCTCACCCACAATTGCCTTTCACACTTGTCTTCAGATCACTCCTCGCATACAGGCACACGCCACCTCCTTGTATGTTTTCATGGTTATACAGCACAAACAAAGCCTGTATAATCTGTTCCAGCAATGGCAGTCCATTCTGTTTGCCCCCTACTTATTTCTAACATGCATTTGGATATATATTTTACATTTATCGAGACTAAGGCTGGGCAATTTCGCTAAAAAAAACTTTATAGCTAGAATATTTTCAATTTAAGGCCAATTTTTTTTCTAGCGATAATTTAAATTTTTTTGTTGATGTAGCCAACCGTGGATGTATATGAGATATAACAAAACACGTACACCAGTATAGATCTGTACATTAGAACTAGAGTAGACTTGGACAGTTGTGGAAGTTTTATGCTTCTTTTACACTAATGTTATGAGTCTCGGCAGGCTCTTCCGGCAGAGAACAGCCTGGAGTTTTTTGGATCTGGCATTGCCGGATGTTACCACAATGTCCTTTGACTATAATGGGGTCTGGTGGAGTTCTGGCAGCTACCCGACAAATATGCCAGGATTTGGATGGACAAAAACCACTGTGTGCAATTTGGTGTTCTCCTTTGGTATCTCACATCTAGATATGCAAATCACACTACTCGGCTTAGGCTACTTTCACACTAGCGTTAACGTTTTCGGGTATTTAGTTCTGTCATAAGGGCTCAATACTGGAAAAAAACGCATCAGTTTTGTCCTAATGCATTCTGAATAGAAAGCAATCTGTTCAGTATGCATCAGAATGTCTTCTGTTTAGTCCCTTTATGGTATTTGGCTTGAGAAATTACCGCAGCATGCTGCGTTTTTTTTCTCCGCCCAAAATTCTGAAACACTTGCCGGAATGCGGGCCCGGCATTGATCTCCATTGAAATGTACTAATGCCGGTACCAAGTGTTCAGGAAATTGCCGCATTGCATGCAAGCGCAGGCCTTTGAATACCGGATCTGTTTTCCTGGATGACACCGGAGAGACGGATCCGGTATTGTAATGCATTTGTCAGACGAATCCGGAAATAAATGATATCCGTTTGCGTACGGATTTCCGGATCCGGCAGGCAGTTTTGGCAACGGAACTTCCTGCTGGATTCTTCTAACGCTAGTGTGAAACTAGCCTTGCCTATTGACCACTGCTCCCTGTAAGCTGTGTTCTCTGGAATTAAAAGAGGTAAAAGTCCCAAACTCTGCAGCAGGAAAAGCTGCTCTTGGACTCCTCAATCCTCATGTGTTTTTTTTAACCCTCTCCTTTCCAGCCTAAAGGGAACACAGCTATACTGACAGGTATATCCGACGCATACTACCAAAAATAATGCATATGTATATAGTATTATTTACTATTATATATGTATTATATATATATATATGTATATATTACTTTATATATCAATTCTTTTAGATGGTGTTCGTCATTTTGCTTGCATTTAAAAAAAGAAGTAGCCTCAAAAGAAAAATCATTCAGATGTAAACTTGTCTACGGTGCACCAAAAGGACACCACACACAATAGAAGCGTATGAGTGTGTAGTTATGTGTGCACATGAAATGTGGGGTGACCTATTACTTGGGCTTTTTACCTTCACTGAGGCAAGGAAAACAATATTGCCGATCCTTGCCGAACACGTTATTATTAGATTACTGCATTATGGCGGATTGATACCTGCCCGCTCAGAAATGCAGATATTTTGTCATTGGAATGTAGTGCAAAAGTCAGAAAAACAGATTCGGAGAATC
The DNA here is from genome assembly GCF_014858855.1 of Bufo gargarizans. Classification (NCBI taxonomy): domain Eukaryota; kingdom Metazoa; phylum Chordata; class Amphibia; order Anura; family Bufonidae; genus Bufo; species Bufo gargarizans. Next base: position 287,991,163 of record NC_058083.1, on the reverse strand, counting down.
AGAGCATGTAAGAAAATGAGTGGTATTGTCTCGTGAAGAGATTCCTAGAAGATTACCACTGCGATCTTGAAAACATCACATGACTGTACACTACATAGCATAGGGTTGCATTTTTTCTCTGAGGAGAACAAGGCAGACTTTGAGATGTGTTTTGCTTTTGCTCAAACCAGACTCATTGGCAGAGAGAAGTGAGAAGCTAAACTTAGGTCAAGAGGAGTTGGTGTTCCTTACTAGAAGAAAACACGCTCAACGCTTTCTGTGTTCAGATGTTCTTGATACCGAAACAGCTTGCTCCTGGTGTGAGTGTCAGAAAATCAGGACTTGTACTTCCAATTCAGAGAAAAGCAATGTATAAAAATATATTCCATGGTAAAACATTACTAGGTTGACATCTGTATCCCAAATCCTGTCACAAATTCTGTAAAATTTGGCAGACAAAATGTTGCACGGACACCATGACGAAACCCAACAGATAGGCAGAGGTGCCCATCGGGTGCAGCCAGTGTCCATCATGGATACTGCTTATTTTTTTTTAGGGGACGCAGATAAGAAACTGGCCTAATGTGCTTGGAACTGCTGACCCATTTGCAGCACCCAAGAAGCTTCTTGTCATCCATTTAGAACTTTATATGTTTGAATCAATGTATTTCCAGTTGCTTTCATTGCATCAACATGTCAATCAGCCCTGTACAGAGTTGGTCCTCGCACAGAAACGTTATAATGTATGTTCAACTTGACCGTGGTGTAGGATTCAGATTGATTTGGGTGGGGCACAACAAAATCCACATCATTAAGACACATTCGTTTTATTCTGATTGTAATTTTTAAAAGGTGAAACAACAGGTAGTTAAACTGCTGCAGCCGAGATGAGGTCTCAGTGGGAGAAAGGAGCTGCAGTGAAATATGGTTGCTTGTAGCTGCTCTTTTGCTGCCATCAATGTGGTGCAGTTTGTGCCAAATGAGAGGGCAAATATCCATTCTTATGGATATCATGTCAGGTCTACTTCTGTCTCCATTCCAGAATGTAGCTGCCTTCTGTATTCTGCTGATGGCACTAGGAGAGCAGCCGCAGGATATTTTTCCCCCCTTGATCTACCTCTCTTAGGGTCCATTCACATGTCCGTAGTGCATTGCAGATCCGCAATACACCCGGCTGGCACCCCCATAGAAATGCCTATTCTTGTCCCCAATTGTAGACAAGAATAGGACATGTTCTATTGTTTTCCGGAGCCACGGAATGGAAGATCGGCGGTGTGCTCCGGAAATGTGGATGCGGACAGCACACTGTGTGCTGTCCGCATCCATTCCTGCCCCATAGAGAATGGATGGGTCCGCACCCATTCCGCAATTTCCGGAAACGGATGCGGACCCATTATTACGGATGTGTGAATGGAGCCTTATGCCTCATTCAAAGGTCAGTGCTTGGTCAGTGATTTCCATCAGTGATTGTGAGCCAAAACCAGGTGCAGCCCTAAACACAGAACTAGAGCCTTATGTCTGTGGAGGCTCCAATCCTGGTTTTGGCTCACAATCACTGATGGAAATCACTGACCGAAACACTGACGTGTGAATGAGGCTTTATTCCAGAAAAAATGCAGGGCCACAGCCTTTTAATTTTGGCACACATCCTACTGATATGCCATGAAAATCTTTTACTGAGAGAAGAGTCTTTACTATATTATTTGAGTGCTGCAGCATCAATTAGGTTCTTCACACAAAGGGCGCTGCAATACGTTCAGGCTTTCTGATGCAGCCTTTGAAGCCAATATCAGGTGTGGATCGTAACAGGAAAGAACATGCTATGGACAGATACAACTTCTCTTTTTTTTTTTTTAAGCTACTCCTGGTTTTGGCTTCAAAAACTTCATCTAAAAACCTGACCTTGTGGCAGCACCCAAAGAGTACTAGGAACATGGGGGTCATTTATTAAGACCCTGGTCTAAGGCCCTGTACTGAGCCCCTACATGACTTTGGCTGATCCACCACCACTTCTAAATGTAAGACCGCTTCCTTGCTGTTTTATATTTTGACCATTTTGTACAGCTAAAACAGGAGTAGAAAATGATGAATGAGACAGGCCTACCAGCCCTTCCCCTCCCATACCATGTCCACTTTTTTAGACCTGGAATGAGCGGGGAAAAGTTGCAATATAGGCGTATTTCTGATCGTAAACAACCCCTATGTTTTTAAAAAGAAGTCTTCAATCACAGCACAAGACTACAAGTACAAACATGCCACTTTGTTATGTTTTTGTCAGTGTCATAAGCATATGATATTACAATTGAAATGAGACCTAAGGAAATATACATTCCAGCATCCAATGTATTACAACTTTCAGGCTTTATTAATCTTCTCCAGAAAGTCCACTATAGTTAAAACGCACTTCTAACGCACTTAAGACCTATCTTGGTCCTTACTCAGAAGAAAAGTTGTACTCTATATGATAAGAGGATCTTGTGTTAAAAAAATACATAAAATATATGTGTGACTCCGCTGTAGATGTCAAGTTATCCTTCTGCAAGGCACTTCAGAACCCTCTGTCAGATGGCTGTTTGTTTACCAGCCTTAGATTGAAAGCCTGTACGCCAGCAAACAGCCTTGTGTGACATTTATGCTGGAGAAAGCGGCTAGTTCTGTTGTCTGCTACCTCAGCAATTCCAGAATTTAGCTGGGCTGCCCAAACAGGCTGCAACAACAATGGAGGAGTGTTTCTCCATCAGGGGATTAAAACAATGCCTGTAGTAATCTCTCTTTCTGACCCTATGAACTTCTCCCACTTTCAAGAGAGAGGAACTCTTGCTGCATCAACCATCGCCTCCATTTTATCGTATGCTTTAGACTTCGTGTACTTGCTGTGGTGTAATATCACACGGTGCTCAGTGTTACCATAGTGAAATCAGCATACAGAGTCCTTACCCATTAACATCTAGTACTAGACAAGGCTCATGCTGTCCAGGAATATCTTGCCAATTGTTTCTGTGGCTGCGATAACAAAGGTAATACAATGCATATATGGTGGACATGTCCATAAGGGCTCATGCGGTCAAAAAAATACGGATAACGTCCGTGTGCATTCGGTATTTTTTTCGGAACGGAACAGCTGGTCCCTAATAGAACAGTACTATCCTTGTCCGTAATGTGGACAATAATATGTGGAACGCACATATGGAAACAGAATGCACACAGAGTAACTTCTGTTCTTTTGCAGACCCATTGAAATGAATGGTTCCGCATATGGTCCGCCGAAAAAAAAAAAAACACGGAAAGGACACGTGAAAAAAAATACGTTTGCGTGCATGAGCCCTAAGTATCTCCAGTATATGCCATTATGCTTCATCACTCTTTAACTCAGGCGCCTGTGCTGTACACCTGAAACCAGTACAAGTTCTGTGCCAGAGATTAATAATAACGGCGCATAACAAACCAACAAGTACAAGAATTATCAACTACACTCACCTAAAGAATTATTAGGAACACCTGTTCTATTTCTCAATAATGCGTTTATCTAGTCAACCAATCACATGGCAGTTGCTTCAATGCATGTAGGGTTGTGGTCCTGGTCAAGACAATCTCCTGAACTCCAAACTGAATGTCAGAATGGGAAAGAAAGGTGATTTAAGCAATTTTGCGCGTGGCATGGTTGTTGGTGCCAGACGGGCCGGTCTGAGTATTTCACAATCTGCTCAGTTACTGGGATTTTCACGCACAACATTTCTAGGGTTTACAAAGAATGGTGTGAAAAGGGAAAAACATCCAGTATGCGGCAGTCCTGTGGGCGAAAATGCCTTGTTGATGCTAGAGGTCAGAGGAGAATGGGCCGACTGATTCAAGCTGATAGAAGAGCAACGTTGACTGAAATAACCACTCGTTACAACCGAGGTATGCAGCAAAGCATTTGTGAAGTCACAACACGCACAACCTTGAGGCGGATGGGCTACAACAGCCGAAGACCCCACCGGGTACCACTCATCTCCACTACAAATAGGAAAAAGAGGCTACAATTTGCACGAGCTTACCCAAATTGGACTGTTGAAGACTGGAAAAATGTTGCCTGGTCTGATGAGTCTCGATTTCTGTTGAGAGATTCAAATGGTAGAGTCCGAATTTGGCGTAAACAGAATGAGAACATGTATCCATCATGCCTTGTTACCACTGTGCAGGCTGGTGGTGGTGGTGTAATGGTGTGGGGGATGTTTTCTGGGCACACTTTAGGCCCCTTAGTGCCAATTGGCCATCGTTTAAATGCCACGGGCTACCTGAGCATTGTTTCTGACCATGTCCATCCCTTCATGACCACCATGTACCCATCCTCTGATCGCTACTTCCAGCAGGATAATGCACCATGTCACAAAGCTCGAATCATTTCAAATTGGTTTCTTGAACATGACAATGAGTTCACTGTACTAAAATGGCCCCCACAGTCACCAGATCTCAACCCAATAGAGCATCTTTGGGATGTGGTGGAACGGGAGCTTCATGCCCTGGATGTGCATCCCTCAAATCTCCATCAACTGCAAGATGCTATCCTATCAATATGGGCCAACATTTCTAAAGAATGCTATCAGCACCTTGTTGAATCAATGTCACGTAGAATTAAGGCAGTTCTGAAGACAAAAGGGGGTCCAACACCGTATTAGTATGGTGTTCCTAATAATTCTTTAGGTGAGTGTATATGGTAAATGATCGATTACCAGTGTTGTGAATGACATTAGAGCTGCGCGCCCCTGGATCACTTATTCTCATCATAATCTGGGACCAACATCCCTCTCCTATGCAGAGATGTAGGAAGCCTCTTCTAAGGCTTAGTTCACACGATCCTTTTTTTTACGAGTGTACGGGCCGTTTTTTCGTGTTCCGTATACGGAACCATTTATTTCAATGGTTTCACATTAAAAATGGAACTTGTTCCGTTAGCATTCTGTTTCCGTTTTTCCGTTTAGTTGAAAGATAGAACATGTCCTATTATTGCCCGCAAATCACGTTCCGTGCCTCCAATCAAGTTAACGGGTCCGCAAAAAAAACGGAACACATACGGAAATGCATCCGTATGGCTTCCGTATCTGTTCCGTTTTTGCGGAACCATCTATTGAAAATGTTATGCCCAGCCTAATTTTTTCTATGTAATTACTGTATACTGTATATGCAATACTGAAAAACAGAACGGAAACACAACGGTACTAAAAAACGGAACAACGGATCCATGAAAACGGACCGCAAAAAACTATAAAAGCCATACGTTCGTGTGAACTAGACCTAAGAAGTAACCTCCAGGATTGGTTTCCTCATTTCCCTCCCATGCTCCCCTTTCCAAGGTTTTTCTCTTTTTTCCTCTCTATTTTTTTTCTATCTTTGTCCCCTTTTTTCTGTTCCTTGAAATTACTCTTGTTTGCAGAGTATGAAGGTGCTCCAATCTATACAGGGCTATACTTTACTCAACTTTGTCCACTTATCTCCTCCTCTACATGTGTCTGGACTTGCCCTAACCCTTTGAAATGACTAGTTATTTAACAGTATCTGTATTTTTTTCTCTGAGACAGCAAACATGTCATTCATTATACTAGCATTGTATCTTAGTGCTCATATTATGTCAATATTCTTACCAAAAAAGACTAGTAGAGACCCTCGGGAGGTTAAACCTCAAATACACCACTGGTCCCAAGACCAAAAGAAATCCCTGTAGGGGTACTACTAATTTGAAAATTAAAACATACACTTTATTTGATCTTTTAAAAAAGGGTTATAGATACCCCAATATCCACACACTTAAAACTATCAGACGATAGTACTGGCTTATGTAGAAATTGATACTGTTTCTCTCAGTTTGGAGAGAGGAGATTAAATGTGGTGATTAATGGTGTGCAGTTGGACACACAGAATAAGGATATAACCCTATTTAGGGAATACCAGGACCTGGGCCCAGGTCCTAGCTAGTAATCCCAGCACCTGCTCAATAGATCTGCGTGTCACTAATCACTGCCACTCATAACACAACATCTACATACACTCAGAGGATAATTATCGTATCTTTAAGACCATGTGACTTGGTGAAACTCTAGCGGTACTATCGTCTGCCTAAAATAGAACTGCGCCTAACACTAGTCCCCACCCAACATGTTTTGCCGCGAAGCGGCTTCGTCAGGGGTTTGGGGTATTAGTTTTAAGTGTGTGGATATTGGGGTATCTATAACCCTTTTTTAAAAGATCAAATAAAGTGTACGTTTTAATTTTCAAATTAGTAGTACCCTGTGACGAAACCAACCTCGCCACGGTGTTTTGGAGGGGGCTGGTTGCTAGCCTCTTGCCTCAGGATTATGGCCCATACTAACTTTAAAGAACACAGGCCGGCCGCACAGCTTAAATCTGTCTTTGGAATTGTATTTTATTATGTGAGGGTACCCAGATGGCTAGTTTAACCACCTCCCGACCGCTGTACGCACCGATGCGTCCGGGAGGTGGTTGTTTAGTTCCTCCTGGACGCATCGGCGCGTCCTCTCGCGAGACGCGAGATTACGTCACAGCCGGCCCGCGCATGCGCATCGCGGGCCGGCATTTCGCAGAAGACTATTTCGTCAGCAGCCTGCCGGCCACGATCATTGGCTGGCAGTCTGCTGATTTTTAAAAAAACCAATCAGCAGCCATATAACCCCACATATTAGTAAATATGATGGGGTTATATGGCTGCTGTGCTCCTCTGCTCCTTCTTTTGGTCGGTTGGTTCCAGCAGAGGAGCAGAGCAGCACATCTACTGTGAGTACCCACCACACCACATTTAGCCCCCAGATCACCCCAATTAACCCTTTGATCACCCCTTTTATCCCCCCTGTCAATCACTAGTGAAAGGAAAAAAGTGATCAGTGCAAACTGTCACTTTTTTTTTTCACTGTTATTGACCGTTAGGTTTTAGGTATAGTTTAGGTCCCTTGGTTAGGTAGTTAGCGATCAGTTAGCGCCCAGCCCACCGCACCGCAGTCCGTTATTCGCTGATTAGCGTATCGCTAATCAGCATTTGTACTTTTATAGTATCTGAAAGTGATCAAAACTGATCACGGTCAGATCTATAATAGTACTAGTGTCACTTTAGTTCGCCCTCCACCCAAAACGCAGTGTTTGCCCGATCAGGCCTGATCGGTCGCCCACACGTGCGTTTGCCCACGCCCGCCCCACCGCAGTGACAAAAAAATTATTTTTTTTTGATCACTGCACATTCACTTTACACGCACTGCGGCGATAAAAAAATCAGTTTTGATATTTTTTATCAACCGCAGCGGCATCCGGTACTTCGCTAGCCTCCCATTTGTAAGACAGGCTTGCTTTTTTTTTCTTGGGTAGTCTCAGGGAATACCCCGAAATTTAGTTGCCCACATGTCTAACAGGGGGTATTCTTCTGAAGAGGCCTACAGGCTTCTGACCCAGTCGGATGAGGAGTGGGAACCCTCATCTGATGAATCCAGCGGGTCAGAATACGAACCTGTAGAAAGCAGTGGCTCTCTGACCCAAAGTTCGGACGAGGAGGCTGAGGTCCCTGATAGCACCAGGCGTACCCGGCCCCGTGTCGCTAGACCGCAGGTTGCGCAGGATCCGCTTCAAGAGCAGCAGAGTGGGGCTGGTGCTGTCGGATTACGTGGTGAGGCATACACCAGCAGCCCAGCCCTTCCTGGACCTAGTACCAGCACTGCCGTACAACCTGGTGAAGTAGCGAGCACCAGAAGGGCAGTTGAAGCTGGTACGGTGGCACGTGCAGTAGTGACCCCGTCGCAGTCACCGCAAAGACGTGCCCGTAGAGCCCCTAGAATCCCAGAGGTGCTGGCAAACCCTGATTGGCAGTCCCCAACTTCAGCCGCACCCGTAGTTTTCCCTTTCACCGCCCAGTCTGGAGTTCGGGTTGAGACAGCTCAGATCGATTCGGCCCTGGGATTTTTTGAGCTGTTCTTGACTGCGGAGCTTTTAGACTTAGTCGTGGCAGAGACAAACAGGTATGCCACACAATTTATCACCGCTAACCCGGAAAGCTTTTATGCCCAGCCTTTCCGGTGGAAACCAGTCCAAGTTTCCGAATTTAAAACTTTTCTGGGCCTCCTCCTCAACATGGGCCTGACAAAAAAGCATGAATTGAGGTCATATTGGTCCACGAACCCGATTCATCACATGCCCATGTTCTCTGCTGCTATGTCCAGGACACGATTTGAGGTCATCCTGCGTTTCCTGCACTTTAGCGACAACACCGCCTCCCGTCCCAGGGGCCACCCTGCTTTTGACCGGCTCCACAAAATTCGGCCCCTCATAGACCATTTCAACCAGAAATTTGCAGATATTTATACCCCAGAGCAAAACATCTGCATAGACGAGTCCCTAATACATTTTACCGGGCGCCTTGGCTTCAAACAATACATCCCAAGCAAGCGCGCCCGGTATGGGGTCAAATTGTATAAGCTCTGTGAAAGGGCCACAGGCTATACCCACAAATTTCGGGTCTATGAGGGAAAAGATCAGACCCTGGAGCCGGTCGGTTGCCCTGACTACCTGGGGAGCAGTGGGAAGACAGTTTGGGACTTGGTGTCACCCTTATTCGGCAAGGGGTACCATCTTTATGTGGACAATTTCTACACAAGTGTGGCCCTCTTTAGGCATTTGTTTTTAGAACGGATTGGCGCCTGTTGTACCGCGCGAACTAGTCGCGTGGGCTTCCCCCAACGGCTCGTTACCACCCGTCTTGCAAGGGGGCAGAGGGCCGCACTGTGTAACGAAGAACTGCTCGCGGTGAAATGGAGAGACAAGCGTGACGTTTACATGCTCTCCTCCATTCACGCAGACACGACAATACAAATTGAGCGAGCAACCCGTGTCATTGAAAAGCCCCTCTCAGTCCACGACTATAACCTCCACATGGGAGGGGTCGACTTCAATGACCAGATGTTGGCTCCGTATTTAGTTTCCCGACGCACCAGACGCTGGTATAAGAAGGTGTCTGTATATTTAATTCAATTGGCTCTGTACAATAGTTTTGTTCTCTACAGTAAGGCTGGGAGAACTGGATCCTTCCTCAAATTTCAGGAAGAGATCATCGCGAACCTCCTGTATCCAGGAGGTTCCGTGGCCCCATCCACCAGTGTAGTTAGCCGTCTACACGAGCGACACTTCCCCAGTGTCGTTGCTGGTACCTCAAACCGACCGCCACCCCGAAAAAAATGTCGTGTCTGTAGCAGGAGTGGAATAAGGCGTGACACCCGCTATTTCTGTCCTGACTGTCCCGACCACCCTGCCCTATGCTTAGGGGAGTGTTTCCGAAAGTACCACACACAGGTACACCTAGCATAGGGATCACATCTCACCAGGATAGGCACACAGGGCTATTAGGGCCCATTCACTCACAGCTGCTGCAAACGTCTCCTTTCACATGGGACAAAGTGCATAACGCACTTCGCCACATCTTTGGGCGATTTGCGCTTTGCACATTGACCCATGGGGAAGGAGAGGTTTGTTCTATAAAGGTAAAAAAACAAAAAAAAAAACAAAAAAAAAACAAACAGGTAAGCAACAGGTTAATGTTTAGTTCCAAAAGTTAAAGTTACATGTTCTGTTCCAAAGTTAATAAAATTATTGCGTTGTGGCCTGGTTTTTTCTTTTTTTTTTTTTGTCTTTTTACCTTCCAGGTGGACCAACCGATCGACCAGCTGCAGCACCGATGTGCATTCTGACAGAAGCATTGCGCTGCTGTCAGATTACACGCAAGTCGGTGTATGCGGCGCTGCAAGACGGGATTTTCTCCTCTGCAGTGACAGATACGTTTGCCGAGGCATACGAGCTGAGGAGGAGGCGGCGTTCCTATGCTTTGGCAAGCACTTTGTATATATATATATATATATATATATAAAAAAAAAATCCCGGCAATGATTTATTCATCCACATCGATTGATGCGAATGGAGAAATCTGGTTTGCCAGGGCATACGAGCTAAGTGGGTATGGATGTAGGGCGGAGCTCCTATGTCCTGGCAGACGCCTTTCCCCTCCATTTTTTTTTTTTGGCAGAGATTTTTTCATCCACATTGATCGATGCGAATGAAAAAATCTGTGCCGTTCATTTTTTTCTTTCAGCCCAGAGGCTGAACGGAAAAAAAAATCTCATTACCTGTATGCTCAATATAAGGAGAATAGCAGAAACTCCTAATGCTGGCCATACATGTAATGATTGCGGAGACCCTCAAATGCCAGGGCAGTACAAACACCCCACAACTGACCCCATTTTGGAAAGAAGACACCCCAAGGTATTTGCTGAGGGGCATATTGAGTCCATGAAAGATTGAAATTTTTGTCCTAAGTTAGCGGAAAGTGAGACTTTGTGAGAAAAAACAAAAAAAAATCAATTTCCGCTAACTTATGCGAAAAAAAAAAAATTCTATGAACTTGCCAGGCCCCTCATTGGATACCTTGGGGTGTCTTCTTTCCAAAGTGGGGTCACATGTGGGGTATTTATACTGCCCTGGCTTTTTAGGGGCCCTAAAGCGTGAGAAGAAGTCTGGGATCCAAATGTCTAAAAATGCCCTCCTAAAAGGAATTTGGGCCCCTTTGCGCATCTAGGCTGCAAAAAAGTGTGACACATCTGGTATCGCCGTACTCAGAAGAAGTTGGGGAATGTGTTTTGGGGTGTCATTTTACATATACCCATGCTGGGTGAGAAAAATATCTTGGTCAAATGCCAACTTTGTATTAAAAAATGGGGAAAGTTGTCTTTTGCCAAGATATTTCTCTCACCCAGCATGGGTATATGTAAAATGACACCCCAAAACACATTCCCCAACTTCTCCTGAGTACGGCGATACCAGATGTGTGACACTTTTTTGATGCCAAGGTGGGCAAAGGGGCGCATATTCCAAAGTGCACCTTTCGTATTTCACCGGTCATTTTTTACAGATTTTGATTGCAAAGTACTTCTCACACATATGGGCCCCTAAATTGCCAGGGCAGTATAACTACCCCACAAGTGACCCCATTTTGGAAAGAAGACACCCCAAGGTATTCCGTGAGGGGCATGGCGAGTTCCTAGAATTTTTTATTTTTTGTCGCAAGTTAGTGGAATATGAGACTTTGTAAGGAAAAAAGAGAAAAAAAAAAAATCATCATTTTCCGCTAACTTGTGACAAAAAATAAAAAATTCTAGGAACTCGCCATGCCCCTCACGGAATACCTTAGGGTGTCTTCTTTCCAAAATGGGGTCACTTGTGGCGTAGTTATACTGCCCTGGCAATTTAGGGGCCCAAATGTGTGAGAAGTACCTTGCAATCAAAATGTGTAAAAAATGCCCTGCAAAATCCGAAAGGTGCACTTTGGAATATGTGCCCCTTTGCCCACCTTGGCAGCAAAAAAGTGTGACACATCTGGTATCGCCATACTCAGGAGAAGTTGGGGAATGTGTTTTGGGGTGTCATTTTACATATACCCATGCTGGGTGAGAAAAATATCTTGGTCAAATGCCAACTTTGTATAAAAAAATGGGAAAAGTTGTCTTTTGCCAAGATATTTCTCTCACCCAGCATGGGTATATGTAAAATGACACCCCAAAACACATTCCCCAACTTCTCCTGAGTACGGCGATACCACATGTGTGACACTTTTTTGCTGCCAAGGTGGGCAAAGGGGCGCATATTCCAAAGTGCACCTTTCGGATTTCACCGGTCATTTCTTACACATTTTGATTGCAAAGTTCTTCTCACACATTTGGGCCCCTAAATTGCCAGGGCAGTATAACTACCCCACAAGTGACCCCATTTTGGAAAGAAGACACCCCAAGGTATTCTGTGAGGGGCATGGTGAGTTCCTAGAATTTTTTATTTTTTGTCGCAAGTTAGTGGACAAAAAATCATCATCATTTTCCGCTAACTTGTGACAAAAAATAAAAAGTTCTATGAACTCACTATGCCCATCAGCGAATACCTTAGGGTGTCTACTTTCCGAAATGGGGTCATTTGTGGGGTAGTTATACTGTTTGGGCATTGTAGAACCTCAGGAAACATGACAGGTGCTCAGAAAATCAGAGCCGTTTCAAAAAGCGGAAATTCACATTTTTGTACCATAGTTTGTAAATGCTATAACTTTTACCCAAAGCATTTTTTTTTTGCCCAAACATTTTTTTTTAATCAAAGACATGTAGAACTATAAATTTAGCGAAAAATTTATATATGGATGTCGTTTTTTTTTGCAAAATTTCACAGCTGAAAGTGAAAAATGTCATTTTTTTGCAAAAAAATCGTTACATTTTGATTAATAACAAAAAAAGTAAAAATGTCAGCAGCAATAAAATACCACCAAATGAAAGCTCCATTAGTGAGAAGAAAAGGAGGTAAAATTCATTTGGGTGGTAAGTTGCATGACCGAGCGATAAACGGTGAAAGGAGTGTAGTGCCGAAGTGTAAAAAGTGGCCTGGTCATGAAGGGGGTTTCACCTAGCGGGGCTGAAGTGGTTAATTGTATTCGTGTGGTCTGAGTGCCATTCACCTAATGATATGCACTCAGACTTGAGCTATCTGGGAATATGTTAAATGTCTGTGGTTGCTGGGAGGGTGTGACATTGTGTGTTTAACTGGTGATTTCTGTCCTGTTGTCCCCGCATGTGTATTGGCGATCTCCCCTTTGTCCTGAGAGATACTTGGATTATCCCTCGGTTGTCTCTGGGGCAGAAAGGAGGAAACCATGATGCATTGTGGGGATGTGCTGTATCTGTTCGGTGTGTCGCAGTCTCTATTCTGGTCCCCTGGGGGCGTGTCCACCAGATATGGACCTGCATAAATACGGGCGAGTAGCCCTCAATAAAGTGTTCCTGTTTTATCCTTCATCATGCTGAGACTGGTGTTTGGATAACTGATCAAACTGGGGGATTGCTATACGCTGAAGATTTGCTATACTCCCCTGGCATAACTACTAGCTCTTGTAAGAGCTGTTCCTGCTCTCTGGCTGTAGGAGAGGTTCACCCACTGGAGCCTGGAGCCTTGTAGTAGGTCCAGCGTGGGTGGAGGACGGTGAGGCCCCAACCAAGCTACGGCGGTTCGTGGGGTCTGCAGTGCGTACGGTGCCAAGTGGAGTGCTTGGAGTCCTCGGAAAGCACTAGGAGCATCTATCGACGGAGGTACCCGGTCGGGGTGCTAGGAGTTCCGTTACATTGGTGGCAAGCAGTGGGATGGCGTCCTAGTGTGAGGAGAAGCAGCTCGGAGACACCGTTCGTGGAGTATATTGAGGGCAACGCTAGTATCCGTACAGCGCCCCTGGCTACAGCAGGATGGAATCGGCTAGTCTTTGAACAGCGTTCCACTACGAGGAGGATGATGACCCGGACTGGAGGGATGAAGACAGAAAGGAAGTCTGGTATGATGCCCTGGAAGATGCCCAGCGGCGGCGAGGTGAGAGTCTCCCCAGTTATGAGCAGCGGCTACAAAAGCGTGTGGCAATGCGGATGGGTCTCTTGGGAGAGCAGCCCCTGGATGACTGGGTAACAGAGCTCCAGAACCTGGTATGTAAGGAGCTTTGGCTAGAGGACGCTTACCAGGCCCTAAGGTGGCATGTCATTCAACATTCCCCCTGGATGGCTGAGCACGACAGACCCGAGGGTGAGGATTATGATGGACCTGGGTTACTATGGGATGCCTTGGAGGAGGACATTGATCTTGGCAGCACGGAGGAGTCTAGGTTTTGGGACATCTACGACTACCGGATGGGCATGCATGATTATGCTGACGAAAGGGAGGTGAGCAAAGACATGATCCACCTGGTAACAAGGGAGTGGGAGCTGGAGCAGACCTACCAACACCTGCTCAGCTCTGTTCATCCCCAACCTACTCGACAGGTAGAGCCAGATCTGCCCTCCTACAACTGGGAAGACTTGCCGGCGATACCCCCTGCTTCCCTACCAACTCCCAAAGTAGGGAACTTCATTGACTGGTTCTGGGAAGACGTCCCGACGGCAGGTAGAGATGGGACCGAAGTCTCTCCACCGGCCCTACAGGGATGCTGGGTAGCCGGCCCAGATCCCCAACTACAGCCAGCATTACCTGGAGTCCAGACAGTCGGTCTGACTTCATATCGACAGCTTAACTTACAGGGAGAGATGACAACCGGTCTCTCTCCCCAGCGGCAGACAGGATCACAGGGAGAGGAGATTGTCAGTCCCCCATCCCTGCAGCAACCAGCATTACTAGGAGTGGAGATGGTCGCACCCACTACCCAGCACCAGGCAGCGTTACAGAGAGTTGAGACAGTCGGTCTGACTCCCCAGCAGCAGTGTGTTGTAAAGAGAGAAGAGACAACCGTTCTCTATCCCCAACCACAGGGGGACAGCACCCCTAACTTCGATGGTGCAGATGGGACCGCGGTCTCTGCACCAGGCCTACCAGGATACTGGACGGCCGGTTCAGATCCCCCACCAACCCTGCAGGAATGCCTGGAGGAGGAGGTAAGCGATTCCTCCTCTCCACAGCCGATCTGCAACAAGGTCCTGGGGATAGGATTTCCTGATCCCATCCCAGCGGAAGAGCTGGCATCTGGGCAGAGCGCAGTCGGCCTCTGCCCTCCCCTATCCTCTACTCCAGAGCCGGACTTCCCACAGGCTACCCCAGCGGAAGAGCTGGCCTCTGGGCAGAGCGCAGTCGGCCTCTGCCCTCCCCTATCCTCTTCTCCACAGCCGGACTTCCCACAGGCTACCCCAGCGGAAGAGCTGGCATCTGGGCAGAGCGCAGTCGGCCTCTGCCCTCCCCTATCCTCTTCTTCAGAGCCGGACTCCCCACAAGCGACCCCAGCGGAAGAGCTGGCATCTGGGCAGAGCGCAGTCGGCCTCTGCCCTCCCCTATCCTCTTCTCCACAGCCGGACTTCCCACAGGCTACCCCAGCGGAAGAGCTGGCATCTGGGCAGAGCATAGTCGGCCTCTGCCCTCCCCTAGCCTCTTCTTCAGAGCCGGACTCCCCACAAGCGACCCCAGTGGAAGAGCTGGCATCTGGGCAGAGCGCAGTCGGCCTCTGCCCACCAAGTACCTACAGCTCCAAGCTGGAGAACCACAAGGCAGCAAGGAGTCGCAGATGCCCACTCAACAGCTCGGGACATACGGAACAGAGCCAGGCCCCAAAATTCAACAGGTCCAGTATGGGGTTGTGGTTGGACTGCCAGACTAACTCAGGTACTGACCGTGAGGTCAGGTATCTGGTTAGTCTTCCCTGGAAGGGGGAGATGTGTGACGAAACCAACCTCGCCACAGTGTTTTGGAGGGGGCTGGTTGCTAGCCTCTTGCCTCAGGATTATGGCCCATACTAACTTTAAAGAACACAGGCCGGCCGCACAGCTTAAATCTGTCTTCGGAATTGTATTTTATTATGTGAGGGTACCCAGATGGCTAGTTTAATTGTATTCGTGTGGTCTGAGTGCCATTCACCTAATGATATGCACTCAGACTTGAGCTATCTGGGAATATGTTAAATGTCTGTGGTTGCTGGGAGGGTGTGACATTGTGTGTTTAACTGGTGATTTCTGTCCTGTTGTCCCCGCATGTGTATTGGCGATCTCCCCTTTGTCCTGAGAGATAATTGGATTATCCCTCGGTTGTCTCTGGGGCAGAGAGGAGGAAACCATGATGCATTGTGGGGATGTGCTGTATCTGTTCGGTGTGTCGCAGTCTCCATTCTGGTCCCCTGGGGGCGTGTCCACCAGATATGGACCTGCATAAATACGGGCGAGTAGCCCTCAATAAAGTGTTCCTGTTTTATCCTTCATCATGCTGAGACTGGTGTTTGGATAACTGATCAAACTGGGGGATTGCTATACGCTGAAGATTTGCTATACTCCCCTGGCATAACTACTAGCTCTTGTAAGAGCTGTTCCTGCTCTCTGGCTGTAGGAGAGGTTCACTCACTGGAGCCTGGAGCCTTGTAGTAGGTCCAGCGTGGGTGGAGGACGGTGAGGCCCCAACCAAGCTACGGCGGTTCGTGGGGTCTGCAGTGCGTACGGTGCCAAGTGGAGTGCTTGGAGTCCTCGGAAAGCACTAGGAGCATCTATCGACGGAGGTACCCGGTCGGGGTGCTAGGAGATCCGTTACATACTCCTACAGGAATTTCTTTTGGTCTTGGGACCAGTGGTGTATTTGATGTCAATATTCTGTTACCTCTTTTGTCCTGTAAAACTAAATTCTTTGGAAAAGAAAAATAGCATATCCAGATTCCATGTGTATATGGGCTACATGAAGTAAGATTAGTCCCTTACTTTCTGCAGTAGAGATGCCTCCTTAAGCCATGTCTAAATCATATAACTAAGGGCTGATTTGCACGTGGCAATTGTCGGGATAGGATGGTAGAAGGAACGCTTGTTCTCGAAAAGGTGCTGCAGATCACCCAATGAATATGCTCTTTGCTTGTTCATTGGGTGAAATTATCGTTTATGTGGACACCTAAATCATTATTTCTGGGCAGCAGATTGTGCTGTGTGAACAGTTATCTGCTGCCCTGAATCAATGAATGTGTATGAGGATGAGTGATTGCAGTAGCCATTGCATTGCAATCACCTCCATATAGTAGAAGTGATTGCTTCATGTAAATGCAGATCCTTACCTCCACTGATGAGCAGGCAGTTATCGGCTTGTTAGCTGGCTTTTTAGCACCCCCTATTGGATCGCTACCATATAGGTAATTGTCTGGCCCTTTAAATAGACCTTGTTACAATGCTTTAGGACAGTGATGGTGAACCTTTTACAGACTGAGTGCCCAAACTGCAACCCAAAACCCACTTATTTATCACAAAGTGCTAACACAGCAATTTTACCTGAATACTACAGTCCAATATAGTATATCTTCCATGTACTTTATCATTTAGCTATAATAGGCTGCCTAGATTCAATGCGCTGCTGTCACGGAAGGTGTTACAGAAAACTAGAAGACACAAATGAAGATCCGACTGACTTGATCCAAAACTAAGGAACCAAAGGGTAAGCCCAGTAATAGCCCTAGCTCTCTCCCTTACTGCTCAGCCTATGCAAAAATCTCTATGGTAGATTATTGCATACCCTCGTTCCTCGACTGTATGACACCTGAACACCCTATAATAGTGAGGGGACACGACCACCGGCTCCCTACACTTAATACGGAGGGAGTCAGGGTCACCTAGGATCAAGCAAACAGGAAAACACAAATAAATGAACAGACTTATCTGTAGAAGCATCAGTTCTAGCATCCAGCATGCACACACTCCAGGAGGTTGTATAAACCGCAAAGTGATGCAGTATGGGAGGGGATTTAAAGGGATGCAATCAGTACAACTAGATGACAACTGAGAGAGGGAAACGAGATGACAAAACAAAAGCAAAACAAAAGAACCTCAAGCAGGAGGTTCTGAAGAACGTCTGTCAGAGCTTCTCAGATGTCTGGCGGTGACAGCTGCCTGTGCTGTTCATAGTGCACCCTGTGCTGATGAATGGCAGGAACGCTATGGTAAACTTTAGACTTTTTCTAGGGTGCGGGTGCCCACAGAGAGGGCTCCGAGTGCCGCCTCTGGCACCCTTGCCATAGGTTCGCCACCACTGCCTTAGGATATAAACCAAAACGCAATTGTTTCCATAAGAAAAAGACACCCATCCACAGAGAGCTGGTTCAGTGTTTTTGTCCCTCGTCAGTGCAGTGTGGTTTGTCTTGGTGAGAGGCCTTTTAACGTGGGTCTAGGGCAGTGGTCAGCAAAGTGTGGCTTGCGAGCCATAAGCAGCTCTTTAGAACCTTCAATGCGGCTCTTTGGTGCGGGCTGGCGGGTGAGCGGTCGCGCAGCCATATCGCGCCGCTCAAGCTGCTTGCAAAATGTCCGTCATGCGCCTCCTGCCCCGTCTGTCTGCTCCTTCCACTTTATGAATGAAGCAGGCAGGCGGGGCAGGAGGGCAATGACGGAGGGAGAGATGTCACGCTGCGCACAGCAGCAGAAGGGAGGGCAGCGGCACTCTAGTTCGGCTGCCCACTGCCGGCCATGTGAGGAGTTGTGAAGAGGCTGCCGCTCAGGAGGAGCGAAATGTCCTG
Source organism: Bufo gargarizans (assembly GCF_014858855.1). Classification (NCBI taxonomy): domain Eukaryota; kingdom Metazoa; phylum Chordata; class Amphibia; order Anura; family Bufonidae; genus Bufo; species Bufo gargarizans. The sequence goes on along the minus strand of NC_058083.1, from coordinate 287,973,141 downwards.
CAGCAGAAAGGTAGGAGCTGACCCCAGTGTGTGCACAGCGCCGGACACTGCACCTGCCCCACCGCAAGAGTCCCTGCCTCTTCCCTTCCTCCCACTAATACATTACTTTACTTACTAGAAGGCACTTATGGGGGATATCTGTGGAGGGCACTTATGGGGATATCTGTGAATGACACATATATAGCATCTTATGCTATATATGTCATCCACAGATATCCCCCATAAGTGCCCTCCACAGATATCCCCCATAAGTGCGTCATCCACAGATATCCCCATAAGTGCGTCATCCACAGATATCCCCCATAAGTGCGTCATCCACAGATATCCCCCATAAGTGCGTCATCCACAGATATCCCCCATAAGTGCGTCATCCACAGATATCCCCCATAAGTGCGTCATCCACAGAGATCCCCAATAAGTGCGTCATCCACAGATATCCCCCATAAGTGCGTCATACACAGATATCCCCCATAAGTGCGTCATCCACAGATATCCCCCATAAGTGCCCTCCACAGATATCCCCCATAAGTGCGTCATCCACATTACATCCACATCTGCAGACAAGTTTAATAAAAGTAAAAAATGATAAAGAAAAAAATGAAATAATAATTAAGATCCAAATAAAAGAAAGTACATATAAAAGTATGTAAAAACACACTCTGGGCTCATGCCCACGAATGTAAGGGCGCCGTGCCTGTGCTGCGGACCGCAAATAGCGGTCCACAATGCACGGACACAGACCATGGGGCAGCTGCATGAGGATTGCGGACCCATTCACTTGAATGGGGTTCGCGATCCACATCCGACTGCCCGCACCGCAAAAAAGTAGCGCATGCTGAAGTGAATGGGTGCATGATGCAGGCTGCACACAAAAAAGTAGTGCATGCGCTACTTTTTTGTGGTGCGGAGGCACAGCCAGAAGCACCACGGAAGCACTCTGTAGCACTCATATCCCGGATCCTGGACCCATTGAAGTGAATGGGTCCTTGATGCGGGCTGCACACGGCCAGTACCCGTGTATTGCGGACCCGCCGTAAGCGGCCTGCAATATGGCAACGGCGGGCACACGGCTGGCTAGATTGGGATGTACGGGTCAGCACATGCGCATTAAACGCTCTTGTGCCTCTGCCCATAATGGGGAATGAAGTGCGCAGCCACGGCGAATCTGTTGAATGGCGCTGGCGCTGGATTTCTCACTAAGAGGAGGACGTAATCAAAAGAACCTAGGGTGGGCCAGAGGGGTGAAAGGCGCAGGGTTTCGTATGAAAAGCACCGAGGGGCATGGATACCGGCCACATGAACGCCGCCCCTGGGCAGCTTCAGAAGCTAACTAACATATTGAATAAAAGTGTTTTTCTGAGAAAATCAGCGATGGACAGCAATATGGAAGGTAGCATTCTAATATGGGGAATGTAATGGAGATCCTGATGTTAGTGTTCTATAATGGTGATTTTAGGTGAAAGACTCCCTTTAAATGATGGAATTAAAAAGTACAACTTGTCCTGAAAAAAACAAGGCCTCATACGGCTATGTAAATTAAAAAATAAAAAAGGTATTGCCCCATAAAGGCAGGGAGTGTAAAACGAAAAGGCAATAACAAAAAACCCTACAGGAGCTGAAAGGGTTAAAAACAGGCTAGCAAATGAATAACACAACAGACAGGAAGTAATTATGCAGGTGTCTGTGAGATGGGTAGAGGAATCATGGGAACTGTAGTTCTTGACACTAGTAATCCCGCCCGCAGAATGCCTTAGCAGCATCAAAGTAAAGGTCCAGTGACAATAAAAACCTTTTTTTAAAGGTCCAGTGACAATAAAAAAAATTATAAGCCTGGAATACCACATTCCAAATAATAACAGGGATGATTATCAATTCCTTAAAGAACTTGGTTGTCAACATAAAGTGAGCTGTTCTCATAATTGCAAAAATGTATCCTAAAGAGGATATAGCCATAAACCAAAAATTAGAGCAATAGTCAGTGTTTAGTCTAGGTTTATTTTACTTATAGACAGATAACGACTGCGCATGCACCACAGACGTCTGGCTACATACACATGGAGATGGAGGCGGTGCTCTTCTGTCTGAATCTGCCACCTCTACTTCCAGGTGTAAGCAAGCATCAGCACTGCATGTGCAGTCGGTATCTTTGCCGCTCAGGTAGAAGCAGCAGATCCTCTGCGCTTGCGCTGGTACTTGAAGCAATGGCACCTACGCAAGATTGACTGGGGCCAGGGGAGATGTAAGATCCTGTCAATTAAATGGAGTGGAGAGTTTCTTGAGCAGAGGAGCCAACCCCTCATGCTCCGTTAGACTGTTTTTGAACAAATTAACCCCTTAAAGGGGTTATCCCATCTTAGACAATGGGGGCATATCGCTAGGATATGCCCCCATTGTCTGATAGGTGCGGGTCCCACCTCTGGGACCCGCACCTACAACGAGAACGGAGCCGGGGAGAGTTGTGGCTGGAGGACCCCGGGTTTCCCAGGGTCCGTCCACCACCAGGCACAGCTCCCCGCCTCTCCCATTGAAGTGAATGGGAGCGCACCGCGCATGCGCGACCAACGCTTCCATTCATTTCTATGGGGCCGACGAAAATAGCCGAGCCAGCTGGCTCGGCTATTTTCGGCGGCTCCATAGAAATGAACGGAGGGCGGCTGCGCATGCGCAGTGCGCCCTCCTCCACTTTCTCTGCTCTGTTCTCCTTGTAGGTGCGTATCAGACAATGGGGGCATATCCCAGCGATATGCCCCCATTGTCTAAGATGGGATAACCCCTTTAAGGACTGGGCTTATTTTCACCTTATGGACCAGGCTATTTTTTGCAAATCTGACCAGTGTCACTTTATGTGTGAATAACTTTAAAACGCTTTTACTTATCCAGGCCATTCTGAGATTGTTTTTTCATCACATATTGTACTTCATGACATCGGTAAAATGAAGTCCCAAAAAAATCAATTTTATTTATAAAAAAATAACAAATTTACCAAAAATTTGTAAAAATGTAAATTTCTCTACTTCTATAATACATAGTAATACCTCCAAAAATAGTTATTAATTTACATTCCCCATATGTCTACTTCATGTTTGGATCATTTTGGGAATGCCATTTTTTTGGGGGGACGTTACAGGCTTTTTCAGGACCAGTTCGGGTCTAAAGTCACTTTGTGAGGCTTACATAATAGAAACCACCCAAAAATGATGCCATTTTACAAACTACACCCCTCAAGAAATAATGGAAAATAGAGATACAAAACAGCCAAACAAAACTCAATATTTATGGCTCAGATTCTGTAGTTTACAGAAAGACCCCATATGTGGTCGTAAACTGCTGTACGGGCACACGGCAGGGCGCAGAAGGAAAGGAATGCCATACGGTTTTTGGAAGGCAGATTTTGCTGGGCTGGTTTTTTGACACCATATCGCATTTGAAGCCACCCTGATGCACCCCTAGAGTAGAAACTCCAAAAAAGTGACCCCATTTTAGAAAATATTGGATAGGATGGCAGTTTTGTTGGTACTATTTTAGGGTACATATAATTTTTGGTTGCTCTATATTACACTTTTTGTGAGGCAAGGTAACAAGAAATAGCTGTTTTGGCACAGTTTTTTTTTTGTTATTTACAACATTCATCTGACAGGTTAGATCCTGTGTCATTTTTATAGAGCAGGTTGTTACGGATGCGACAATACCAAATATGACTATATTGGTTGTTTGTTTCAGTTTTACATAACAAAGCATACATTTTTTTTTTATGAATCTTTAGTGTCTCCACATTCTGAAAGTCATAGTTTTATTTATTTTTTGGGCGACTGTCTTGTGTAGGGGCTTATTTTTTTCCGGATTAGATGACGGCTTGATTGGCACTATTTTGGGGTGCGCATGACTTTTTGATCGATCGCTATTACACTTTTTGTGATGTAAGGTGACAAAAAAATAGCATTTTTTTACACCGTTTTTATTTTTACAGTATTCACCTGAGGGGTTAGGTCATGTGATATTTTTATAAAGCAGCTTATTACGGATGCGGCGATACCTAATATGTATACTTTTTTTATTTATGTAAGTATTACACAATCATTTTAATTTTTGAAACAAAAAAATCATGTTTTAGTGTCTCAATAGTCTGAGAGCCATAGTTTTTTCAGTTTTGGGGCGATTACCTTGGGTAGGGTAAGATTTTTGCGGGATGAGATGACAGTTTGATTGGCACTATTTTGGGGTGCGTATGACTTTTTGATCGCTTGGTATTATACTTTTTGTGATGTAAGGTGAAGAAAAATTGCTTTTTTTTCACCGTGCATTTTTTTTTTTACGGTATTCACCTAAAGCAGGTTATTACAGACGCGGCAATACCTAATATGTATACTTTTTTATTTATGTAAGTTTTACACAATAATATCATTTTTGAAACAAAAGAAAAATCATGTTTTAGTGTCTCCATGTTCTGAGAGCCATAGCTTTTTCAGTTTTTGGACGATTATCTTAGGTAGGGTCTCATTTTTTGCGGAATGAGGTGACGGTTTGATTGGCACTATTTTGGGGTGCATATGACTTTTTAATCGCTTTCTATTACACTTTTTGTGATGTAAGGTGACAAAAAAATTGCTTTTTTTTTTTACACTTTTTTTTTTTACACTTTTTTTTTTTACCGATATTCACCTGAGGGGTTAGGTCATGAGATTTTTCATAATTTCCTGAAGTTTTACACAATAACAGCGTATGTAAGGTGACAAAAAATGGCATTTCTTTTACACTTTTTTTTCTTTTTTTTACGGTATTCACCTGAGGGGTTAGGTCATGTGATATTTTTATAGAGCAGGTTATTACGGATGCGGCGATATCTAATATGTATACTTTTTTTTATTTCCTGAAGTTTTACACAATAACAGATTTTTTAAAACAAAAAAATTATGTTTTAGTGTCTCCATATTTTGAGCCACAGTTTTTTTTATTTTTGGGGCAATTGTCTTAGATAGGGGCTCATTTTTTGCGGGATTGGTACTATTTTGGTAGGCATACACCTTTTTGATCGCTTGCTGTTGTAATTTTAGTGATGTAAGGTGACCAAAAAATTGTTTATTTAGCACAGTTTTTATTTTTTACGGTGTTCATCTGAGGGGTTAGGTCATGTGATATGTTTATAGAGCCGGTCGATACGGACACGGCGATACCTAATATGTCTTTATTTGGGGGAAAAATGTATTTCTTTTTTTTACTTGAAACTGTTAATTTTTGGGGGGGGGAAAACTTAATTTTTTCAACTTTTTTTTTACTTAATTTTTTGTCCCACTTTGGGACTTCAACTTTTGGGGGTCTGATCCCCTTTACAATGCATTCCAATACTTCTGTATTGAAATGCATTGGCTGTATGAGTTATACAGTGTGTATTACTCATACAGCTTCCTGCCTGTGATATCCAGGGGGCTGGATCTCACAGGCTCTTCACCGCAAGGCAGCTCCGATGCCTAAGGAAGGCATCGCGCTGCCTTCCCTGCTATCGGGTCCCCGTCACAGAAGCACGGGGACCCGATAGCCACTGCACTCACCCCCCGAACCACCGGGAAACGCCGCAAACCTCAGGTCTGAATTTACCTGCTTTTTGCGGCGATCGCCGATACGGGGGGGGGGGGTCACAGGACCCCCCTCGGCATTGTCACAGAGTGTTCCGATCGACACGCGCTGCGCAGCAGTGATCGTAAATACACATGACGTACCGGTACATCATGTGTCCTTAAAGGATAACTGTCGTATTTTTTTGGGGGGGAGCATAGGATTGTGGTGCTTAATATCACCTTGGTGGCCCTATTTCAACTTTTCACTGTGTATTCAATTACCCCTTAATTCCACATTTTTGTTCCCTGTACTGCCTACTTTTACCTGTGCTTAAAATAGGGTTCCTAGGCATGGTTGCAGAAGCAGGCTGCGTGCAAGGTCACATTACTGACAGCCAGGGACTGTAAGTAAATGATTAAAGCCAGGTCCTCACCAGCAGCTGATAACAGTGCCTGGTCTGTGTGCACTTCTCCCTGTCCCTGCGCTTGGCAGACGCTCCCTCACTCAGCAGAGCTGGAGAATGCAGAGTTGAAGCAGCGCACAAGAGGGAAGGGAGATCTGCCATCTGCTCAGTGTATAAATGTAAGCAACATGTGGTAAGAAGACCCCTTTGTGCTGCAGGAGATTAACCCTTTAGGGGGGGCTCTGGTTACTGACATTTTTTGGGGGGCTATTGTTACTGGCTAGTGAGGGCAGGCGGGATTAGCCTCAGGGTGAGGGCAGTGGCAGCCATCCTAACTGAATATTGAGATTGCAGTTTTATGCAGACTGGTTGCTAAGGGCTGAATCTTATTAAATATGGGGTGAGTCAGTCTAATAGTAACTGATTCTAGAATATCATGTTATTAGTAACTACATATATGAAAATTGAAATTAGGGTCTAAATGTGACAGTTAGGCCCCTTTCACACGGGCGAGTTTTCCGTGCGGGTGCGATCCGTGCGGCGAACGTATGGCACCCGCACTAAATCCTGACCCATTCATTTCTATGGGGCTGTGCACATGAGCGAAGTTTTTAACGCATCACTTGTGCGTTCAGTTGAAATCGCAGCATGCTCTATATTGTCCGATTTTGACGTGACGCAGGCCCCATAGAAATGAATGGGGTGTGTGAAAATCGGATGGCATCTGCAAGCAAGTACGGATGCCGTGCGATTTGCACGCACGGTTGCTATGAGACGATCGGGATGGAGACCCGATCATTATTATTTTCCCTTATAACATGGTTATAAGGGAAAATAATAGCATTCTGAATACAGAATGCATAGTAAACCAGCTCTAGAGGGGTTAAAAAAAAATTAAAAAAAATTTAACTCACCTTAGTCCACTTGATCGCGAAGCTGGCATCTCCTTGTGTCTCCTCTGTGCTGAGCGGCTGAACAGGACCTGGGGTGAGCTGCTCCATTAAATATCGGTTAAGGACCTTCGATGACGTCACTCCGGTCATCACATGGTCTTTTACCATGGTGAATCACCATGGTAAAAGATCATGTGACGTACCATGTGATGACCGGAGTGACGTCATCGAAGGTCCTTAACCTGTATTTAATGGAGCAGCTCACCCCAGGTCCTGTTCAGCCGCTCAGCGCAGAGGAGACACAAGGAGATGCCAGCTTCGTGGTCAAGTGGACTAAGGTGAGTTAAAAAAAAAAATTTTTTTTTTTATTTTTTTTTTAACCCCTCTAGCGCTGGTTTACTATGCATTCTGTATTCAGAATGCTATTATTTTCCCTTATAACCATGTTATAAGGGAAAATAATACAATCTTCAGAACATCAATCCCAAGCCCGAACTTCTATGAAGAAGTTCGGGTTTGGGTACCAAACATGCACGATTTTTCTCACGCGAATGCAACGCATGACAATGTTTTGCACTCACGCGGGAAAATCGCGCATTTTCCCGCAACGCACCCGGCTCTTATCCGGCCAAAAAAACTGACGCCCGTGTGAAAGAGGCCTTATCCTTTAAGTACCAGGGCATCATGACGCACCGGTGTGTCCCCAACAGGTTAAATTAGTTAGAATTGATTTGCTCATCTCTAATCAGTGCAGTAGAAACCACCACAAAAATGTCCCTATTTTGGAAGCTACACCCCAGCATGCAATTCAGCTGGGGATGTAGTGATGGTTTTAACACCCCAGAGATGTTTCACAACTTCATTAACATTGGACTGTGAAAATTAAAAAATTATACCTTTTCCAATAGTATGTTGCTTTAGCCCCTCATTTTTCATTTTCACATAGGGTAAAAGAAGAAAAAACACCCCACAATTTGTTACGTAAATTTTATCAAGTACGATATGTGGTTAAGAACTGCTGTTTTGGGACATGGCAGGGTTCAGAATGCCAGGAGCACCATTTGGATTTTGAAAGATGGATTTTCCTGAATGATAACTTTTTTTGTCGACTGAGCTGTGTGCTCCTTTTTTGTGGTACAAGCTGTAGTTCTTATTGGTATAATTTTGGGGTACATGTAGATTTTTGATCACTTCTTATTTATTTTTATTTTTTTAGGGAGGGGGTGAGGTGGCCAAATAATACAAAAATGGTAGTATCTGTAACAGTAAAATAAAGAGAATTAATGTAATTTGGCTAGTGCTTTAAATTTAGATTTACCAGTATATGGCAATTTTCCAGTTTTGAGGCCATGCCTGTAGGAGTTGTTTAGGGCTTCAGTGGCCAAAATAAAAGGGAACTCTGAAGATCATTTTAAACAGGATGTTCCTGATTTATTATTCTGCCATGCATTTGGTGCACTTTAACTATACGTCTCAATCCCAAATGCTTTGCAAAATAGTGATTTACATAAAACACTAAAAGGAAATATATATACGACCTGACATGTCATCACCTGATTCATAGAAATTCATAAAGCATTTATAATAACTGTGTTCACTATTACAAAATTCAGGTCTGTAATACTTCCTGTGTCTGCTTCTTCATGCATTGGGAGTCACGTATTGTATGTGACGTACGGTAACCTTGCAGAAGTAGAAATCAGCTCTACATATTTTTTTGCAAACAGTTTGTATTGAGATTTTTGAATGCATAACACAGGGTTACAGCATAGGCAATGTTGTATGGATAATTGAGGTCTATACAAGAAAAATAAAAAGCATATTTGTCGTTATTGCCTCATTGCCGTATAATAATGTAATTTTTTGCCTAGATAAGGCCTCCAGGGCCAACTGATTAAAAGTAGGATAGAAGGATCTGGAGAACAAACTGACAATACAGGGAAGACAGACCAATGACTTACTAGGAAAAAAGGAGAGGGGTAGTAGGGGGAGTTTCTCGCAGAGTGGTAGGCCTAGCAGGTATTAGGTATGCAGAAGCAGGGGCCCCACTACAGCTTGTGGACTTTGACCTAGAGAACTCGGGCAACAAGCGACAGAAATGAGAAGAAGGTGGACAGACGGGTGAGCCCAGACCAGACACCACAGGACCCACGAGAAACCGGGTCCTAAACAGAGAGAAGGAAAGTACAAGAACGATCCTGAAGATAATAGTCAAACCAGGGTGTCCAAATCTCCAGGAACCGGTCATGTCGATCCATGGTGATCGCAGTTACTTTCTCGTTTATCATGTAGAAGTCCAAACTGCTCTTGACTGCGGAACAGTCTAGGGACGATATCTTCCAAGCCACTACTATTGTTTGTTTCACAGCCAAAAAGAAAACACTCATTAATCGTCTCGAGCGTGCGGGATTCGTGGGATCTTTTTATTGAGTAGTGTTTCTCAGTGATCTTTTTTATGTTACAACCTGTCACTCAAGGTTGTACACCCGTATCCATAATCTCTTCACTCTCGGACAATTCCACCAGACGTATAACATATCACCTGGTGAGGACCAACCCCTAAAGCATGTTGGAGGGTAGCCTGGTACTGCATGAGCTATACAGGAGGGGACTAGGTACCAACAGAGTAGTACTTTATAGGAGGTTTCTAACATTAAATTATTCAGGGCACTGAATACTTCCAATTATGTCTGAAAATATTAGTATGATTTTATGGATAGATGATAGATAGCTAGACAGACAGATAGCTATACTACATGTACAGTGTGTCAGAGAAGTGATCTCTATGAAAGTTGATGTAATGATGGCAGTGACAGTTGGCATGTTCTAGAACACGCAGCTGTCACTCTGGTAGGGATGTGGTTTATGACATGTAAGCCACACTTATTGAGAGATGAGTGACGTCAGCTCTAGAAGGAGAACATTATGTCTTCACTTGCTAGGAATTGAGTGGTTCTGGAATCGGTAGAAATTTTTACCTTTGTATGTACAATATGCAGTACCAGTGAGAACTTTACCAGTCCAATGTCTTTTATGGATAGTTCGAGGTTAGTGTCAGAGAGTAGGTGTCCTCTTCCTTTTAAATATCAGTATTGAACACATTATAAATAATGTATTTAGACATAGATAAGCATATTTTTACCTTTTGAAGTTGTACCTGTATAACTGCTTGTTATCTTTGGGACTAGAACGTGCTGTGTCTCAGAGGGATCTATGGCTTAGAGGTCTACAGCTTAGCACTGTGGAGCTATACCTGTGACCTCAGTGTAGTTTTAGAATGTGGGGAATAAACAAAGTAACCCCCCTAAATATGGGAGAACATGCAAAATCTGTGCAGATGTTGACCTGATTGAATATAAACCCATGAGTAGAGTTGAGCGAACACCTGGATGTTCGGGTTCGAGAAGTTCGGCCGAACTTCCTGGAAATGTTCGGGTTCGGGATCCGAACCCGATCCGAACTTCGCCCCGAACCCCATTGAAGTCAATGGGGACCCGAACTTTTCGGCACTAAAACGGCTGTAAAACAGCCCAGGAAAGGGCTAGAGGGCTGCAAAAGGCAGCAACATGTAGGTAAATCCCCTGCAAACAAATGTGGATAGGGAAATTAATAAAAATAAAAATTTAATAAATAAAAATTAACCAAAATCAATTGGAGAGAGGTCCCATAGCAGAGAATCAGGCTTCCCGTCACCCACCACTGGAACAGTCCATTCTCAGATATTTAGGCCCCGGCACCCAGGCAGAGGAGAGAGGTCCCGTAACAGAGAATCTGGCTTCATGTCAGCAGAGAATCAGTCTTCATATCATAGCAGAGAATCAGGCTTCACGTCAGCCACCAGTGCAACAGTCCATTGGCATATATTTAGGCCCAGCACACAGGCAGAGGAGAGAGGTCCCGTAACAGACAATCTGGCTTCATGTCAGCAGAGAATTAGTCTGCATGTCATAGCAGAGAATGAGGCTTCACGTCAGCCATCACTGCAACAGTCCATTGGCATATATTTAGGCCCAGCACCCAGGCAGAGGAGAGAGGTCCCGTAACAGACAATCTGGCTTCACGTCAGCAGAGAATTAGTCTGCATGTCATAGCAGAGAATGAGGCTTCACGTCAGCCACCACTGCAACAGTCCATTGGCATATATTTAGGCCCAGCACACAGGCAGAGGAGAGAGGTCCCGTAACAGAGGATCTGGCTTCATGTCAGCAGAGAATTAGTCTGCATGTCATAGCAGAGAATGAGGCTTCAAGTCAGCCACCACTGCAACAGTCCATTGGCATATATTTAGGCCCAGCACCCAGGCAGAGGAGAGAGGTCCCGTAACAGACAATCTGGCTTCATGTCAGCAGAGAATTAGTCTGCATGTCATAGCAGAGAATGAGGCTTCACGTCAGCCACCACTGCAACAGTCCATTGGCATATATTTAGGCCCAGCACCCAGGCAGAGGAGAGAGGTCCCGTAACAGACAATCTGGCTTCATGTCAGCAGAGAATTAGTCTGCATGTCATAGCAGAGAATGAGGCTTCACGTCAGCCACCACTGCAACAGTCCATTGGCATATATTTAGGCCCAGCACACAGGCAGAGGAGAGAGGTCCCGTAACAGACAATCTGGCTTCATGTCAGCAGAGAATCAGTCTGCATGTCATAGCAGAGAATGAGGCTTCACGTCAGCCACCACTGCAACAGTCCATTTTCATAAATTTAGGCCCAGCACCCAGGCAGAGGAGAGAGGTCCCGTAACAGACAATCTGGCTTCATGTCAGCAGAGAATTAGTCTGCATGTCATAGCAGAGAATGAGGCTTCACGTCAGCCACCACTGCAACAGTCCATTGGCATATATTTAGGCCCAGCACCCAGGCAGAGGAGAGAGGTCCCGTAACAGAGACTCTGGCTTCATGTCAGCAGAGAATCAGTCTGCATGTCATAGCAGAGAATGAGGCTTCACGTCAGCCACCACTGCAACAGTCCATTGGCATATATTTAGGCCCAGCACCCAGGCAGAGGAGAGAGGTCCCGTAACAGACAATCTGGCTTCACGTCAGCAGAGAATTAGTCTGCATGTCATAGCAGAGAATCAGGCTTCACGTCAGCCACCACTGCAACAGTCCATTGGCATATATTTAGGCCCAGCACACAGGCAGAGGAGAGAGGTCCCGTAACAGAGGATCTGGCTTCATGTCAGCAGAGAATCAGTCTGCATGTCATAGCAGAAAATCAGGCTTCACGTCACCCAGCACTGTAAGAGTCCATTTTCATAAATTTAGGCCTAGCACCCAGGCAGAGGAGAGAGGTCCCGTAACAGACAATCTGGCTTCATTTCAGCAGAGAATCAGTCTTCATGTCATAGCAGAGAATCAGGCTTCACGTCACCCACCACTGCAACAGTCCATTTTCATAAATTTAGGCCCAGGACCCAGGCAGAGGAGAGAGGTCCCGTAACAGACAATCTGGCTTCATGTCAGCAGAGAATTAGTCTGCATGTCATAGCAGAGAATGAGGCTTCACGTCAGCCACCACTGCAACAGTCCATTGGCATATATTTAGGCCCAGCACCCAGGCAGAGGAGAGAGGTCCCGTAACAGACAATCTGGCTTCATGTCAGCAGAGAATCAGTCTGCATGTCATAGCAGAGAATGAGGCTTCACGTCAGCCACCACTGCAACAGTCCATTTTCATAAATTTAGGCCCAGGCAGAGGAGAGAGGTCCCGTAACAGACAATCTGGCTTCATGTCAGCAGAGAATTAGTCTGCGTGTCATAGCAGAGAATGAGGCTTCACGTCAGCCACCACTGCAACAGTCCATTGGCATATATTTAGGCCCAGCACCCAGGCAGAGGAGAGAGGTCCCGTAACAGAGACTCTGGCTTCATGTCAGCAGAGAATCAGTCTGCATGTCATAGCAGAGAATGAGGCTTCACGTCAGCCACCACTGCAACAGTCCATTGGCATATATTTAGGCCCAGCACCCAGGCAGAGGAGAGAGGTCCCGTAACAGACAATCTGGCTTCACGTCAGCAGAGAATTAGTCTGCATGTCATAGCAGAGAATCAGGCTTCACGTCAGCCACCACTGCAACAGTCCATTGGCATATATTTAGGCCCAGCACACAGGCAGAGGAGAGAGGTCCCGTAACAGAGGATCTGGCTTCATGTCAGCAGAGAATCAGTCTGCATGTCATAGCAGAAAATCAGGCTTCACGTCACCCAGCACTGTAAGAGTCCATTTTCATAAATTTAGGCCCAGCACCCAGGCAGAGGAGAGAGGTCCCTTAACAGACAATCTGGCTTCATGTCAGCAGAGAATCAGTCTTCATATCATAGCAGAGAATCAGGCTTCACGTCACCCACCACTGTAAGAGTCCATTTTCATAAATTTAGGCCCAGCACCCAGGCAGAGGAGAGAGGTCCCGTAACAGACAATCTGGCTTCATTTCAGCAGAGAATCAGTTTTCATGTCATAGCAGAGAATCAGGCTTCACGTCACCCACCACTGCAACAGTCCATTTTCATAAATTTAGGCCCAGCACCCAGGCAGAGGAGAGAGGTCCCGTAACAGACAATCTGGCTTCATGTCAGCAGAGAATTAGTCTGCATGTCATAGCAGAGAATGAGGCTTCACGTCAGCCACCACTGCAACAGTCCATTGTCAGATATTTAGGCCCAGCACCCAGGCAGAGGAGAGAGGTCCCGTAACAGAAGATCTGTCTTCATGTCAGCAGAGAATTAGTCTGCATGTCATAGCAGAGAATCAGGCTTCACGTCACCCAACATTGGAACAGTCCATTGGCATATATTTAGGCTCCGGCACCCAGACAGAGGAGAGGTTCATTCAACTTTGGGTAGCCTCGCAATATAATGGTAAAATGAAAATAAAAATAGGATTGAATGAGGAAGTGCCCTGGAGTCCAATAATATATGGTTAAGGGGAGGTAGTTAATGTCTAATCTGGACAAGGGACGGACAGGTCCTGTGGGATCCATGCCTGGTTCATTTTTATGGTGGACACTAAATAACTTGCCCATCCACAACAGGACAGCGGTAACGACAGATTTAGCGGGATATAAATTTGAGGCCTACTATTTAGGCGCTGGGTGACCGGTATGGATTTAGTGACAGAATTAGACTTGGAAATGCACAGTAGCGTGTGTGTGAAGTTATTCTGAATGACCCTATGTGCACCTTGAATATTATATACCCTTTTAGGGATAGATTTCAAATAGATCTGATATAGCAGAAACCACTAAATTATGAAATTGCTAAATTGGGAATTGTATTTCAACCCAGAACAAAAAATGTGCTTTGACGGACACTAAATAACTTTCCCAGCCACAACAGTACAGCGGTAACGAGAGATTTAGCGGGATATAAATTTGAGGCCTAGTATTTAGGCGCTGGGTGACCGGTATGGATTTAGTGTCAGAATTAGACTTGGAAATGCACAGTAGCGTGTGTGTGAAGTTATTCTGAATGACCCTATGTGCACCTTGAATATTATATACCCTTTTAGGGATAGATTTCAAATAGCTCTGATATAGCAGAAACCACTAAATTATGAAATTGCTAAATTGGGAATTGTATTTCAACCCAGAACAAAAAATGTGCTTTGGCGGACACTAAATAACTTGCCCATCCACAACAGGACAGCGGTAACGACAGATTTAGGGGGATATAAATTTGAGGCCTACTATTTAGGCGCTGGGTGACCGGTATGGATTTAGTGACAGAATTAGACTTGGAAATGCACAGTAGCGTGTGTGTGAAGTTATTCTGAATGACCCTATGTGCACCTTGAATATTATATACCCTTTTAGGGATAGATTTCAAATAGCTCTGATATAGCAGAAACCACTAAATTATGAAATTGCTAAATTGGGAATTGTATTTCAACCCAGAACAAAAAATGTGCTTTGACGGACACTAAATAACTTTCCCAGCCACAACAGGACAGCGGTAACGAGAGATTTAGCGGGATATAAATTTGAGGCCTAGTATTTAGGCGCTGGGTGACCGGTATGGATTTACTAACAGAATTAGACTTGGAAATGCACAGTAGCGTGTGTGTGAAGTTATTCTGAATGACCCTATGTGCACCTTGAATATTATATACCCTTTTAGGGATAGATTTCAAATAGCTCTGATATAGCAGAAACCACTAAATTATGAAATTGCTAAATTGGGAATTGTATTTCAACCCAGAACAAAAAATGTGCTTTGACGGACACTAAATAACTTTCCCAGCCACAACAGGACAGCGGTAACGAGAGATTTAGCGGGATATAAATTTGAGGCCTAGTATTTAGGCGCTGGGTGACCGGTATGGATTTACTAACAGAATTAGACTTGGAAATGCACAGTAGCGTGTGTGTGAAGTTATTCTGAATGACCTTATGTGCACCTTGAATATTATATACCCTTTTAGGGATAGATTTCAAATAGCTCTGATATAGCAGAAACCACTAAATTATGAAATTGCTAAATTGGGAATTGTATTTCAACCCTGAACAAAAAATGTGCTTTGACGGACACTAAATAACTTGCCCAGCCACAACAGTACAGCGGTAACGACAGATTTAGCGGGATATAAATTTGAGGCCTAGTATTTAGGCGCTGGGTGACCGGTATGGATTTAGTGACAGAATTAGACTGGGATATGGCCAAAAAATAACCACACTATTGCTGGTTAAATGCACTTGGTGACGGGCGCAGCTTGCCCCTGATGTAGTATATGGCTAAAAAATGAACAGACTATTGCTGGTTAAATGCACTTGGTGTCACAGCTTGACCAACCACACTACTGAGGGTTAAATGCACTTGGTGACGGGCGCAGCTTGCCCCTGATGTAGTATATGGCCAAAAAATGAACAGACTATTGCTGGTTAAATGCACTTGGTGACGGGCGCAGCTTGCCCCTGATTTAGTATATGGCCAAAAAATGAACAGACTATTGCTGGTTAAATGCACTTGGTGTGATAGCTTGACCAACCACACTACTGAGGGTTAAATGCACTTGGTGACGGGCGCAGCTTGCCCCTGATGTAGTATATGGCCAAAAAATAAACAGACTATTGCTGGTTAAATGCACTTGGTGTGACAGCTTCACCCTGATGTAGGCTTTAGCCAAAAAACAACCACACCATTGAGGGTTAAATGCACTTGGTGACAGGCGCAGCTTGCCCCTGATGTAGTATATGGCCAAAAAATAAACAGACTATTGCTGGTTAAATGCACTTGGTGTGACAGCTTCACCCTGATGTAGGCTTTAGCCAAAAAACAACCACACCATTGAGGGTTAAATGCACTTGGTCGCAGCTTGTGCTGGCGCACCACAAGACACAAAATGGCCGCCGATCACCCCAGAAAAATGTGACTGACAAACGGTCTGGGCAGCCTAAAAACAGTGAGCAATTGAGTATCAGCAGCTCAATGACCCACAGCTGCAGATCGATCAATAATCAAGTCCTTTGGAGGAGTTAATCTGCCTAATCTCGCCCTACTGTCGCAGCCGCAACCTCTCCCTACGCTAATCAGAGCAGAGTGACGGGCGGCGCTATGTGACTCCAGCTTTAATAGAGGCTGGGTCACATGGTGCTCTGGCCAATCACAGCCATGCCAATAGTAGGCATGGCTGTGATGGCCTCTTGGGGCAAGTAGTATGGCGCTTGTTGATTGGCTGCTTTGCAGCTTTTCAAAAAGCGCCAAGAAAGCGTCACAAAAGCGCCAAGAAAGCGACGAACACCGAACCCGAACCCGGACTTTTACGAAAATGTAAAACTATACAGTTCGAGTTCGCTCATCCCTACCCATGAGACAAGCGGTCTAAGGCAGTATTGCCAACTACTGTACAACATATTTGCTGCTCTAAACTCTACTGTATATACGTGTGTGTGTGTGTGTTGCTGGGACAGTGGCCCTCAAGTGTAACCCTAGTTTTATGAAGCCCATTTTATTGAAGTATGTAAACACATACAATAAAAGGCTTGTGAACAAAACGTGTCACTGGTTGGTACGTATCTCACAAATGGTATGAACACAGAAGGCATCTGCACATACATAATACAAGTCTCCATAAATACTACAGCAAAATATAATATACACAAGCAGAGGAGTAGCAAATGGCTTATGGGCCCTGGTGCAAGATCTCATCTTGGCCCCCGCCCCTTTCCCTCAGTACTTTGTGGCAAGGGGCAGGGGTGCACCTAGCCTTTCTGCTACCTGAGGTCCTGAGGTAAAAATTAAGAGAGCACCCACCCATGCCAAATTCTTAACCTAACCCCTTCCCTCCAGCCCTAATGTTAAAGACATACTTGGAAAACATTACATACAGGGCTACAAAATATACAGGACAATATCGTACTACATACCTCTTACATCCAGTGATGTCTTCTCTGATGTAGACATTCTCTTCGCTTATCTTCTCCATTTAGACCAGATCGCCATGATGACTTCTTTCAGCCATCTCTTGTATCTGCAGAGTTTGATAAAGAGACATCTTAGTTTCCTACTTTTCCATCATCCTCTCACCTTCTGAACACCCCATCCTACCACCTTCAATACTGTGCCCGCTGTGCTCCCCAATACTATACTGCAGAAACCGTCCCCCTAAAAATACTAGTACCACACAGATTGTGTCCCCTTCAATAATTATTGGCACAATGCCCTAAGAATATAGCAAATACTTTCCCTGACACTAATAGTGTAAACATATTGTCCCCCAAGAATAATTGTCCTAAGTTGATACTATGCCAGGGTGCCTCCCCCCCCCCACTGTAATACTACTACCCAATAGAAATAATTACCTCCCAGAGTGCATAGTATTAACAGTACTCCCAATAGTAATAATGCTCCCATTGAGCCATACTAGTAATCATGTCCCCATAGCCCCACAGTACTAATACTTCTCCTTATAATGTGTGCTTGGCACAGTTTTAGGGATTTGCAGATGGGGGTCATATAATATTTGCAATTGGAGCCCAGAATAATTTTACTAGCGGACCCCAGTCTAACACCCCAGTCCAAAACTGTTTACTTGCTATACTGAATAACATATTTGGCTCATTACCATGTTTTAATTGAAAGGGTACATAGGGGGTCATTTATGATTAGAAGTACGCCACTTTTTGGCATACTTTTGTTGCAGATTAAGTCGCAAAGGGGATTTGCGGCTGAATCTGTGACTTTCCCCATTCGCGCCACTTTTCTGAGGTGGGAGAATGACCAGCCCGACTCATTTATAATTTTTTACGCCTGTTTTTGGCGTATAATATTACTTAAATCTACATTAGCAAGGTAGCAGGGTCTAAAATGGCGGTCTTAATAAATGGCCCCAATAGTTTTAACTATAGTTTTTACAATAATGTCCTGTTAAGAAATCTAGGTAAGGGTTAAATATTTGGGAACTCTCTTCAGCAGGGAAGGGCACAGTGCAAACATGTTTTGAGCACATTCCATAATCAGAATTTCAGGAGACTCATACACTGCCTGATGAAGCAGAGTTACTTGCGCTGTTTATATATACGCTTATAGGGACATATGTACTGGGCACTTTCCCAGTCTGATTTTCATAATTCCAGGATTCATAGACTACAATTAAGGATCTGTTTGCATCACATTAAAGCCCTCCATACATGAAATACCATATGCACCAGAAAAAGCTCATGAAGTTCACATCCAATGGAGGCCTCTTACAGATGCCATAGAGTGACTTGTCACCCATAGGTTTCAATTGTAAATAAAATAAAAACCAAACACTGTGTGGTACAGTTATTTTTTTACTCTATACCATGGGATGGAATAGCGTATTCTTTTTCTTTTGAGGGATACCAATGTATAATGAACTAGCAAAGGCCAAAAGACAACTCTTTGTCCTCTTTGGGGACTTTAGAGCCCTTTGGAAACAGTAGCATGTACACCTGGAGCTTTTCCTGACATACAAAATGAGTGGACATCACAAACATAGCCTAATAAATCTTACTTACCTGTTTTATCTCTGTAAACCAATTTCCCTACTGGATGTATTAGCTACTGGTATATGAAATTCTTAGGGTAACTGTAATTTTTTATTTATTTATTGAGCAATGGCAGTCATATAAAGGTTATTTCTTATATACTTTATTAGGGAAGTATGTTATGTTTTTATTAAAAAAACATCCTCTAAAATGTTCCCTTAGCAACCCTCTGAAGGTTTTTAAGGAGATTCCACCCTCTGCATTCTACTGAAAGCTGTTTACTGTAACAGCCTCCCTCTCCTCTCCCTAGCCCAGCCACTGCCTCTCTACCCCAGCTGATGTACCCTTGCCTCTCTGCCTTCTCAGTTTGTCTTTGGTTAGCGCTGGGATAACAGGAAAAGGAGAAGGGCTACAGCAGCCAGTGCTGACCCTGCTCCTCTCCCCATCTTCCCAGCACTAACCACAGCAGTGGCGTACCTACCATATAGGCAGACCACGCAGCTGCTATGGGGCCTTTGAGGAAGAGGGACCTGCAGTGGAGGAGAGGCCCCACCACCTAATTGCTCCTGTCTATCTTTATAAAGCTAAAGGAGATTTGATGATGTCATCACAGGTCCTGTAAGGGAACTGCACAGTGTAAAGTGTAGTTCCCAGGTTAGAACAGTTAATCTGCCAGGACCTGTGATCACATCATCTTCAGCATCACAGGTCCTGCAGGATCTAGCAAAGGAACTGCACCAAAAATGGTGTAGTTCCTAGGTTTGAAAGGTACATCTGCCAGGACCTGTGATGACATCATCACAGGTCCTTCAACCCCTAACAGCAGGTATTAGAAGTTCACAATTGGCTCTGCATTGATCCATACAGACTGGAATGGAGTGGTAAGAAGAGGGCCTCCACTTCTTGTCATTTACCCCCCCCCCCCCCATGCCCTGCTTTTACTGATTGCACACTCATGTATAATACTTCAGACAGTTACAGTGACCACTACCTCATGTACCTCCCACACAATGACCATAATGCATAACTGGATAAGTATAAGACTGGCAAGACTGGCACTCACTATGCAGGTCACATCCACAGCAATTAAAACAGCAAGAATAATCACACTATAAAAAAATATACATCACACTATTAAACATCACAATTTCCGGAATGGTATCTATAATATAATCACATATAGAATGTCCCATAAAAGTATGTCTAAAAAATACAATCCACTGGTGGTACGGTCCTATATATGGGGTAAGATCCTCTATGTAAAAAAACGCCTAAGAAATAGAAATTCTTTCAGCTGGGTATGGTTGTGCTACCCAAATCCCGCTTTTATGACCTATATGGTCAGCAAATTCCGTATTGACGTTTGGACAATGTTCCTTTAAATTTGGGATATGATATACATCCAGACGGTGACAGCTCCCAAGAGTCCGTCTATTTGAAATACAATGTCCACATTAAATCACAGTCTGGTCCATGTGGAGCAGAGCGCTTCTTTCAAAATTATGGTGATAATAGCAGCAATGTCACCTGGTGGTCGGTGCTGGGGGAGGATATCGCTTACCGGTATATGTTAGTGCCCGGCAGTCCCGTTAACCAGCTCTCCACCGCACGGCTGTGGCTGCTTCCCGGCGTCCTCGCTCTCTGGTATATGTCACGTGGTCTCTTTCAGAGATATCGCGAGACTTGGTACCTTTGTTCCGGTATTCAAGTGAGATTATACTCACAGCAGCAGAAAATGGAGCGCTCCAAGTTTGTAGGTAGTTTAAATCGTCCTAATCATGTCCGGATTCCTTATCAAAGCAGGGATATAACGCCAGACGCGTTTCAGGGACTTCACTCCATAACTGACCGTGGAGTAACTGACCACATATTTCTATAAACAATGCATCTACAGTATTATACCTTGTATGCCTCACATCAATACACTGCTCTGTGTATATATATATATATGTTGAAGGCTGCTTGCAGCCTGTAATTGTGGGAGGAGCGCACTTACCCTATTTTAACCCCCTCCTACAAGCAGAAGGGCGCCCGTTGTTGCATGCTATTGCTTCTTGCTTCAGCAGCTTAGCGCCTGACATCACTTCCGGTCGCGTCTCCCGTCGGTGCATCTCCCCGCAGCCCGTTCGTGATCCAGCAAACAGAAAGTAACAGATAAATGTTCAACACTTAGCTTTTGTAGCAGACAGGAGAACAAGACCAGCGTGCACACACACTCCAGGAAGAAATATAAGCCGCCCAGAAAAGCATTCTGGGGAGGAATTTAAAGGGAAGCAATTAGTCCAACACATGACAGCTGAGAGAGGCTAACGAGATGAGAAACTGAATACCACAACAAAGTCAAGGAGGAGGTTCTAAAAGACCTCTGTCAGAGCTTCTCAGCTGTCTGGTTGTGACAAAACCTGGACATGGAGCTGTTCTGTCGCCATTTTGCCGGGTTGCAGGCCCCCACGTGCGCAGCGTGCCAGTCCATACAAAACACGGCCGACTGGTGTCCCAACCTCCCCACCTCGGGCCGGGAGGGTTCCCTGCCAGGCCGCTCTGGCACACAACGGTTCCAAGGGTCCACTGACAAGCTGGGCAGGCCCATTACTTACTTAGGGCAGAGTCAGGTCTGCAACAACTTCAACGCCGGGGGTTGTGGTTTCAATAGTTGTAGGGCCTTGCACGTCTGCTCCCTCTGCTTCAGGGCCCACCCCCGCTCCAGCTGCCCGAAGAGACAACGTAAGACTCTATGACTGGCCGACATCAACATCGAGCTCTTGGGCGTCCTGCTGCGAGACGACCCCGATCACCAGTCAGTAGAGTTTCTTCTCGCCGGCTTCGAGGGGGGCTTCGATACGGGCTTCATTGCCCTCCCTCAAGTTTCCTGGGAGGGAAGGAACCTACAGTCTGCTAATCAGGACCCAGAGGCGGTAACCACCCTGTTACAGGACGAGGTTCGAAAGGGTTTTCTCCTAGGCCCGTTCAAATCCATCCCCTTTGCTACTTGGAGGATAAATCCCATTGGCCTGGTCTCCAAGCAGGCCTCCAATAAAAAACGTCTGATATACGACTTGTCAGCTCCTCACATGTCGCCGATCCCCAGCCTTAACTCCCTGATCCCGTCAGAAGAATTCTCAATGTCCTACGCGTCCATAGACGAGGCCATCCAGTACATCCGGCTTGCCGGGGAGGGGGCTAGGTTGGCCAAGGCCGACATCGCGGACGCCTTTAAACTGCTCCCCATCCTTCCTCGGCTATGGCAATATTATGGGTTGCATTGGGCAGACGGGTTCTATTTCGCTGACCGGCTCACCTTTGGGTCAAAAAGCAGCCCGTGGCTGTTCGACAGGTTCGCCTGTGCGCTGCACTGGATCCTTGTCCATCATGGGGGTCTGGACATGGTCATACATTATTTGGATGACTTTCTGATCGTTGAGAGGCCCCAGAGCCCCCCCTCAGGGTTGGCGAGTTTGCTCCAGCTGTTCGCCGGCCTCGAGGTCCCCGTGGCATCCGCCAAGACAGAGGGTCCAGGCACCAGGGTTACCTTCTTGGGCATCACCCTGGATTCGGTCCGCATGGAGGCCAGCCTCCCCGTGGCCAAGCTGGCTAAGATCAAGGCCGCCGTTTCCTCCGCGGCCTCTTCCGGAGTCTTGTCCAAGCGGGAGCTCCAGTCCCTGTTAGGGTTCCTTGCCTGGGCATTCAAAATCATGCCACAGGGCAGGTCCTTCATTTCCCGGCTTCTCAATCTCCTCCCGACCGCTCCGGATCAGGACTCCACCGTCTGGCTGGACGGTCACGCCATGGCGGATCTTCAGATGTGGCAAGCTTTCCTGACCGGGTGGAATGGCATCTCATTATTTGTGCCATCCCCGGACGCAGCATCCGCCACGGTTTTTACCAATGCCGCGGCCTCCCGTGGGTTCGCGGCAATCTTCTATCTGCAGTGGTTGGTCGGCAGTTGGCCGGTGGAGCTCCTGTCCGAGGCTGAGGCCATGAGGTCCTCGCCGCTGTTGGAGTTATACCCCATAGTGGCGGCTGCCCACGTTTGGGGTCCGCTCTGGGCGAACAGGTCAGTCATCTTCAGGACGGACAGTCAGGTCCTGGTAGAGGTTATTTCAAAGGGGAGGGCCAAATCTCCCAGGATCATGGCCCTGCTACGTAAACTTGTCTGGCTGTCCTTGAAGTTTAACTTCCATGTCTTCGCTTTCCATATCCAGGGAACGCAGAACGTGACGGCCGACGCCCTGTCTCGTTTTAACCTCAATGTTTTCTTCCAGGAACTCCCGGAGGCAGATCCTGTCGGCATTCCAGCTCCACCTTACAGCGCCCTCCTGCTGAGCTAGAGCCCCTGATAGCAACCGCACGGTCATTAGTCCAGCGGTCACTAGCCGCCAATACCGCCAGGAACTATGACGCCGGGTTCAGCATGTTCAAGCGGTTCGCTGACACCCATCCACAAGGGGAGGTGGACGAGGTCACTTTTATCATGGCCTTCAATGCCCATTGCCACACCCACCGCCACCTCTCTTTCAATACCATCAAGCTGTATTTGGCCGGCATCCAACACCACCGGATGCTCAGCGACCCTTCTGCCAGATCCATCTTTTCAAATCAGGCCATCAAAGCCACCCTCAGGGGCATTCAGAAAGTTAGCGCGGCGGTCCAGGTGCGCAGGCAGCCGGTGTCAGGTGAGCTTTTCCGCAAGTTATCCATAGCCCTAGACGGTCTCCCTTTTGGGCAACCAGCAAGCATCATTACCAAAGCGGCCATGTACCTCGGGTTCTATGGGTTCCTCAGACCTGGGGAATTCACCTGCAGCGCCATCTCCCGAACAACCCTGCTCAGGCGACATCTCGCCTGGCACTCCGACCACTTCATCCTATCCATCCCATCCTCCAAGACCAATCAGACCGGTCCTCCCACAGAGGTGGAATTTTTCCCTGCGGCCACCTGTTGGTGTCCTATCAAGGTGCTCCAGGAGCTCCTGGCCTCCCTCCAATCTCCCGCTCTAGACGACCCGTTGCTCCCGATCAACGGTAAGCCCCTGTCTTCGACCCTGTTCATCTCCAACATCCGCACCCTGGCCGCAGGGCTGGGTTTCAACCCTAGCATGATATCCGGGCACTCCTTTCGCATAGGGGCCGCGTCTGCAGCATCTAGTCACCAGGTACCGGCGCACGTCATCCGCAAGATGGGTCGTTGGCGGTCGTCCTGCTTCACAAGGTACATTCCGAATCCACGGGCTGAGATCTCCAGAGCCTTTTGTTCTTTGGCATTATAGTTCACACAATGCTTCAATAAATGCTTCACTCCCTGCTACGTACTAGTTCTCTTTTTGCCCACTTATTCAGGCCTTACCTCGTCACTGGCGCCGGGCACACTCCAGCCAGTTAGGTCAGGACAGTCCGTAGGCATGCCTATTCTGTTCCTCTCTCAGCTCCTCCCACAAATGTTGAAGGCTGCTTGCAGCCTGTAATTGTGGGAGGAGCGCACTTACCCTATTTAAACCCCCTCCTACAAGCAGGAGGGCGCCCGTTGTTGCCCCTCCCTCCCATCCCCTTTCTTATACTCTCCTCCTAGGTGGCCCACTTATTCAGGCCTTACCTTGTCACTGGTGCCGGGCACACTCCAGCCAGTTAGGTCAGGACAGTCCGTAGGCATGCCTTTTCTGTTCCTCGCTCAGCTCCTCCCACAAATATATATATATGTAGTATGAAAAAATTACCGGCAGCACCACCTTTGAAAAAACAAAAGCGGGTGCAAAGTCCAAGTACGGTAACTGGAGCTTACCCACTTGTAGACAATAGAAAAAATCGGACAGCACTCCAAACGGTTTCTTCAGTAAAACAGGTAGTGTTTATTCACCCATGTGGTGGCAGCAAAAAAGCGATGTTTCGGCTCTACACGAGCCTTTCTCAAGGCTCATGTAGAGCCGAAACGTCGCTTTTTTGCTGCCACCACATGGGTGAATAAACACTACCTGTTTTACTGAAGAAACCGTTTGGAGTGCTGTCCGATTTATATATATATATATATATATATATATATATATATACACACACTGCATATATTACACACTATTATAGATGCAATATGTACAGATATATTGTATATACAGCAGTGTACTGATATGTTAGGTACGAGGTATAATAGATGACGTGTGTACAGGTATATTGTATATACAGCATTGGATTGATATGTGAGGTACGAGCTGTAATTTATACCTCATACCTCACATGTCAGTACCTGCTATATATACAATATATCTGTACAGACTGCATCTATTATACCTAGTACCTCACATATCAGTACACTGCTATATATACAATATATCTGTACACACTGCATCTATTATACCTCGTACCTCACATATTACACTACTGTATATACTATATATCTTTACAGACTGCATATAATATACCCTGTACTGCACATATCAATACACTGCTGTATATACTATATACCTGTACACACTGCATATATTATACCACGTTCCTCACATATCAGTACACTGCTGTATACACTATACATCTGTACACACTGCATCTATTATACCTCTTTTGTGTGCCAGGCCTGTTTTGTAATCCCAATCTGGACCTGATGGCATAAATTATAAAATGCAGCAGCAAACATAGTTCATGGAACAAAGAGAGAGGCCTGGAATGGGTAGTGGGAGGGGCTATAAAAGGGGAATGGGGGCCCAATTTAGATTCTCGCTATGGGGCCCAGTGATTTCTATGTATGCCCCTGAACCATATGATGGGAAGATAGAGATGAGCACACATATCAGCGATCAGTGCTGGCAGTAAGTATGGAACCATGTAAAATTAGTTTTTTAGCAAAATAAATTAGACATGCAAGTGTAGAGAACCAGTGACTGGGGCAGGCAGAGGAGTGAGAACACACTACTGAAAACTGAAGGTTGAATTACCTTAGAACCGCTCAGATGGGGAACATTTATTGAGACCGGTGTTTTAGACGACGGTCCTAATAAAGCTCCATAGCTGGCTGTTTATCTGCCGAAGTTATGAAGAGGCGCAGGCTTCTCCATAATTTAGGCACCTACAGCGCCAGTTCTAAATGTAAGACAGCTTCTGAGAGGTCTTACATTTAGACCTTTTTCGATGCCGAAAACAGGTGAAGAAATAATGAATGAAACGGGCCTGCCGGACCATCAGTGTTGAATATAAAAAAAACTGCTATATAATGGAATTATTCATATAGGCAAGTGTTACGGACGTACAGAGACATACGGACGTTCCTGCGACAGATGGCAAGAGATTGGTGAGACTGGCAACACGTGGTTTGATCTGACAGGTTTTCCTTTTGGATCAAATGACGTCTGTGTTGTTTCTGGTGCTTGCCACACCTTCTTTCCCCAGGTGTGGCTATTATGGTAATTTAACCTTCTCTATTTATTGTTGTTTCTCCCCCTATGCTATGCGGTTTATAGCTTCAGTTGGACTTGTGGTTAGCTCGTGTTTGGTTCTCGGCTGAGTTCCTGGTGCTACCAAAGCTTCATTGAAGATAAATGTTTCCTTTCCCTTTTGTATTTTGTTTATATATATATATATATATATATATATGTGTGTGTTGCCTTTCAATGTTGTTTGTCATTAGGCCTGAGGGAGACTCCTGTTCGTCCTTCCCTTTCGAGGAACAAGTAGACTCAGTCCTGACATTAGTTCCAGGGTCCTATAGGCTGAGATAGTATTCTAGGTATTCGGTGCATGAACTTGCCTACCTTTGGGGCCTTTAGTCTGTAAGGACTAGAGTTAGGGTTTTCTCTAGGAGGTGTCCATCTTCCATTCCTAGTTTCCAGGCCTTATTCCGGTATCCCCTTTCCCTCCTATGCTCAGTGTGGTGTTTTCCTGTCACCGCCAGTTCTGTGAGAAGGTCTGGCAGACGTTCTTCTCTACCTCTTGCATGACGTTCTTTGTTTTGGTTTCACTTTCTCATCTCCTTTCCTTCTCCCAGGTGTCACCTATTTATACTAATTGTCTCCCTTTATATTCCCTCCCATACTGCCTCACTTTGCGGTTTATACTACTTCCTGGATGAGGTGTTCACTGCTGGAGGCTGCTGCTGCTGTTTGCTCTGATAAGTCCTTTCCTTTATTTGTGTTTCCTTGCTGGCTTGATTCTAGGTGACCCTGACTCCGTCCGTATTAGGTAGACGATTGCATGCCCACGTACCTAAGACTGTGTGACACCTGAAAACCCTATAATAGTGAGGGGACACGACCACCGGCTCGGTGGTCGTGTCCCCTCACTATTATAGGGTTTTCAGGTGTCACACAGTCTTAGGTACGTGGGCATGCAATCGTCTACCATTGAGACCTTTGCATGGGCATAGCAGTCAGGGAGAGCTCTTAGGGTTTGTAACGGATCTCCTGGCACCCCGGATCCACTTGACACCATACGCACTGCAGACTCCACGAACCGCCGAAGCTTGGTTGAGGTCTCACCGTCTCCTACCCACCCTGGACCTACGACAAGGCTCCAGGCTCCAGTGGGTGAACCTCTCCTAAAACCAGAGAGCAGGAACCATGAACAAGCTCTTACAAGAGCTTATACTCAGGGGAGTATTGTGATATAGCAATCCCCAAGAGTGTAGTTATCCCATTCCCCAAACATGAGCCAAAACTTCTTGAAGGTATAAAGCAGCCTCTTTATTTTAACACACAAGCATTTTATACACATCTTCCAACAAGGCTACCACCCACAGGGTTTTGTAAAAACAGCCAATAACCACGTACAATACACTCAGACACTCCCACACGAAATCCTCCCCTCTGCCCGTGATAGAATTACCTCACACTGGGTTGATGCAATCATCACAGGCAGGCGAATACACAATATCCTCTGTCCTGGAGACAACCGAGAAGTAATTCAATTATCTCTCAGGACAAAGGACATCGCCAATACACAAAGAGAGACAATGGAACAGACCTCCCTACTCAACGTATACAATGTCCCACCCTTTTCAATACACATAGACATTTAACATCCCAAAATGGCACGAATTAGACCAGGGGTTCAAGTTAGTCCAAGTCCTTTGTGAACAACGGAGGCCTGGCTGATGAGAGGGCCCATAATCCTGGGGCAAGAGGCTAGTAGCCAGCACCCTCCAAAACCCAGTGACGAGGTTGGTTTCGCCACAGGGTTTTATAGGGCTCACCCATATGCTCCTTAGTTTGGGATCAAGCCAGTCGGATGTTTATTTATAAGTTCCACCTATCTGCAACATCATCCGTGACATTTCCTCCCACACATGAGCGTGACAGCAAGAACATCGCCAACCTGTGAGGGGCCATAGAGAATAAGCAGGATTTTTAAAGTGAATAAAAAATAGTTATAAAGTTTCATATAGTGTCATGCACTGACCACCTTCATATGTTTATTTTTAAGGTGGAATTGTCCTTTAATTTATCAGAGGAACTGTACTGTCATAGACATATGATATTTTACTGTCTTGCAGTACTAAAAATCACTTCTTCGTCCCCCATTGTTCCTGGTGTGAAGCCCTCCTTGATGCAGTGGCATGCTTTTTTAATTGTGCCTATAGCATCTGTTTCCTTTTCACATTTGCTGCTATAAAAAAGATGCAGAGAATGATAGCTTTGATGCTTCAGAGGCCCATTGTTCTCCTGCCTAGTATGATTTGAATAGAGCTGGGTGGCTCCTGTGTCACAGCAAGACAGGTGCTAAAATGGCTTCTCTGGGAAATGACAGGTTTTTCTGGAAGCAGAATGACTTTTTTGTGTGATTTGTTACATTGATCCTCGGAGTACCATGATAGTGACCACTATCACATTTATTGGGCTGAGGGACAAGCCACTGTGTCTGTGTAAACAATGAATTGGATCTACATGCACAGACAGTTATTTCCCATACAGGTTCCCGGGACTTCATGGCAACTGCTGTTAAGGACCTCATTGTGAAGCTGCAGTGAAGGACCTGCTGGCATGAAGATCCCTATGCTTCTTTGCAACAGCGGGACCTTGCTAGTATAACTTTGCAGTGGAGGATGGTAGATTTTATTCCTTCCCTCCTAGACACCTGAAGCTTTTCCCAGAGGGTCACTTTAGGTTTTGGTTGATGGACTTGCAACCAGCCCATTGGCCGCGCCTGGGGGATCCCTTACCCCTCTAGAGATATTTACGATTATATGTCCCTCTGTTAGAGTAAGTAGTCGTGACACCAGCTGTGGTGAAGCAGCAGAAGCACAAGGCTTTCTTTGTAGTGATGTTATGGTACCCTGATGTAGGAAGCCCAGAGTGGTGGTAAATAGGCCGCATGTTGTTTTGCAGTTTGTCATGGTGCTCCTACCTTTGGATATGGTTGGATCCCAGAAGTGGGTGGTCTAAAGCTGTGCAAAAAGGGGTTGTTAACTTGCATGGGGTAGAGCAAAGTTGAGTCCCGACTTGAGTAAATGTTGAACAGTTGCTTTTACTTGTAATAATCGATGATCCAAACAGTTTCCAGACTTTATCTTGGTTACCAGCAGGTTTCAGTATACTTTGGCAGGCGAACTCTCACTGCAAACAAACTCCTCTCTGCTGTGTAGTAGCTCTTTTAGCTCAGCTATGTTAGTTGTAGTAGTCTTTTTGTGAAAAACTCTAGGAACTTCTTGTCCTGGTTAGGACTAACAGAACCTGTGCAGAGAGGACCAGGCCTGCTGCCTTCCCCTAGAAGGGGTTAAGTCAGACAGACTCCTCACACAACCTCTCCCCAGGAGGGGAAAGGGAAGACTAACTTAGCTCCCTAACTAACTCCTCCTCTCTTTCAGCTCCCTCTAGAGGGAGAGAGAATGGACAATCCAGTCCATCCCCGCTAACTTGATCTGCCAAGCGTATCTGTCACCCAGTGGTAGACCAGGTTAATACACTTCAACCATACAGTTGCATAGGAATAAATAAATACATGTTGCGGAAATAAGTGCACAATATGACACAGGATTAACCATATCAGATAGTGGGGTGCAAAAAGAGTGGTAATGCAACTCTGGGGCATTACAGACATATATTTTTTAACTGTATTAACTATGTAATTAAAAGTTCTATAACTGGGTTCTGACAGCAGATGTCCACTATTGGACATTTATTCAGTAATTTCCTGATAAAAGAAGGTGTACCCCTTCCATTAGAGCAAACATTAGGTGAGAAGTTTACAGGCAATGTACACTTTTGGAGGGATTTTTTATTATTATTGCATAGTACCCATTTTGAGCTAAAAATCATTTTTTCAGCTGGGCTTTATTAAACATGTTGAACCCCTGTCTCTGTACAGTCTTGAGATTCTCTAGTAGCAGGCTTTGTATTTTTACTGTTTACCGTCAGACAGCACACCTAAGTGTCTGACTCCTTATATCTGATCTCCTAAACACTCATTATAGCTCAGCTCTTATCTTACTGATAAAAATGTGACCTAACTAAGTGTTTATGACTTCTTAGTAATTTAGAGATGACGGTTATTAGATGACCGGCACAAAGTGAAAGTACCAGTCACACAGTTAGAAAAACAGTTAAGCCTTTGTGACAGAACAGGTCAAGACCAAGACCAATTGAAAAAATGAAAACAGATTTTTAGCACAAAATGAGTCAAATGCAATCATAAATAAAATCGACCCCAAAGGTTTACATAGCCTTTAGTTTTACAGACAGGGAGTCATTTATGATTAGATATACACCACTTTTTGGTGTATATCTGTCACTGATTTTGACACAAAGGTTATTTGCTGGATAATCTGAGACTTTTGACCCATTCACGCCACTCACGCTAGTCTGTCTCATTTATCATTTTCAACACCAGTTTTTGGCATAGAAAATTACTTAAATCTATGCCAGTAAGGGAGCTGGTGTAGATTTAAGCTTGGTGTATCCTGGCGGTACAGTGGCTCTATATAATTTCAGCACATCCACCGCCAGTGCAGGCGTATTAAGACCAGCGTCTAAATGGCCAGTCCTAATAAATGACCTCATTGGAGTCTTAGAGAGTAGCTGTCAGTTGGTTTACTTAATAATTGTATTCCCCATAATATAACAATTCTGGGACATCTTTTCTTTGAACTGAATGATGTGATATCTCTATCTGAAATGTGCTTGTCTGGCGTTTTGCTAGAAGCACACTGACCTTCTATATTTTTCTTTCCCAGAAAAGTCTTTCTTTCCAGTCCATGTGAACTCAGCATTAGGACCGCTGAGCTTATGACTGCGAAGGGGAAGTTTTCCTTCCATCTGTGGCTAGTCTAGTAGGACATAGGCCACTCTGCTGATCATTAATATTTATAGGACATTTCATCATAAAGTAGTACACCAAGCGCTGATACTGTACATTGTCTTCCTACAACAAGGGAAAAAGGGAAACTATTTCAAATAAGCTTTAGTTTAACGTGGATAAACTAGCAGATCTTAAGGTTAAGGGTGCTGTGACACATAGTGGCCATGGCAAGTCAAAACATGATTCAAGAGGTTGTCTCACTTCAGCAAATAGCATTTATTATGTAGAGGAATCAATTATAAGCCAATTACTAATGTATTGTGATTATCCATATTGCTTCCTTTGCTGGCTGGATTCATTTTTCCATCATATTATACACTGCTTGTTTCCATGGTTATGACCACCCTGAAATCCGTCAGTGGTGGTCCTGCTTGCACACTATAGGAAAAATTGCTGGCCTATTTGGGGGCTGGGACCGTGGGAGCACACACAGGCTAGTGCTTTTTCCTATAGAGTCCAAGAATGACCGCAACTGATGGTTTTCAGGGTGGTCGCAACCATGGAAAAGAGCAGTGTGTAAATTGATAGACAAATGAATCCAGCTAGCAAATGAAGCAATATGGATAATAACAATACATTAGTAAGTGCCTAGTATTAACTTTCTCTACATAATAAATACTATTTGCTGAAGTGAGACAACCCCTTTTGTTAATGGCTACACAGATGTTGGAAAGCCACTCAACCATTAAAGCGGTTTTCCAATTATAATATAGGGAATAAGTGTCGAACTGCTGGGGCACCACCAATAAGTAGAGCAGGGACCCAGTGTTCCCTATTTGAATGGAGCTGTGGTCATGTATGCGCAGTGATACTCCATTCATCTGTATGGGAATGGCCATCTCTGGCTGCTCCACTGTGACCTCAGCTACATTGAAATGAGGAACAATGGGTCCTGGTTTACATGATTGGTGGGGGCCCCAATGGTCGGACCCCTGCTGATCAGACACTTAGCCCCTATCCTGTGGATTGGCGATAGGTCTTTATACTAGGACACCCCTTTAACCCCTTTTAAAGCAGAAGCAGACTGGGAACTTAAAGTGTCCCTGGAAAAAAAACTAAATGTGGTCCCATGTTGTAGGCGTATCCAGCTTGCCAGAACACGGGGCAACACAATTTTTACATTTTTTCTGTCCCTGCTGTAATGGCCGTCCAAGCACCTCAGATTTCTCCCCGCACTCTTCCCAGTGAGCCTGTAGTGGGCTTCCAGAAGCAGAGGTGGCGGGTGCTGACACACATGACTGGTACTCTGATGATACAGGAAATGACTTCAGAGACTGATAGACATTGCAGTCTAGCTGGAGTCACTGATCATAAAATGTAGCTGTCATTTCCTTTTATTCTACTGTGTAGAGTGTTTTTATTAACTTT
This sequence comes from Bufo gargarizans, assembly GCF_014858855.1. Lineage (NCBI taxonomy): Eukaryota > Metazoa > Chordata > Amphibia > Anura > Bufonidae > Bufo > Bufo gargarizans. The sequence goes on along the minus strand of NC_058083.1, from coordinate 287,940,710 downwards.
TGCAATATACTATAGAAGGGAATTTTGCAAGCCTTTATTTAAAAGAAAAAAAACCTTTTAATGTGTTCCCTTAGCAACTCTCATTGCATTGCTAGGGAAATTCCATCTTTAACATACAGGGAGTGCAGAATTATTAGGCAAATGAGTATTTTGACCACATCATCCTCTTTATGCATGTTGTCTTACTCCAAGCTGTATAGGCTCGAAAGCCTACTACCAATTAAGCATATTAGGTGATGTGCATCTCTGTAATGAGAAGGGGTGTGGTCTAATGACATCAACACCCAATATCAGGTGTGCATAATTATTAGGCAACTTCCTTTCCTTTGGCAAAATGGGTCAAAAGAAGGACTTGACAGGCTCAGAAAAGTCAAAAATAGTGAGATATCTTGCAGAGGGATGCAGCACTCTTAAAATTGCAAAGCTTCTGAAGCGTGATCATCGAACAATCAAGCGTTTCATTCAAAATAGTCAACAGGGTCGCAAGAAGCGTGTGGAAAAACCAAGGCGCAAAATAACTGCCCATGAACTGAGAAAAGTCAAGCGTGCAGCTGCCAAGATGCCACTTTCCACCAGTTTGGCCATATTTCAGAGCTGCAACATCACTGGAGTGCCCAAAAGCACAAGGTGTGCAATACTCAGAGACATGGCCAAGGTAAGAAAGGCTGAAAGACGACCACCACTGAACAAGACACACAAGCTGAAACGTCAAGACTGGGCCAAGAAATATCTCAAGACTGATTTTTCTAAGGTTTTATGGACTGATGAAATGAGAGTGAGTCTTGATGGGCCCGTGGCTGGATTGGTAAAGGGCAGAGAGCTCCAGTCCGACTCAGACGCCAGCAAGGTGGAGGTGGAGTACTGGTTTGGGCTGGTATCATCAAAGATGAGCTTGTGGGGCCTTTTCGGGTTGAGGATAGAGTCAAGCTAAACTCCCAGTCCTACTGCCAGTTTCTGGAAGACACCTTCTTCAAGCAGTGGTACAGGAAGAAGTCTGCATCCTTCAAGAAAAACATAATTTTCATGCAGGACAATGCTCCATCACACGCGTCCAAGTACTCCACAGCGTGGCTGGCAAGAAAGGGTATAAAAGAAGAAAATCTAATGACATGGCCTCCTTGTTCACCTGATCTGAACCCCATTGAGAACCTGTGGTCCATCATCAAATGTGAGATTTACAAGGAGGGAAAACAGTACACCTCTCTGAACAGTGTCTGGGAGGCTGTGGTTGCTGCTGCACGCAATGTTGATGGTGAACAGATCAAAACACTGACAGAATCCATGGATGGCAGGCTTTTGAGTGTCCTTGCAAAGAAAGGTGGCTATATTGGTCACTGATTTGTTTTTGTTTTGTTTTTGAATGTCAGAAATGTATATTTGTGAATGTTGAGATGTTATATTGGTTTCACTGGTAAAAATTAATAATTGAAATGGGTATATATATTTTTTTGTTAAGTTGCCTAATAATTATGCACAGTAATAGTCACCTGCACACACAGATATCCCCCTAAAATAGCTAAAACTAAAAACAAACTAAAAACTACTTCCAAAAATATTCAGCTTTTATATTAATGAGTTTTTTGGGTTCATTGAGAACATGGTTGTTGTTCAATAATAAAATTAATCCTCAAAAATACAACTTGCACTCCCTGTATACTGTATCCTGAATATGAACACGAGTAACATGTAGAGGCAAGCTTCTCAGCCTGTCTCTTTTCTCCCATCCCCCGGCCTCCCTACATGTGACCAGATTTTTACTGTAAAACTATACTTTTGACCTATGTTCCTCTGTGTAACACTTCAGTGAAGATCACTGACATCCCCGCTGCCCTTCTAGCAGTCAGTGATCAGTGCTGACAGTAAGAGGTAACTCTGATCCTGACAGTTTAACCCCTCAGATAACATAGCCAATAATGACCGCAGCATACAGCCCCGCTGCCCTCTCTGCATTCACTAACTAGCGCTGCAATGTGCTGGGGAGGTAGAGGGAGTGGGGTAGTTAGCGATCAGTGCTGAAAGTAAGAGGTAACTCTGATCCTGACAGTTTAACCCCTCAGATAACATAGCCAATAATGACCGCAGCATACTATTCCGCGCTAATCACTGACTGCCCCGCTGCCCTCTCTGCATTCATTAACTAGCGCTGCAATGTGCTGGGGAGGTAGAGGGAGTGGGTTAGTTAGCGATCAGTGCTGAAAGTAAGCGGTAACTATGACCCTGGTAGTTTAACCCCCTCAGATAAGATAGACAATAATGACTGCAACATACTATTCAGCGCTAATCACTGACAGCCCCAGTGCCCTCTCTGCATTCACTAACTAGCACTGCAATGTGCTGGTAGAGGGAGTAGGGTAGTTAGCGATCAGTGCTGAAAGTAAGAGGTAACTCTGATCCTGACAGTTTAACCCCTCAGATAACATAGCCAATAATGACCGCAGCATACTATTCCGCGCTAATCACTGACAGCCCCGCTGCCCTCTCTGCATTCACTAACTAGCGCTGCAATGTGCTGGGGAGGTAGAGGGAGTGGGGGAGTTAGCGATCAGTGCTGAAAGTAAGAGGTAACTCTGATCCTGACAGTTTAACCCCTCAGAAAACATAGCCAATAATGACCGCAGCATACTATTCCGCGCTAATCACTGACTGCCCCGCTGCCCTCTCTGCATTCATTAACTAGCGCTGCAATGTGCTGGGGAGGTAGAGGGAGTGGGCTAGTTAGTGATCAGTGCTGAAAGTAAGCGGTAACTATGACCCTGGCAGTTTAACACCTCAGATAAGATAGCCAATAATGACTGCAACATACTATTCAGCGCTAATCACTGACTGCCCCGCTGCCCTCTCTGCATTCATTAACTAGCGCTGCAATGTGCTGGGGAGGTAGAGGGAGTGGGCTAGTTAGCGATCAGTGCTGAAAGTAAGCGGTAACTCTGATCCTGGCAGTTTAACCCCTCAGATAAGATAGCCAATAATGACTGCAACATACTATTCAGCGCTAATCACTGACAGCCCCGCTGCCCTCTCTGCATTCACTAACTAGCACTGCAATGTGCTGGGGAGGTAGAGGGAGTGGGCTAGTTAGCTATCAGAGCTGAAAGTAAGAGGTAACTCTAAACCTGGCAGTTTAACCCCTCAGATTATAAGGTCAATAACTACCGCAGCATCAGAGTTGTTAAAAAAAAAAAGTCTTGGCAGTATTTTTTCTATTCCACCCCACAATTTTTTATTTTTTTTTATTGTTTCACAATACATTCAAATGGCACCATTAAAAATACAACTCACACTGCAAATAAAAACATTACGGGTCTTGGAGGAACAAAAATCGAAAAACTTAAAGCCATTAACAGTTATTATACATATTTATTAAAATGAGGTTGCTCAGTTGTGCCACACGATAAAAGCAGTGGCCCACTTAGCATTGGAAATAGCAAAATAATGGCTTATTTTTACATAGTACATCAGTCCATGCACATAAGGCTCGGTTCACATTAGCATTTAAACCCTCTGTCGTTCTATTACTTTTGACAGAAAGCACATACAATGCTATTCTTGCTTCCAAATCACAAATCCCTACAGTCCACAATTTGAGTCAGAGGTCTGAGTAAAGGGGGAGGGGGTACGCCAATCTTAGACACTTTTCCTGAAGAAACAAAAGACCTGGCACCTCAGATGGTAGGGTCACTGTCAAGCTGCCCGATATACAGTACAGACCAAAAGTTTGGACACACCTTCTCATTCAAAGAGTTTTCTTTATTTTCATGTCTATGGAAATTGTAGATTCACACTGAAGGCATCAAAACTCTGAATTAACACATGTGGAATTATATACATAACAAAAAAAGTGTGAAACAACTGAAAATATGTCATATTCTAGGTTCTTCAAAGTAGCCACCTTTTGCTTTGATTACTGCTTTGCACACTCTTGGCATTCTCTTGATGAGCTTCAAGAGGTAGTCACCTGAAATGGTCTTCCAACAGTCTTGAAGGAGTTCCCAGAGATGCTTAGCACTTGTTGGCCCTTTTGCCTTCACACTGCGGTCCAGCTCACCCCAAACCATCTCGATTAGGTTCAGGTCCGGTGACTGTGGAGGCCAGGTCATCTGGCGCAGCACCCCATCACTCTCCTTCATGGTCAAATAGCCCTTACACAGCCTGGAGATGTGTTTGTGGTCATTGTCCTGTTGAAAAAGAAATGATGGTCCAACTAAACGCAAACCGGATGGAATGGCATGCCGCTGCAAGATGCTGTGGTAGCCATGCTGGTTCAGTATGCCTTCAATTTTGAATAAATCCCCAACAGTGTCACCAGCAAAGCACCCCCACACCATCACACCTCCTCCTCCATGCTTCACGGTGGGAACCATCCATTCACCTTTTCTGCGTCGCACAAAGACACAGTGGTTGGAACCAAAGATCTCAAATTTGGACTCATCAGACCAAAGCACAGATTTCCACTGGTCTAATGTCCATTCCTTGTGTTCTTTAGCCCAAACAAGTCTCCTCTGCTTGTTGCCTGTCCTTAGCAGTGGTTTCCTAGCAGATATTCTACCATGAAGGCCTGATTCACACAGTCTCCTCTTAACAGTTGTTCTAGAGATGTGTCTGCTGCTAGAACTCTGTGTGGCATTGACCTGGTCTCTAATCTGAGCTGCTGTTAACCTGCGATTTCTGAGGCTGGTGACTTATCCTCCGCAGCAGAGGTGACTCTTGCTCTTCCTTTCCTGGGGCGGTCCGCATGTGAGCCAGTTTCTTTGTAGCGCTTGATGGTTTTTGTGACTGCACTTAGGGACACTTTCAAAGTTTTCCCAATTTTTCGGACTGACGGACCTTCATTTCTTAAAGTAATGATGGCCACTCGTTTTTCTTTACTTTTTTTCTTGCCATAATACAAATTCTAACAGTCTATTCAGTAGGACTATCAGCTGTGTATCCACCTGACTTCTCCACAACGCAACTGATGGTCCCAACCTCATTTATAAGGCAAGAAATCCCACTTATTAAACCTGACAGGGCACACCTGTGAAGTGAAAACCATTTCAGATGACTACCTCTTGAAGCTCATCAAGAGAATGTCAAGAGTGTGCAAAGCAGTAATCAAAGCAAAAGGTGGCTACTTTGAAGAACCTAGAATATGACATATTTTCAGTTGTTTCACACTATTTTTTTATGTATATAATTCCACATGTGTTAATTCATAGTTTTGATGCCTTCAGTGTGAATCTACAATTTTCATAGTCATGAAAATAAAGAAAGCTCTTTGAATGAGAAGGTGTGTCCAAACTTTTGGTCTGTACTGTACATGAGATCATTGATCCTGCTGGAATCATATTCAGGATTTATTCATAGAGGCTCATGAAGACATCCCCTTTTTAAACAGAACCCATGCAGGCAATCAGCTTCCCTACCTCCCAGCGACCAGCTATTATTGATGAGAAATGTAGCATTAAATGTCTAGCATTTATTCTTTTTACTTAATTTTCCTATTTTACTATATGTGGCAATAAGATGGTGATTTTCTTTGAGTACAAACCAAGCCTAGAGGTATATTTACAAGAGACTTTATTCTGCAGTTTTGCTGTACTTTTCATAATCATCTAAATAACATCTCATTTTTGCTGCAATTATTAAAAGTATGGTACAAAACCATGATAAATCAACTCTCGTATTAAATTATCCCTTAGGCCCCATTTACACAGGGTCGTTTTGATGCAGTTTTTAAGTGCATTTTCTTTAGCTCAAACTGGAACTGGATTGTAAAGGGAGAAGCATAATCTTTCTTTTATAGTTGGATGAAGAATGTACTGTATTTTGTAATTTTATATAACTGATCTAACCACATGCAGGTTGGTTGCGTTAGAGTTTTCTCACTATGCTTTTCTATTCAGATGTTTTCCCAGATAACATTCCTGAGCTAGAGAAGGCATAATATATGTATAAACTGAGATCAGGACAAATGAGGTGAAGTATCCGAGGAGTCTCAATGCTGCGAAACAGGTTATGTATTTTTCTCAGTATGTATGTTTTGCAATTGTTTACCCGCCTCTTCTGGATCTTGGTATTAGAAACATAAAGGGAACGTGTCACTAAGTTTCACTAATTATTACTTCATGCATGGCATTTTCTTGGATGTGGTCATAAGGCTTGTTTTTCCTTCCTCTGAATCAGCGCTGCAGGAGAATACATTGAATGAGAGACTGATATGGACGGACTTATGTCGTTTTTTTTTTTTAACTTCACATTATTATGCAATTTTTTATTGAAAGTGGAATGTAATGTGGGAAAAGACAGTTTTTTATTTGTTTAAAGGGAACCTGTCATCGGGATTTTGTGTATAGAGCTGAGGACATTGGTTGCTAGATGGCCGCTAGCACATCCGCAATACCCAGTCCCCATAGCTCTGTGTGCTTTTATTGTGTAAAAAACCCGATTTGATATATATGCAAATTAACCTGAAATGAGTCCTGTCCCTGATTTATCTCACATACAGGACTCATCTCAGGTTAATTTGCATATGTATCAAATCGTTTTTTTTACATAATAAAAGCACACAGAGCTATGGGGACTGGATATTGCGGATGTGCTAGCAGCCATCTAGCAACCCATGTCCTCAGCTCTATACACAAAATCCCGGTGACAGGTTCCCTTTAAAGCTTAACAATAATAATAATCTTTAGATAGCCTCCACCAAGTACAAAAAAATAAATAAATCATACATTACCTACACTACCAGTTATACATTGTTCCTATGTACAATGGTCCAACCATCTTAACACAATATGGGTGTAGATATAAGACTGCATGAGCCAGTCACCAGCCAGTATCTATAGTGCTTGGGGCATAGTGGATACTGTTGGATGACCGGTCAGGCTCTGAGGGACAATGTTGAAGGGGATGGGGGGAGTGAAAGGAGAAGAGGTAGATAAGGGGATGAGACAGACCAATAATTACATAGAAAAGGTAGAAATTTGCTAGATGGTAGTCCCTCATTCCACTGTCTCCCACCCGCCTAAGACAGCATCCATGGAGAGACCGCCTCCTACTCCTCAGGACAGGAAACAGGAACCAGAAACCGCTTTAAAAGAGGGACCACCCTCTCCACCTCCAGTTCTGTTTCCTGTCCTAAGGGGACAGGAGGGAGTTGGAAACTGACTGTTTGAAAGTGTGTAGGAGGGCTTACCCGTGTGACGTAAGTCTACTTTAGGAGCCGCTGCTAAGTCTGGGCCTCTTTCTCCCTCCTTCCCGCTCCGTTCCTTCTTGGCCAGGGGAGTATTTTTACCTTCCTGACGCTGTAGACCTCTGCAGCCGTGTCACATGTCCGGCTGTCAGCACCGTGAGTGGCGTGAACACGGACGCCGGGCCTGGACGGTGATGTACTTCCGGTGCGACAGTGGAGGGAAGCTATCCTTGCAAGCCGGAAATATGTGGAAGCCAGTGTGCATGCCCAGGTGAGAAAAGCCTAGCCAGCTCACTGCCCTGCTGGCTGAAGAAGCGGGCAGTTCCTCCATTTGGAAGATCCAGTGTCTGAACATGGAGCAGTCTCAGCGCTCAGGAGCCACTCAAACCACCAATGATACGCCGGTACCGTGGTGGGGTAAGAGGGGTGATCCCCCTATGTGCATGTGGTTGTTTACTTATGAGGGTCATCTTCTGTGTCTAGGTGTTGTGGCAATGTGAATAGTGATGGGTGCAGTAAAGTCCCGGGGAAGCATGAAAAAGGGGTGTTTGCACCAGGAGCGTGTCACCAAGGGCCCCGGCCTTGGTGGCGTAAAGGCCGTAGATATAGGTGGCCACCAAGATAATTAGCTTAGCTGGCTCCAGCTAGTCCAGGACGGGCTTTTACTGGGAACAGGCAATGAGTTGGGTGGGTGCCTGTTCCCCATGCTCCAGTCCGGGATTTTGGAATATGCCCATGTCCAGGGATGCTATTTAATTCTGTTGCTGGACTTGGGTGTGGCTCCCAGTCTGGGAAAGGAGCAGGCTGTGTCGAGGCCTGTAGTAGCTGGGACCCTCTAACCCTATGTGTGGGGTAAGCACTGGTGATGTGTTTTGGGGAGCTGGATGGTAGACCCAGATCCCAATAGAGAGGGAATGACTGATGAGAAGGAGGACAAGTTAAGAAGGCAAGGATATGATGCCATGTTAGTGGAAGATGAGAAGGCTAATAAAGTGAATGGAGACTCCAAAGAAACAGAGGCCGAGGAAGCTAAGGCTGAGGTCTTAAAGTGGGAGAAATCCTCGGATGTTCCAGAGACCAAGGATAAGGCTAAAGAGGGGTCTGCTAAAGTGGGGAGAGCCAGGGAAGAAGCAGAAGACCCTGAATCTGAGGCCAAATCTGAATAAACCACTGCTAAAAAAGAAGCGAGCGGGGTCAAGTGTCCTCTGCTGAAGGAGCGCCTGAAAGAGAAGGAGAATAGGTCTGAACGACCATGAATGGGAGCAACTATGCGAACAGTCGAGTCAAGAGCTGCAGCAGTACAAGAAAAGGCCTGAGCATGAGAGCAAGAATCAAAGAGTGCGAGAGCATGTTATTGTCACTCAAAAAACTGTAGAAAAAGAGTGTCTGTCCCTTAGTTGGGCACAGAAGGCCTTTAGACAGTTTCTACTAGGTAGGAAGGCAGTGTTTATGACAAACCGAGCTCTTCTGGCCTGGGTCTGGCAGAATAAAGGGAAGCCTGTGATGCTGGCCACATCTTCCAGGGGGAATGTTGAGCGGGAAGATGGCAGGTTAATGCGGATGCCCTATTACAAGCATCCGTTTGGTACATGTGTTCACCCCCACAGAGTTGAACATGGGGGGGGGGGGGGGAATATGTGGCAATGTGAATAGTGATGGGTGCAGTAAAGTCCCGGGGAAGCATGAAAAAGAGGTGTTGTTGGCACCAGGAGCATGTCACCAAGGGGCCCGGCCTTGGTGAAGTAAAGTCCCTACATATAGGTGGCCACCAAGTTAGTTGGTGGACACCAAGATAGTTAGCTTAGCTGGCTGCAGCTAGTCCGGGGCGGGCTTTTACTGGGAACAGGCAAGGTGTTGGGTGGGTGCCTGTTCCCCATGCTCCAGTCCGGGATTTTGGAATATGCCCATGTCCAGGGATGCTATTTAATCCTATTGCTGAACTTGGGTGTGGCTCCCAGTCTGGGAAAGTAGCTCTCTGTGTCGAGGCCTATGGTAGCTGGGACCCTCTAACCCTGTGTGTGGGGTAAGCACTGGTAATGTGTTTTGGGAAGCTGGGTGGTAGACCCAGATCCCGATAGAGAGGGAAAGACTGTTTAGTTAGCGTCCAGACGGCTGAGGATTTATGTTTTTGATTTATGTTTTGGTTGCTGTTTTGTGCTGATGTGCTTGGAAAATAAGGCATCGTTTGGACTTCAATCTGGTGTCCGTAGCGAAGTCTGTGAGAATGACCCCTGGATAAGAGAAGATCCCCCACAGTGTCTAAGGAGTCTAGGAAGGTCTCCAGATCTAAGGACAAGGGGTGTGCTATATGTAAATAGAAACTACCCTCTGCCTGGGCGACACCCCTTTGCCAGGCTTGTGTGAGCAAGTTAATGGAGGAGGAAGCTCCGTCTCTGATGGGCAGCAACAAGCAGATGATCCGGGAGGAGGTTAAGGAGTCGGTTAGCAGTCTGCTAAAAAGCCGCCCTAGTACCTCTGCAGCTGCATCAAATCCCCCCTCTAGCGACAGTGATGTACTTTCTGGATTGGAGGAAGAGGGAGAATGTATTTCATCAAATGACTCCTCTGATGAGGAAGCCACTTTTTCTTACAGAGAACATTAATTCCATAGTAAAGGTTGTGCGAGCTACAGTACTATGGGATTAGATGACCAAAAGCTGACGCAGTCTGTTCATGTTTGAGGGTCTGGGCCCTAAAAGAAAAAAAGTATTTGATGTACATAAAAATATGCAGGCTGTTAATGCTGAAGAATGGAAAAAGCCTGACAGGAAGTTTATTTTATTCCCTCCTCTGTGAAACATAAATACCCCTTTGAAGAGGAGGTGACTGCCTCTTGGGATAGAGCCCCTAAGTTAGATGCGCCGGTGGCCAAAATGGCTAAAAACTTTGCTTCCATTTAAGGATATGGATTCTCTAAAGTAACCAATGGATCGAATGGCAGACATCTATTTAAATAAATATTGGGAAGGAGTTGGAGGATCACATTAAAGGGGGTACCCCTAGGGAGCAGTTGTTATCCTCTTTTAAAGGGGGTACCCCTAGGGAGCAGATTTTATGGCGGATGCTTCGACCGACCCCCTAAGATTATGGGCCAGGGCTTCCTCTTTAACCAATTCTGCCCGTATTGCTATCTGGTTGAAAAGCTGAAACGGAGATGCTAGCTCTAAGGCTAAGCTTTGTGGCATTCCGTGTCAAGGGGAATTCTTATTTGGCCTGGTCCTTGACGATCTTCTTGAGAAGGCCTCTGATAAAAAGAGGGGTTTTTCTTCCATCAGTCAGCCACCTAAAACATCTTTCCGCCCCAAGTTTAACAGGGAAATTTTCAGGGGAAGAGAATGATCTAGACAATATACAGGAGCGGCAAAAAAGTCAAAGGGGTTTCTTTTTTCCGGGGCAGAGGCCTCAAAAAAGCAGCCCCAATGATGCCAGGCCTCCAGTGGGTGGTCGTCTGTCTCAATTTTCAAGTCAGTGGCAAAAAATCTCCAACAGCCCATGGATAAATGCTATTATAAAACAGGGCTTAAAATTAAATTTTCAGAGGCATCCGGAAGAAAGATTTGTGTTGACAAACTATCGTGCAGACCCACAAGGCAGGCAGCCATTATTTCAGAGGTTTATTCCCTATTAGCAAGAATAGGTAAGAGGATTTTACTCAACTCTTTTTCTTGTAAAAAAGCCGAATGGTTCTTTTCATACCATAATAAACTTAAAATGTCTGAACCGTTTTTTGGTGTACGAAAAATGTCGGATGGAATCCATCAGGTCAGCAGTGAACAGGGTGGATAAAAATCAATGATTTTTATTTTATTTTAAATCGGATTTGTTTTTTTTATATAAAATGCTTTTTGAGGAAATACCAGCAATAATTTGTCTTTATGTAGAAAACTATGATTTAAATTAAGTCTTACTGACTAGTGATTTAAATCAAATCCACCCTGGCAGTGAACTACCTCTTCCCAGATTGTTACATGGCCAAAGTGGATCTCAGGGATGCTTATTAAAAGTGGAGTAGCAGTTCTCTTAGAGAGCAAAATTATGCATGCCCAATTTCAGGCTCTTCCCTTTGGACTATCTCATGCCCCAAGGGTTTTTTATGAAGATCATTACAGCGATGATGGCTTATGTGAGAGAAGTGATAATTCCCTATCTAGACGATTTTCTGCTCCTCGCCCACTCAGATCACATCTTGGAAGTACAGATTACTTGGTTGAGAGAGGTTCTGTACAAACTAGGATGGGAGATAAACTTAGAAAAGTCCTGTTTGCAACCAAGTCAAAAGTGCAGTTTTTGGGGGATGATCTTAGATTCAAAGTCTCAGAGGTGTCTTTTGCCCTTACACAAAGCTCTGCTGATCTCATTAAGGATTCAGAACCTTCTTTCTCTGCAGGTTTTTTCCCTAAGAGAAGCCATGTCGGTGCTGGGGCTGATGACTGCCGCGATTCCGGGAGTGGAATAGGCCCAGTACCACTCAAGACCCCTTCAGCTTCAGATTCTGGAGGTTTGGGACAGGCGTACTCTCTCCCTGGATCGGGAGTTTCAGCTATCATCCCAGATGTTGCTTTCTCTGGAGTGGTGGATGAATCTTCAAAATCTACAAAAGAGTGTTCCCTGGCACAGAGACGCAGTTCTCTCTGTGACCATGGATGCCAGCTCCTTCGGTTGGGGAGCCCATGTAGAGTCTCTGCTACTGCAGGGACTCTACCTGCTCCCATACCCAGTCTCAAAATTTCAGAGAACTGAATGCTATCAGATTAGCATTGACTCAGAGTCTTCCGTTGATCAGAGGCAGAAATGTCAGGATCTACTCGACAATATGACAGTAGTTGCCCATATCAACAAGCAAGGTGGTACCAGAGCTCAAAGTCTGATGACCCTAAGCCACCAGATTTTCAGGCTGGCAGAGGATTTTCTCATCTCTTTCTGCAGTGCTTCTAAAAGTGGTAGACAGCGTAGAAGCAGATTTCCTCAGCCGTCATCATCTATGCCAGAGCAAGTGGTCCCTAGATAAGGGGGTTTTCAACAAAATCTCGGCCTTATGGGACGTCCCGAAAATAGACCTCTTTGCCACCAGGTCAAACAGAAAGGTGGGGGGGTTCTTTTCTCACCACGGGATCAACCGAAGGTTGTAGACGCGTTGGCTTAGTCCTGGAGAAGGGGTCTTCTTTATGCCCCCTCCGAAGCTGTTGCCAAGAGTACTCAAAAAGATCAGGGAATATTGTACTACAGTTAAAGTGATAGCCCCCTTTTACCAAGGAGGGTGTGGTTTTCAGAGCTCCGCAGAATGTCAGTCGCCACCCCCTGGGTTCTCCCAGTTTCCGGGGTCTTCTAGCTTAGGGACCAATCCTTCACCCAGAAGTGGAGAGTCTTCATCTGACTGCCTGGCTTTTTTAAAAAAGGGGTCTCTCTGATGAGGTCATCAATACTAGTCATAAGAAGGTCATGTCACGGTGGGGAGGGGAAACCCCCCCACCGTACGATGAGTGGGGGATAATGAAAGCAACTAGGCCAGGATACCGGAATCAGGGAGCAGGTCACTTTCTAAAGAGTCCCTAATCCTCACCCTAACTCCTCACCATATGAGCGGACCTGGATGGTAGGACGGCTCATACCCAGGATACCTAGGACCCTGATAATCCCTCACATAAGAGCAGGGGAGAGACGACCTGTTCTTCCACAGCTCGGATGAACAGGAGTCTCAACCGACCTAGTTGCAGAGAAATGCCAAGTGGAAAGGCAAGTAAGTTTCCAGTGGTAGGGATAACCATCGAACCTAGAACCCAGGAATGCATGGTAACTTACCCCTGGCAGCTGCTGTACGGCACAACAGAAGACCACACCAAGGTAAACTGGAACCCATAAAAACATACTGCAATCCAAACACCAAACAGATGCAGTATGTACTGACACACAGGAACCAGCACTCCAGCAACAGCTCCGAGACTTGACATTTGGTTCACCCCTCCGGGAAACCATGAGACCCCCTTCTGGAGGCCACGACAGACAAACAAGGGAACATCTAGCATCCATGCCGGACAGAATAATACACCAAACACTGACAAGACACAGAACAACAACTAGATGAACAACCACCCCATAACATATACCCACACCAAACATAACCACAGGTAAGGTAGTGAAAACGGAGGAGACATAAGGAAGACATTGCTGGAGACATCGCTAATAAACTTGATGTCAAACTTGGATGGCCCTCAGATCTCATCCAAGTACAGATCAAGCATCTCACATGCAAGGCAGACCAACGAAACTAATCTCAGTCTCCAAGCCAGAGTATATAAGGAGACCTGAGACCACACCCAACTCACGACTTTGCGCCAGCCAGTGTATTAACCCCACACACACCACACAGCAGGGAGACACTACTTAAAGGGGAATAGCACACACCACCAAAAGGCAACAGGTTGCCGCAGACAACAGCATGCGTGGCTAGCAATTCACGGCGCACACAGCAAAACCCATGACACTGCCACAACATGCCAAAACAGCAACATGTTGCCACCGGCAACAGCAAGCGTGGCAACAGTGTCACGGCGTACACCATAGGCTGTGACAGGTCACTTCTGACATTTATTTGACGATTTGGAGGGCTTTCTGCATAAACCACTGGATGTTCTGGAGGCTCCACATATTCCTCTTGTCTTAAATTTCTTACAGGAAGGTTGGAGAAAAAAAAACTTAGATCTAGCACTTTAAAGGTGCAGATCTCAGCCTTAAGCGCCCTATTTGAATTTAAATTAGCGGGTCATCCCTGGGTAAAAAGATTAATCACTGCAGTTTTAAAATCATCCCCAGTTTGCAGAAATAGGGTCCCCCCTTGGGATCTAAACTTAGTTCTTTCAGCCCTGACATCAGATCCTTTTAAGACGATAACCAGCATTTCCACTAAGGCTACTTTCACATTAGCGTTCGGGGCTCCGCTTGTGAGCTCCATTTGAAGGCTCTCACAAGCGGCCCCGAACGCATCCGTACTGCCCTAATGCATTCTGAGTGGATGCGGATCCGCTCAGAATGCATCAGTCTGGCAGCGTTTGTCCTCCGCTCAGCAGGCGGACACCCGAACGCTGCTTGCAGGGTTCGGGTGTCCGCCTGGCCGTGCAGAGGCAAATGGATCCGTCCAGACTTACAATGTAAGTCAACGGGGACGGATCCGTTTGAAGTTGACACAATATGGCTTAATTTCAAACGGATCCGTCCCCCATTGACTTTCAATGTAAAGCCTGGACCGATCCGTCTGAGCTACTTTCACACTTAGAATTTTTTCTAAAATATGATGCAGACGGATCCGTTCTGAACGGATCCCATCGTCTACATTATATGAGCGGATCCGTCTATGCAGACCCCAGACGGATCCGCTCTGAACACAAGTGTCAAAGTAGCCTAAGATGATCTCCCTAAAGCTGGCCTTTCTCCTACCTATTATCTCTGCTAGAAGGGTTAGGCCTATTGCACACGACCGTATGGCTTTTTCAGTGTTTTGCAGTCCGTTTTTCATGGATCCGTTGTTCCGTTTTTTGTTTCCGTTGTGTTTCCGTTTCTGTTCCGTTTTTCCGTTCCGTTTTTCCGTATGGCATATTTAGTATACAGTAATTACATAGATAAAATTGGGCTGGGCATAACATTTTCAATAGATGGTTCAGGAAAAAACGGAACGGAAACGGAAGACATACGGATGCATTTCCGTATGTGTTCCGTTTTTTTTGCGGATCCATTGACTTGAATGGAGCCACGGACTGTGATTTGCGGGCAATAATAGGACATGTTCTATGTTAAAACGGAACGGAAAAACGGAAATACGGAAACGGAATGCATACGGAGTACATTCCGTTTTTTTTGCGGAACCATTGAAATGAATGGTTCCGTATACGGACCGTATACGGAACGCAAAAAACGGCCAGTAAACTGGAAAAAAAAACGGCCGTGTGCAATAGGCCTTAGTGAGATGGCTGTTATTTCCATTGATCAGCCTTACTTAAGGATCTTGGAGGATCGGGTGGTTATATCTCCTGGTCCTTCCTTTTTGCCAAAAGTGTCTTCCTATTTTGATCGTACCCAAGAGATAGTTCTTCCCTCCTTCTGTGCTTCTCCAAAAAATTAGAAGGAATCCGAGTTTCATTGTTTAGACGTGAGGAGATGTTTAATTCAATATCTGCAGGTCACGCAGCCATGGAGGTCTTCCTCCCGTCTGTTTCTTTGCTTTCAGGGTAGTAAGAAGGGCTCTGCTGCATCTTCCCAGACTATCGCTAGATGGATCAGGCAGGCTATTTACTTAGCATACTCTTCCAAGGGAGCTATTCCACCATCGGAGCTCACTCTAATAGATCAGTCTCTACTACCTGGGCAGAGAGGACTTCCGCTTCTATAGAGCAGATTTGCAGGGCTGCCACATGGCGTTCCCCGCATACCTTTTTCAAACATTATAAACTTCAGCTGTCTTATAATGAACGCCTGATATTTGGCTGTAAAGTACTTTAGGCCGTTGTCCCACCCTAGATTGATCTCACTTATATCTCCATAGGTGCTGTCATAGGCGAGGGGGAAAAATGAGATTACACTTACCGGTAATCGGTTTTCTTTGAGCCTATGACAGCACCCGGCTAATTCCCTTCCCAAAAAAAAATAAAAAATATATGTGTATATCTTATATGTCTTAGTTCTCGGAAAAGTACGGGAGGTGGAGAGGGTGGTCCCTCTTTTAAAGCGGTTTCTGGTTCCTGTTTCCTGTCCTGAGGAGTAGGAGGCAGTCTCTCCATGGGTTCTGTCATAGACTCAAAGAAAACCGATTACCGGTAAGTGTAATCTAATTTTTTTTTCTACTATTTTTAGTTTTATAAACCAGCAAATAGGTGATACATTCTATGGGTAACCTGAAATAGAGATTAATGTCCCACTGAGTGTGTATTCTTCAGCAAACAGCAAAGAGAACCAAAACATAGATATTCCTGAGCACAGCATATATTAAATGGGTTCCCCTATATGGTGATTGGTGTCCCATCCACCTACACTCCCTCAGTGCAAATTGATTGCAAAGCAATGAAGTATAGTCTTATTGAAGGTTGTATATCCAGGGTTAACAGACAACCTCCACCTTTAGTGATGATCAGCTTAGTGTAGGGTGCTTAAACAGATTGTAAGGGGTCAAGGAGAGAGTTATCAGATTAGGCAAGAGTAGACCAGGTGTTCCAGTAGTTTAGATATAAAGGGGAGATTAGAGATAGGTTGGTAGTTAGTTGTGCATGATGGGTCAAGAGATGTTATGTAGTAATGGGATGGTGACCAAATGTTTGAAGAAGGATGGGAAGACCAGAAGAGAGGTTAAAACATTTTGAAAATTTTTGTTAGATGACTAGTGACAGCCGCAGAGAGAGACTGGAGGAGGTGTGAGGGAATAAAGTAATAGTGCAGGTAGTAGGGTAAGAAGAAGAGAGGACCCTAGAGACATCTTCTGTGATTGGGTCAGATGTGGAGTTTGAACTAGAGGAGGTGTGGGAGGGAAGGGGATTGATAATACATGTAGACAAGAAGATACTCTTATGCCTGATATTTTCAGTTTTATCTTTATAGTAAGTGGGCAGATTTTCAGCACATAGATCTGTTATAAATACCTGCACGTTATGGCTGAGGAGGGCATGAAAAGTGTCAGAGTAGTTCTGGATTATTGAATAATGAAAAGATCAGCGTGGTGAAAAGGGTATGTTTGGCAAGGTGACTTTTCAGAATAAGCTGTACAGGAATAGTACTTTTTCTGATCTTTTATGATTTTATGGCATTTTTCAAGTTTTGTTATCCTTCAGCTAGAGGGTGGAAACTAGCTGCTATGATGTCTCCCACACACTGCACACAAGAAAAGAGAAAATATGTGATTTTCCTCCCCTATCACTATCTCTCATATGCCGGGAAACTGCAGTATTATATATAAATTATAGAGAAATACTAAGCAGTATATATTGAACACCGGTGGCAAGCAGCCAATATACAAGTGTCTAGCGCCTTAAAGACCAGGCATGAAAAGGACTTATGACCAGCTAAAATGTTTCGTTTTTGCTGTTCTACATTTCAGCAGCCATCATTTTTCTCATTGACGTGGTTGTCTGAGGCCTTGAATAATGCAGCAGACATGTTAGTATTTTTTATGTTGTTCGGGGGTGCAATAAGAGTGATTTAAAAAAATAAAATAATCATTATGGGTTCACTATTTTAGAGCTATAATTTTATTGTATACTGTTTTAGCATACTCCTGTATGCTAATACATTATTCTCTGCATCTCGATGACACAGGCTGCATTAGGGCAACACTGCTTTGCCATAACAGTAGGCTTAATAAAAAGACAGCCCTGGGGTCCTTTGTAGGTTCTCAGGACTGACTGACAATTGCTCCCCTAGTCTCTGATTAGGTCACTGGGAACCCTGCTGACCTGATCATAGGGAGGAGTCCCCTTTGATCCTACTCATGTATGGACTGTGGCAATCAAATGGTCAACACTGTTGGTAACATCTGGTTGTTAGCGGAGTGCTCCTGTCACGCCTGAGGATGGGGGAAATCCTCAGTTGTGCGGTGGCGGAAGATGTCCAGTCGCTACTCGCCAGGAACACAGAATTAGGGAGCAGGTCACCTCCTGTTGCGTCCCTAACGCTGACCCTGTCTCCTACCTGCATGGGCCGACCTTGATGGTAGGAGGACCCATGCGCAGGAACCTCGGAGCCCTGACTTACCCTCCGTCCGGTCCCTGGGCTAAGGAGCAGGGTAAGACAACCCACTCCTTCTAGGAACGGAGGAGCAGGAGTCTCACTGGCCAAGCAGCATGAAGATGGGGGTACATAAACAGGACTACGGATAAGACAGGTGAACCCTAACAGTTCCACACATACCTGTCTCAGCCTAGCTGACTGGAACCCGTGCAAACGCTGTCCACACAAACAAAGGTAAACAGCACACACATGAAGACACACAGGGACCAGGACATCCATAGCTGCACAAAAAGCAAAGACACAGGACATCAACAACAAATCACGCAATAATAACATATGACCGGAAGGGTGGCCCTTACAAGGAGATAGAAATCACAGGAGGCTGCTACAGCAAAGCATGACTGAAGCAACCTCCTGAGCCATGCCAAAGACAGAAGCTATATAGGCCTAAGTGGCCACACCCACCGGTCAGACACCCAGTGACATCACACACACTGGGAAGAGAGTTAACCCTTCCAGCACCACAGGAAAGGGAAAACACCAACTTAAAGAAACTGTGTCCAAACACAACAAACACACTGTGGTTGTTACCGCAAGCGTGTCCTGGGAGTCAACCCAAAGGCCGGGACACTGCCACCACATGTACACATCACCAAACGTTGCCACGGGCAACCACAGTGCAGGAAAGGTGTCAGTGCACACCACACAATACACAGAGTGCACACAGACAAACAACGGTGCATACATACACGCACACAGACTCCAAAGGGACCGCACACACACCTGTTGTCCGCGGCAACTGCACCTGAGACAAGTAACATCATGCCTCAAGCTGCGGTTGAAACAACACCCAAACCGCGGGCAACAGTATGCGGCTCACAAGGAGTCACGGCCAAAACCGTGGCAGTGACAGCTCCTCATGCTGCGAACCTCCCTGACTTTTGTTATCGGGAGGTGCAGGGCTTCATTGAGCAGTTGTTAAGGGGTTAATGTATCAAGAAAACAACCTTGTAACGCTCATCATGACAATTTATTTGGTTTCACACTACGTCTTTATTTCAAAAACGCTGCATTTTTTGGAGCAAAAAGAACACCATTGCCAAATGTTACAAGTTGGCCAATGTGAAATTATAAGACGCCATACAAACACTGGGGGCGATTTATTAAAATTGGTGTAAAGGAAAACAGAGGACCTAATCAGGTTCCTAAAATGGGTTCTCTACACTATAGAACCCCATTAACCTGCAGATTTCCAGCTTTTATGAAACAACAACTTCTGTGGAATCACGGCAGATTTGCGGCTAGATCACCTGCTTAAAAATTCAGCCATATGTGAACTTCATTTCAGCCGATTTCTGTTCTTGGTTGTAATATAGAGTAAAGACAACGAACTCCCAAATGGAATATCTTATAATATACAGCTGAACCTCTTTATTACTGCTTACCCTAAAAACCACCGACAGATGGCCTTTAAAACTGAATGAGCAATCAAAGTCAAATCTCACCGCCAAGGCAGCGAGATAGCATAGCTGTGGCATTTCCTTAGTGTTTCCTATGTCTACGTGTTTTTACAGTCGCCTAGATATACAGCCCACAGCTGGATGTACTTAACACACCCTCTGATACCTTTGGAATCACATGTGAGCTCCATAGGCAGCCAAGGAACAATTATATAAGTTTAGTACAGCACTCACTCCACAAGGTGGTACATGAGGTACTGCCAAGCCTACGGGATGACTGTAAATTAACCTACACTATGGGGTTAAACTGGGTTATTTCTTAGTTTTTTTTTTTTATCTCAGTCAACCATTATAAATGCTGGAATACTAGGAATATACACACGGTACTGATCTGTCCAAAAGATACCCCTGCTAAAATTTCCAGATCCACCTTAGAAGTATTAGGGTCTCATTACAGATTTTGGGACATAAATTCTTCTGCCACTGCTTGCCATTATTTCATTTTTGTAGCCCTATTCCTTGGCTAGCAAATACTACTGTAATATGATGCCATTTTGGAGCATGTTGAGCATTTATTCTAGATTATAGTTTACAATGCAGAAATTCATCTGGTAACAGTTCACCTTCTGTGATTACACCATTAGTTTTTTATGCTAGTGTAAAGTGAAGCCTCCACTATTACTACTTGCATGTAGCAGACCTCCAGTATGGATATAAAATGTACTACAGCGCATGCTCTTCTAGTGCCCTAGCACTACAAACAGTAACCTAATATTGTCAATTAAATTTGCCAGTCTCTGGTGCCGCCTTGTAACGCTCATCATAACAATATCTTTAGTTTCACACTGCATTTTTTTTTAAGCAAAAAAAAACATTGCCAGATGTTACAAGTTGGCCAATGTGAAATGATAAGACGCCATACAAACACTGGGGGCGATTTATCAAAATCGGTGTAAAGGAAAACCGGTTAAGTTGCAAATAGCCACTAAAGAAGGTCTAAAAAATAAAAGATGGAATCTGATTGGTTACTATGGCAACCAAACCAGTTTTTCTTTAGACCAGTTTTGATAAATATTCCCCATTATGTTTTTGTAGCATTTTAAAGATAACTGCACACGATGCGGACTATAGTACATGCGTTTTTTTCCACATGGATTTTTGTGTAGATAAACCACAGTTTAATAGCAAAGTGAATGAGATTTACCATATCCCATTTAGAAACATAGAAACATAGAAACATAGAATGTGTCGGCAGATAAGAACCATTTGGCCCATCTAGTCTGCCCAATATATCTGAATCCTATGAATAGCCCCGGCCCTATCTTATATGAAGGATGGCCTTATGCCTATCCCATGCATGCTTAAACTCCTCCACTGTATTTGCAGCTACCACTTCTGCAGGAAGGCTATTCCATGCATCCACTACCCTCTCAGTAAAGTAATACTTCCTTATATTACTTTTAAACCTTTGCCCCTCTAATTTAAAACTGTGTCCTCTTGTGGTAGTTTTTCTTCTTTTAAATATGCTCTCCTCCTTTACCGAGTTGATTCCCTTTATGTATTTAAAAGTTTCTATCATATCCCCTCGGTCTCTTCTTTCTTCCAAGCTATACATATTAAGGTCTTTTAACCTTTCCTGGTAAGTTATCCTGCAATCCATGTACTAGTTTAGTAGCTCGTCTCTGAACTCTCTCTAGAGTATCTATATCCTTCTGGAGATATGGCCTCCAGTACTGCGCACAATACTCCAAGTGAGGTCTCACTAGTGATCTGTACAGCGGCATAAGCACTTCACTCTTTCTACTGCTTATACCTCTCCCTATACATCCAAGCATTCTGCTTGCATTTCGTGCTGCTTTATTACATTGTCTTCCCACCTTTAAGTCTTCTGAAATAATTACTCCTAAATCCCTTTCCTCAGATACTGAGGTCAGGACTGTGTCGAATATTCTATATTCTGCCCTTGGGTTTTTACGCCCCAGGTGCATTATCTTGCACTTATCCACATTAAATTTCAGTTGCCAGAGTTCTGACCATTCTTCTAGTTTTCCTAAGTCCTTTTCCATTTGGCGTTTCCCTCCAGGAACATCAACCCTGTTACATATCTTTGTGTCATCAGCAAAAAGACAAACCTTACCATCGAGGCCTTTTGCAATGTCACTTATGAAGATATTAAACAAAATTGGTCCCAGTACAGATCCCTGTGGAATCCCACTGGTAACATGACCTTGTTTTGAATGTTCTCCATTGACTACAACCCTCTGTTGTCTGTCACTCAGCCACTGCCTAATCCACTCAACAATATGGGAGTCCATGCTCAATGACTGCAGTTTATTGATAAGTCTTCTATGTGGGACAGTGTCAAAAGCCTTACTAAAATCTAGATATGCGATGTCTACTGCACCTCCACCGTCTATTATTTTAGTCACCCAGTCAAAAAAATCTATAAGATTTGTTTGACATGATCTCCCTGAAGTAAACCCATGCTGTTTTTCATCTTGCAATCCATGGGATTTTAGATGTTCCACAATCCTATCCTTTAATAGGGTTTCCATTAATTTGCCTACTATTGATGTCAGACTCACTGGTCTATAGTTGCTCGATTCCTCCCTACTACCTTTCTTGTGAATGGGCACGACATTTGCCAATTTCCAATCTTCCGGGACGACTCCTGTTACTAATGATTGGTTAAATAAATCTGTTAACGGTTTTGCCAGCTCACCACTAAGCTCTTTTAATAATTTTGGGTGTATCTCATCAGGCCCCTGTGACTTATTTGTCTTCACTTTAGACAGCAAACTTAGAACATCTTCCTCTGTAAAGACACATGCATCAAACGATTTAATAGTCATCCTTTCTAGTGGAGGTCCTTCTCCTTCTTTTTCTTTTGTAAAAACTGAACAGAAGTATTCATTAAGGCAGTCGGCTAGCCCTTTATTCTCTTCTACATACCTTCCGTCCTTTATTTTTAATTTAGTTATTCCTTGTTTTAATTTCCTTTTTTCATTTATATATCTGAAGAATGTCTTATCCCCTTTTTTCATAGACTGAGCTAGTTTTTCTTCTGCCTGCGCTTTAGAAGTTCTTATAACTTGCTTGGCCTCTTTCTGCCTAATCTTGTAGATTTCCTTATCTTCATTGCTCTGGGTTTTTTTATAATTACAAAATGCTAGCTTTTTATTTTTAACGATTTGGGCCACTTCTGCCGAGTACCACAGTGGTCTCTTCCTTTTTTTGCTTTTACTGACAAGTCTAATGCAATTTTCTGTTGCCTTCAATAATGCACCTTTTAAGTAGTCCCATTTCTCCTGGACTCCATGTAATCCGTTCCAGTCTGATAAGGACTCATTTATGACTAATTTCATTTTTGAAAAGTCTGTTTTTCTAAAATCTAAAACTTTTGTTTTTGTGTGGTGGGACTCTTTCACAGTTCTTATATTAAACCACACTGACTGGTGATCACTAGATCCCAAGGTTTCGCCTACAATGACATCATATACCGAATCCCCATTTGTGAATATCAAATCCAAAATGGCCTCCCTCCGGGTTGGCTCCTCAACCATTTGTTGTAGGGATAACCCCAGTAGGGAATTTAGAATATCTGTACTCCTGGTAGAACTTGCTATTTTGGTTTTCCAGTTTATATCTGGAAGATTGAAATCTCCCATAATGATAACTTCTCCTTTCATTGTCATTTTAGCTATTTCTTCAACTAGTAGATCATCTAGTTCTTTAACTTGATCAGGTGGTCTATATATCACACCTACACGAGTTACTGCATGATTAGCAAACTGCAACGTAACCCAAACTGACTCTATGTTGGCCTCACCAACTTGTATTAGGTTAGATTTAATGCTATCTTTCACATACAGGGCCACTCCTCCTCCTTTCTTGCCTTCTCTGTCTCTTCTGTATAAAGAGTACCCTGGTATGGTTATGTCCCAGTCATTTCTTTCATTAAACCATGTCTCCGTAACAGCCACTAAATCTACATTCTCAGATGCCATTATTGACCCAAGTTCATTGATTTTTTTACCTAAACTGCGAGCATTTGTAGAGAGGACTCTGAGCTTATCATTTCTTAACCTCTGTGCATCTGACCTGTTCTGGCATTGTTTCGGGGGGCAATTGGACTCTTTTATTTTCACTCTTTGCATATTTTACAAGGGCAGAAATTGACCCACCATGAGGATTTTAAACTCTGCAGCATGTCAATTGTGCAATTTTGCTCCTTATATACTCTGCCTGTCCCCAAAAAATTGTTGCCATCGGGATTTAACTAGGCAAATAGTTATGAGCCTCCTATTGGATAATTGCTGCAT
This sequence comes from Bufo gargarizans, assembly GCF_014858855.1. Lineage (NCBI taxonomy): Eukaryota > Metazoa > Chordata > Amphibia > Anura > Bufonidae > Bufo > Bufo gargarizans. Next base: position 287,917,053 of record NC_058083.1, on the reverse strand, counting down.
GGGCAATTATCTTTCAGCTGGCAATAAGTTATTTAACCCCAACTGGTGCAATCAGTTGCTTCTCATTTCTTAAACAACCATGTCGAAAGACACATCTCGTGGTCGTGGAAAAGATATTAGTCTGTTTGAGAAGGGTCAAATCATTGGTATGCATCAAGCAGAGAAAACAAGGAGATTGCGGAAACTACTAAAATTGGGTTAAGAACTGTCCAACACATTATTAAAAACTGGAAGGATAGTGGGGACCCATTGTATTTGAGGAAGAAATGTGGTGGGGAAAAAAAATCCTAAATGATCGCGATCGGCGATCACTTAAACGTTTGGTGAAATCAAATCGAAGAAAAACAACAGTAGAACTCAGGGCTATGTTTAATAGTGAAAGTAAGAGCATTTCCACATGCACAGTGCAAAGGGAACTCAAGGAATTGGACTGCAACAGCTGTGTAGCAATAAGAAAACCACTAATCGGTGAGGCAAACCAGTGAGGCTTAAATTTGCTAGGGAGATTGGACTCTGGAGCAATGGAAGAAGGTCATGTGTTCTGATGAGTCCAGATTTACCCTGTTCCAGAGTGATGGGCACATCAGAGTAAGAAGAGAGGCAGATGAAGTGATGCACCCATCATGCCTAGTGCCTACTGTACAAGCCTGTGAGGGCAGTGCTATGATCTGGGGTTGCTGCAGTTGGTCAGGTCTAGGTTCAGCAACAGTATGTGCTCCAAGAATGAGGTCAGCTGACTACCTGAACATACTAAATGACCAGGTTATTTCATCAATGGATTTTTTCTTCCCTGATGGCACGGGCAGATTCCAAGATGACAATGCAAGGGTTCCTCGGGCTCAAATTGTGAAAGAGTGGTTCAGGGAGCATGCAACATCATTTTCACACATGGATTGGCCACCACAGAGTCCAGACCTTAAACCCATTGAGAATCTTTGGGATGTGCTGGAGAAGGCTTTGCGCAGCAGTCAGACTCTACCATCATCAATGCAAGAACTAGCTGCTATGATGTCTCCCACACACTGCACGCAAGAAAAGAGAAAAGATGCGATTTTACTCCCCTGTCACTATCTATCATATGCAGGGAAACTGCAGTATTATGGAGTAAGTTATAGAGAAATAATAAGTATATATTGAACACCGGCGTCTAGCGCCTTAAAGGGAACCTTTTACCGGGATTTTGTGTATAGAGCTGAGGACATGGGTTCCTAGGTGGCCGCTAGCACATCTGCAATATCCAGTCCCCATAGCTCTGTGTGCTTTTAATGTGTAAAAAAACGATTTCATACATATGCAAATTAACCTGAGATGAGTCCTGTATGTGAGATGAGTCAGGGACAGGACTCATCTCAGGTTAGTTTGCATATGTATCAAATCGATTTTTTTACACAATAAAAGCACACAGAGCTATGGGGACTGGGTATTGCGGATGTGCTAGCGGCCATCTAGCAACCCATGTCCTTAGCTCTATACACAAAATCCCGGTGACAGGTTCCCTTTAAAGACTAGGCATGAAAAGGCCTTATGACCAGCAAAATGTTTTCGTTTTTGCTATTCTACATTTCAGCAGCCATCATTTTTCTCATTGACGTGTTTGTCTGAGGCCCTGAATAATGCAGGAGAAATGTTAGTATTTTTTATGTTGTTTGGGGGTGCAATATGAAAGATAAAAAAAAAAAAAAAATCATTATGGGTTCATTATTTTAGAGCTATAATTTTGTTGTATACCGTACATTATTCTCTGCAGAGAAAAAGGGGGTCAGTCAGTACATTATTCTCTGCATCTCGACAACACAGGCTCCATTAGGGCAACACTGCTTTGCCATAACAGTAGGCTTAATAAAAAGACAGCCCTGGGGTCCTTTGTAGGTTCTCAGGACTGACTGCAAATCACTCCCCTAGTCTCTGATTAGGTCCCTGGGAACCCTGCTGACCTAATCATAGAGAGGAGTCCCCTTTGATCCTACTCATGTATGGACTGTGGCAATCAAATGATCAACACTGTTGGTAACATCTGGTTGTTAGCGGAGTGCTCCTCATGCTGCGAACCTCCCTGACTTTTGATATCGGGCGGTGCAGGCCTTCATTGAGCAGTTGTTAAGGGGTTAATGTATCAAGAAAACAACCTTGTAACGCTCATCATGACAATTTATTTGGTTTCACACTACATCTTTATTTTAAAAACGCTGCATTTTTTGGAGCAAAAAGAACACCATTGCCAGATGTTACAAGTTGGCCAATGTGAAAGACGCCATACAAACACTGGGGGCGATTTATCAAAATTGGTGTAAAGGAAAACAGAGGACCTAATCAGGTTCCTAAAATGGGTTCTCTACACTATAGAACCCCGTTAACCTGCAGATTTCCAGTTTTGAAACTATAACTTCTGTGGAATCACGGCAGATTTGCGGCTAGATCACCTGATTAAAAATTCTGCCATATGTGAACTTAATAACAGCCGATTTCTGTTCTTGGTTGTAATATAGAGTAAAGACAACAACCTCCCAAATGGAATATCTTATAATATGCAGCCTCTTTATTACTGCTTACCCAAAAAACCACAGACAGATGGCCTTTAAAACTGAATGAGCAATCAAAGCCAAATCTCACCGCCAAGGCAGCGAGATAGCATAGCTGTGGCATTTCCTTAGGCCCCTTTCACACGGGCGAGTATTCCGCGCGGGTGCGATGCGTGAGTTGAACGCATTGCACCCGCACAGAATCCTGACCCATTCATTTCTTTGGGGCTGTTCACATGAGCGGTGATTTTCACGCATCACTTATGTGTTGCGTGAAAATCGCAGCATGCTCTATATTGTGCGTTGCGGTGCGATAATCCATGCAACGCAGGCCCCATAGAAGTGAATGGTGTTGCGTGAAAATCGCAAGCATCCGCAAGCAAGTGCGGATGCGGTGCGATTTTCACGCATGGGTTCTAGGTGACAGTCTATTCACTGTATTATTTTCCCTTATAACATGGTTATAAGGGAAAATAATAGCATTCTGACTACAGAATGCATAGTATAATAGCGCTGGAAGGGTTAAAAAAATAAAAAAGTTAACTCACCTTATCCTCTTGTTCGCGTAGTTCGTTCCCGGTCTGTTCTTTGCTAGCTGTGGGCTTGGGCTGAATGACCTGTGGTGACGTCAGATCACATGCTCCATCACCATGGTGATGGACCATGTGATTGGAGCATGTGATCTGACGTCACCACAGGTCATTCAGCCCAAGCCCACAGCTAGCAAAGAACAGACCGGGAACGAACTACGCGAACAAGAGGATAAGGTGAGTTAACTTTTTTATTTTTTTAACCCTTCCAGCGCTAGTATTGAAGGCTGCTTGCAGCCTGTATTTGTGGGAGGGGCGCGCTTACCTCATTTAAACCCCCTCCCACAAGCAGTAAGGGCGCCCGGCTTCTTGCTTCTGCAGTTTCCAGCGCCTTGACGTCACTTCCGGTCGCGGCTCTGTCGGTTCGTCGTCCCGTTCGTGCGTCCCCATCATCACCTCCGAAGTGCATCGTGAGTATCACCGCTGCGGCCCGGCCAGATACGCCTTGCCACCGGCACCTCGTTTCATCAGCAGCCGCATCGGGGGGGGGGGAATGAACGGACAGTGCGGCGGTTGCCGGTTCCGGCCTGGCGGCTGCGGCAGAGCCGCCTGAGCACCACGCGGCACGCCAGGGGAAGATGTTATGTGTGGGGTTGTGGGGGGGGGGGGGCGGGGGAGGCTCACGACGCAGCGGCGGCCCGGTATCTATCTACGGCGGCGGTGTGTGTGTCAGGGGGATCAGAGATTGAGGCAGTAGGCCTGGTCTCCCTGAGTCTCACACCTCGGGACGCAAGCTAATTAAAGGGGTAGTGTCTGTAACAAGGAACATCAGACAGGATCAAGGTGCCACTTCATAAGCATATGCATGTAAACCCGAGCAATGGTGCTGGGGCAGGCTGCCACACTTAAGCAGACCAGGTTATGATAAGGGTGACACATGCAGGTGGCTTCCAAGAACAGTCACAGTATCTCTGTCTCAAATCCCAGGACTAGGATGGCAGAACATGTAGAAACGGGAATGCAACATCCGTCTTGTTCAAGCATGGGTCAAAAAAAAAAAAAAAAAAAATCACCCAGACGTGTCTTCCAAAAAAAAAAAAATAAATAAATAAAACCGCTCAGGCACATATGTCCCGAATCACGCGGTCGCCAATGTCTCCCGGATTCGCTCAGGCGCAAGGTCTTCACCGGAAGCGCTCAGGCGCAATGTGCTTCCCTGCATCACCCAGGCGCATATCTTCCCTGTACCACTCAGGCGCCGTGTCTGCCCTGAATCGCTCAGGGACAATGCCTTCAGGTACCACCCGGGGAGGTGCCTTCCATTCACCCATGTGCAATGTTCCTGTTCACTGATATGCAATGTTTCTTGTTTCTCGTGCAATGGCAGAGTCGCTCAGGTGCAATGGTTCCCTGGATCGCTCAGGGGCAACGGTTCCCTGAATCGCTCAGGCGCAATGGTTCCCTGAATCGCTCAGGCGCGATGGTTCCCTGAATTGCTCAGGCGCAATGGTTCCCCACATCGCTCAGGTGCAATAGTTCCCTGAATCGCTCAGGTGCAATGGTTCCCTGAATCGCTCAGGTGCAATGGTTCCCTGAATCGCTCAGGTGCAATGGTTCCCTGAATCGCTCAGGTGCAATGGTTCCCTGAATCGCTCAGGTGCAATGGTTCCCTGAATCGCTCAGGTGCAATGGTTCCCTGAATCGCTCAGGTGCAATGGTTCCCTGAATCGCTCAGGTGCAAGGGTTCCCTGAATCGCTCAGGTGCAATGGTTCCCTGAATTCGCTCAGGTGCAATGGTTCCCTGAATTCGCTCAGGTGCAGTGGTTCCCTGAATCGCTCAGGTGCATGGTTCCCTGAATCGCTCAAGTGCAATGGTTCCCTGAATCGCTCAGGTGCAATGGTTCCCTGAATCGCTCAGGTGCAATGGTTCCCTGAATCGCTCAGGTGCAATGGTTCCCTGAATCGCTCAGGTGCAATGGTTCCCTGAATCGCTCAGGTGCAATGGTTCCCTGAATCGCTCAGGTGCAATGGTTCCCTGAATCGCTCAGGTGCAAGGGTTCCCTGAATCGCTCAGGTGCAAGGGTTCCCTGAATCGCTCAGGTGCAATAGTTCCCGGAATCGCTCAGGGGCAACGGGTCCCTGAATCGCTCAGGTTTGGTTGGTTCACTGACCAGCAGGTCGCGGCCCTCACCGTGCAACGGTAAGCACGGCTTATGTTATTTATTTTTGTCATAAGCAGGGCCGCACCCACCGGAGCTTCTAGCAAACCACGGTCGTTGCGCCTATTTTCCCGGTTCAGGTAAGATACAACCGCAAAGCGGTGCTACGACCTGTTTCCGCATTTAGCTATTCGTGGTCATAAGCTCCCGTTCATAGGTCTGCCCATACAGAAGTCTGTAGCGTGGTTCCTTTCGGTCAAGGTAAGTAGCAGGCAACGCCATTCGGTCAGGAGAACTAGTTCCCCTGTAGCTCTCGGTCGGGCTCCCGGGGGGGGGGAAAGGAAGTCTCATATGTCACCTTCATACCTCCTCCATGCAGCTTGAAGATGTCGCAGGTCCCTGAGTCGGAGGAGAATCTGTCCTTGGCCGGAACCTCCGTGTCAGGCCACGCCAGCAACCCCTCCCTGAGGAGCTGGACCGTTCCGAAATTGATAGCGGAGCTCAGACGCAGAGGGATTCACCATCCGGCCACCGCAAGGAAAGCGGAGCTGTACCGGCTCCTGATGACGGCTCCATCAGGGTCAGGCGAGGAGCCTTCTCCCTCATCGATCCAGCTGACCCTCCTGCAGCTGCAGGCCACCATCGCCAGTCTGGCAGGTTCGGTGGCAGATATCCAGACTAGGATGGGGGAGTGGGAGTCCCGGCCTCCTCCAGCCCTGCCTTCTCCAGCACGTCCGGTCTTGCCATCCACATCCCAAGAGTTGACGCCAGGTACGGTCCGTGTCAGACCCCAGATTGCCCCCTCGCATTACATTCCGGAAAACCTTAAAAAGGACATCCTGGCGGGGAGGGACGTCAACCTGGCGTCCATTCTCATTGCATCACAAGACGTGTCCGAGAATAAAGTCATCAACTGCGGGGAGGTCTCGGTGGTCATGCGGGCCAAGGATTCCCGCCTGAACCGGAAACTGTCGGTTCCCGAGTTCGTCCTGGCATTCAGCCTCTACCGAGATACCGTCAGCAGCGTCCAGCCACACAGACGTGAGGAGCTGGACTCCTACCTGTACCAAGTCACCGACTTAGGGTACAAATACGGGGGAAAGAACTTCTACGATTATCACAGGTCTTTTTCAGCCAAAGCGGCAGCCGCCCTCGCCCAGTTCCAGTTCACCACGGACTGGGCGAGCTTGGACATGGAGCTATTCTGCCGTCATTTTGCTGGGTTGCAGGCCCCCACGTGCGCTTCATGCCAATCCATCCAGCACACGGCCGACTGGTGCCCTAATCTTCCCACCCCGGCCCGGGAAAGCCCCCAGCCAGGCCCATCTGGCGCGCAACGGTCTCAGGGTTCCACCGACAAGCTGGGCAGGCCCATCACCTTCTTAGGCCAGAGTCAGGTCTGCAACAACTTTAATGCCGGGGGCTGTGGTTTCAACAGTTGTAGAGCTCTGCATGTGTGTTCTCTCTGCTTCAGGGCCCACCCCCGCTCCAGCTGCCCGAAGAGGCAACGTAAGGCCCTATGACTATCCGACATCAACGTTGAGCTCTTGGGCATCCTGTTACGGGATCACCCGGATCGCCAGTTAGTGGAGTTCCTCATCACCGGTTTCGAGAAGGGTTTCAACACAGGACTCATTACCCTCCCGCAAAGTTCCTGGGAAGGAGGGAACCTGCAGTCAGCCTTACAGGATCCAGAGGCGGTGGCCACTCTGTTGCGGGACGAGGTCCGCAAAGGGTTCCTGCTAGGCCCGTTTGAAGCCATTCCCTTTTCCGAGTGGAGGATCAACCCCATTGGTCTAGTCTCCAAACAAGCATCAAATAAAAAGCGTCTGATATACGACCTGTCTGCTCCACACATGTCGCCGATCCCCAGTCTCAACTCCCTGATCCCATCGGGGGAGTTCTCAATGTCCTATTCGTCCATTGACGAGGCCATTCAGTTCATCCTGCTGGCCGGGGAGGGGGCTTGGTTGGCCAAGGCCGACATCGCGGATGCCTTCAAGCTACTCCCCATCCTTCCTCGGTTATGGCAGTACTACGGGTTGCAGTGGGCAGACAGGTTTTATTTTGCCAACCGCCTTACGTTTGGGTCTAAAAGCAGCCCGTGGTTGTTCAACAAGTTTGCCTGTGCATTACATTGGATCCTTGTCCATCATGGGGGGATGGAAATGGTCATTCATTACTTAGATGACTTCCTAATCATCGAGAGGCCCCAGAGCCCCCCATCAGGCTTGGGGAGCTTGCTCCAGCTATTCGCCAGGCTCAAGGTCCCGGTGGCAGCCGCTAAGACAGAGGGTCCAGGCACGGGGGTTACCTTCTTGGGCATTACTCTGGACTCGGTCCGCATGGAGGCCAGCCTCCCCGCAGCCAAGTTGGCCAAGATCAAGTCCGCCGTGGCCTCCGCGGCCTCTTCTGGAGTTTTGTCCAGGCAGGAGCTCCAGTCCCTGTTAGGATTCCTCACATGTACCTTCAAAATGATGCCACAAGGGAAGTTCCTTCATCTCACGGCTCCTCAATCTCCTCCCGGCTGCTCCTGATCAGGACTCCACCGTCCGGCTGGACGGTCCCGCCATGGCGGATCTTAGGATGTGGCGAACCTTCCTGACCGGGTGGAACGGCATTTCTTTGTTCGTACCATCCCCGAATGCGGCTTCCCCCACGGTTTACACAGACGCCGCGGGCTCCCGTGGGTTCGCGGCAATCTTCTATCCGCACTGGTTGGTCGGCGGTTGGCCGGTGGAGCTCCTGTCCGAGGCGGGGGCCATGAGGTCCTCGCCACTATTGGAGCTATACCCCATTGTGGCGGCAGCCCACGTCTGGGGTCCGCTCTGGGCAAACAAATCGGTTATCTTGAGAACGGACAGTCAGGTTCTGGTGGAAGTGATCTCCAAGGGGAGGGCCAAAAATCTCAGGATTATGTCTATGTTGCGTAGGCTTGTCTGGCTATCCCTGAAGTGTAACTTCCACATCTTCGCGGTCCATATTCAGGGAGCGCAGAATGTGGCAGCTGACGCCCTGTCCCGCTTTAATCTCAATACTTTCTTCCAGGAACTCCCAGAGGCGGATCCCGTCGGCGTTCCAGCTCCACCTTACAGCGCCCTCCTGTTGGACTAGAGCCCCTGGTCGCAACAGCGCAGTCATTGATCCGGCGGTCGCTAGCCACCAGCACCGCCAGGAATTATGATACCGGGTTCAGCATGTTTAGACGCTTTGCTGACACTCACCCGCAGGGGAACGTAGATGAGGTCACCTTCATCATGGCGTTCATAGCCCATTGCCACTCCCACCGCCACCTCTCATACAATACCATCAGGCTGTATTTGGCAGGCATCCAGCACCACCGGATGCTCAGCGACCCCTCTGCCAGGTCCATCTTCTCGAATCAGGCCATCAAAGCCACCCTCAGGGGCGTTCAGAAGGCCAGCACGGCAGTCCAGGTGCGCAGGCAGCCGGTCTCAGGTGAGCTTTTCCGCAGGTTATCCATAGCCCTGGATGGGCTTCCTTTTGGCCAGATTGCAAGCATCGTCACGAAGGCAGCCATGTATCTCGGGTTTTATGGGTTCCTCAGGCCCGGGGAATTCACCTGCAACACCATCTCCCGAACGACCCTGCTAAGACGGCATCTCGCATGGCACTCCGACCACTTTGTCTTGTCCATTCCGTTCTCCAAGACCAGTCAAACCGGTCCCCCCACGGAGGTGGAATTTTACCCCACGTCTAACTGTTGGTGTCCTATCAAGGTGCTCCAGGAGCTCCTGGCCTCACTTCAATCTCCCGCTTTGGACGGCCTGTTACTTCCAGTTCTCGGGAAGCCCCTGTCTTCCACCTTGTTCATCGCCAATATCCGCACCCTGGCCGCAGGTTTGGGTTACAACCCTAGCGCAATATCCGGGCATTCATTTCGTATAGGGGCGGCGTCGGCAGCATCCAGTCACCAGGTACCAGCACACATCATCCGTAAGATGGGTCGATGGAGATCATCCTGCTTTTCAAGGTACATCCCAAATCCACGGACGGAAGTATCCCGAGCCTTCTGTTCTTTGGCATTATAGGCCGCACAATGCTTCAATAAATACTTCATACCCTGCACTTGCCGGTTCTCTTGCCCACTTATTCAGGCCTTACCTCGTCACTGGCATCGGGCACACTCCAGCCAGTCGGGTAGGGACAGGGACGGTCCATAGGCATGCCTATCCTGGCCCAAGCAGCTCCTCCCACAAGTATTGAAGGCTGCTTGCAGCCTGTATTTGTGGGAGGGGCGCGCTTACCTCATTTAAACCCCCTCCCACAAGCAGTAAGGGCGCCCGGCTTCTTGCCCTCCCTCCCTTCCCTTTCTTAAATACCTTCCTCTTGGGTGGCCCACTTATTCAGGCCTTACCTCGTCACTGGCATCGGGCACACTCCAGCCAGTCGGGTAGGGACAGGGACGGTCCATAGGCATGCCTATCCTGGCCCAAGCAGCTCCTCCCACAATTATACTATGCATTCTGTAGTCAGAATGCTATTATTTTCCCTTATAACCATGTTATAAGGGAAAATAATACAATCTTCAGAACATCAATCCCAAGCCCGAACTTCTGTGAAGAAGTTCGGGTTTGGGTACCAAACATGCGCGATTTTTCTCACGCGAGTGCAAAACGCATTACAATGTTTTGCACTCGCGCGGAAAAATCGTGATATACAGTCAATGCAAGATCTTGGTGACAAAATCTATGCAACACTGGATGGAAATAAATCTTGTGACATTGCAGAAGCTTATCGAAACAATGCCACATGGAATGCGTGCTGTAATCAAAGTTAAAGGCGGTCCAACCAAATATTTTTGGTGGCGACTTTTTTTTTGGGACGGGCAGTGTATATAGGTCTTTTTTCCCCATAGACTTTAATGGGGTTGTTAACAATGACCAAAAACACACAAACTGAGATAGATACAGCAGATTTATGTGTTTGTTATGTGCAGTTTTCCTGCAGATTTTCTGCACATAACTATGGCTTAAGATAGTTTCCTGGAGTGTTGTTTTTTTTTTTTGTCAAATCACAGCTTGTGCTGGGTTTGGCTATTTTCCCATTGACCTCTCTACAGGATGAAAAAGTCTGAAAAAAGTAGAACATTTTGTGACTAAAAAATTTAACAAATTAAAACACTCTACAAATAAAAAGAAGTGTGGCAGCACTCTTTAAGGGGTTTCCTATCTCACGGTTTGTGGCATATGGCTAGAATATGCCACAAATGTCAGCTAGGAGCAGGTCCCAGAAGTGGAGCCCACAGCTTTCCCTTTCGTCCTAACCAGCAGCACAAGTGGGGTATTCGCCCCTGTGAAGCTGGTCAGGACAGGCGGAATTTTTGCTGAATAAAATTCTGCATCTCTAGTAATTAATTAATTAATTAACTCCCCCCTCCTTATATAGGCCGCCCTCCACAGGGCTAGTTGCTTTTATTTTGTCCTGTGTGTTGGTCTGACAGGCTTGACTCTATTCAGAGTCTCTCCCCTGTAGTTGGGGGAGAAATTCGCTGAATTTCTGCACTTTTATTTTGTCTTAATGTTACAATTTTCTCTTTTCAGGTGCTGTTTGTAAGACGGCTGTCTCCTGCCTGGCCGGAGCGTAAGTATGGGGACGGTTTGGCTACAGGTAGCCGGTAAGTTCAGACAGGGTGTACTCAGTAAGCGGAGCTGTGAGCTCCCTTCCCCCCTGTCTCCTCTCCGCTCCGCTCCTGCCGCTCCCCTCCTACCTCCTCTGTAATCTGCTGCCGGCCCTGAGATCGGTTCTCAGCTCCGGTGTATCGGACGCGAGACCGGAAGTGCGTCATTGTCACTTCCGGTCCGCAACCCAAAAAAAAAAAAAAATCGCAGCCGCAATAAAAATTAGTGCAAATTAGCGCATGGTGCTCGTGGAGGAGGGGGGGGGGGAGCGAATTCGATTAGTTGTTAATAAAACTTCGTTTTTTATAAGTGGGTGCCTCAGGGGGAGCCTGGAGATTTTTGGGGGAGGAGCTGTTGCTCCTCCTCCCCCTGGCCTTCCCCTTCCTGCTATACACTACGTGCAGAATTATTAGGCAAATGAGTATTTTGACATACATCATCCTCTTTATGCATGTTGTCTTACTCCAAGCTGTATAGGCTCGAAAGCCTACTACCAATTAAGCATATTAGGTGATGTGCATCTCTGTAATGAGAAGGGGTGTGGTCTAATGACATCAACACCCTATATCAGGTGTGCATAATTATTAGGCAACTTCCTTTCCTTTGGCAAAATGGGTCAAAAGAAGGACTTGACAGGCTCAGAAAAGTCAAAAATAGTGAGATATCTTGCAGAGGGATGCAGCACTCTTAAAATTGCAAAGCTTCTGAAGTGTGATCATCGAACAATCAAGCGTTTCATTCAAAATAGTCAACAGGGTCGCAAGAAGCGTGTGGAAAAACCAAGGCGCAAAATAACTGCCCATGAACTGAGAAAAGTCAAGCGTGCAGCTGCCAAGATGCCACTTGCCACCAGTTTGGCCATATTTCAGAGCTGCAACATCACTGGAGTGCCCAAAAGCACAAGGTGTGCAATACTCAGAGACATGGCCAAGGTAAGAAAGGCTAAAAGACGACCACCACTGAACAAGACACACAAGCTGAAACGTCAAGACTGGGCCAAGAAATATCTCAAGACTGATTTTTCTAAGGTTTTATGGACTGATGAAATGAGAGTGAGTCTTGATGGGCCAGATGGCTGGATTGGTAAAGGGCAGAGAGCTCCAGTCCGACTCAGACGCCAGCAAGGTGGAGGTGGAGTACTGGTTTGGGCTGGTATCATCAAAGATGAGCTTGTGGGGCCTTTTTGGGTTGAGGATGGAGTCAAGGTCAACTCCCAGTCCTACTGCCAGTTTCAGGAAGACACCTTCTTCAAGCAGTGGTACAGAAAGAAGTCTGCAAGGTAAGAAAAACATGATTTTCATGCAGGACAATGCTCCATCACACGCGTCCAAGTACTCCACAACGTGGCTGGCAAGAAAGGGTATAAAAGAAGAAAATCTAATGACATGGCCTCCTTGTTCACCTGATCTGAACCCCATTGAGAACCTGTGGTCCATCATCAAATGTGAGATTTACAAGGAGGGAAAACAGTACACCTCTCTGAACAGTGTCTGGGAGGCTGTGGTTGCTGCTGCACGCAATGTTGATGGTGAACAGATCAAAACACTGACAGAATCCATGGATGGCAGGCTTTTGAGTGTCCTTGAAAAGAAAGGTGGCTATATTGGTCAATGATTTGTTTTTGTTTTGTTTTTGAATGTCAGAAATGTATATTTGTGAATGTTGAGATGTTATATTGGTTTCACTGGTAAAAATAAATCATTGAAATGTGTATATATTTGTTTTTTGTTAAGTTGCCTAATAATTATGTACAGTAATAGTCACCTGCACACACAGATATCCCCCTAAAATAGCTAAAACTAAAAACAAACTAAAAACTACTTCCAAAAATATTCAGCTTTGATATTAATGAGTTTTTTGGGTTCATTGAGAACATGGTTGTTGTTCAATAATAAAATTAATCCTCAAAAATACAACTTGCCTAATAATTCTGCACTCCCTGTATAAGGCCAGGCTGCTGGCTGGGTCAGTGTTGCACTCAGTTCCTGTGTGCAGCTGACCTTGACTTTGCTGATCCAGTGCTAGAGCCGTGAGAGTACCTACTCTGATCAGAAGGTTCTAGGTTGCTCAGAATTCTTAGAGACATGACGTCTCCATCTCAAGGTAAGATTGACGTCTGGGCTTGACCCCTGGGGCACGTTGAAACCAGTTTTAATAGTGCCTACTTCTTTTCTAGGAAAAGTCACCCACAAGCAGAAGCACCTAGCTTGTTCCAGTTGTGGCACCCCGTTACCCGATGGCTACGAGTTTCATAGTTGTCCAGGCTGCCGCCCTAGGCCAGCCAATCCTGAGCCGACGGTTGTTGAAATGTTTTCCTGGATGAAGGAGTTCTTGGACACCTCCGTTGCGGAGATCAAGGGGGCGGTCTCCAACAAGAGACCCAGGCAGGCCTCGCCTGGGCCTGTTCCTATGTCAGAAGACGTGATCTCGCTTGGCGAGAATTCTTCCTCTGAGGAAGAGGAGTCGGTCTTTTCCTTTCCGGCGGAGAAGACACAAAGATTACTGCGCTCCATCAGGTCAAGGGACCAGGATGTTGAGCATGGGGAAGCTCCACACTCCACCGCTAGGGGGCCAAGGGCCTTCAAAGTGGACGAGTCGCTTAAAAAACTAATGGCGACCTAATGGAAACATCCAGAAAAAGGACCGGTCTTAACCAAGAGGTTTAAGCTGATGTTCCCCCTACAGGACGGGGACTCCCTGGATTGGGTCCCTCCGCCTAAGGTGGATATGGCGATAGCCAAGCTTTCTAGAAGAACTTTGGTACCTTCCAATGACGGGAGTAACCTGAAGGATCCCCTGGATAGACGCGCAGAATGTTCGCTTAGGCGCAACCATGCTGCGGCGTCCGCCTCTGCCTCTGTGGCCATAGCCGGTACCGAGGTGTCTGAGTTCATTCGCGCCCGTACGCTGAAGATCCAGGCAGACATAGACTCGGGAATCGCCAGAGATGACATCCTGGATCAATTCAAGACCCTTCTATTAGGCATTGATTTTTTGGCGGATGCGTCTCAGCAGCAGCTAAGGCTTGCTGCCAAGTCAATGGCTTTGTCTGCTGCCAGCAGACGGCCCTTATGGCTGAAGCCCTGGGTAGCGGACAATATATCAAAATTTAATTTGTGCTCCCTCCCTTACGAGCCTGGCAGGTTGTTCGGCTCCGAGCTAGACCGCCTCATGGAGAGTCTAGCAGACAAGAAGGGAAAATCACTCCCTCAGCAATCCTTTCGAGGACATGGGAGAGGCAGAGGGGGAAGATTCCAAGGAAGAGAGAGGAACCAGAGACGTTCAGAAAATAACAGGAGAGGTAGAGGTCGCGGTCGCGGGAACCGCAGGGCTGAGCAATGACTCTCGGCAGCCCGTCACCTCCCCATCCCCACCCCCCTCACTCCCACACGAATCTCCCTGCCTGAATCCTCCAGTAGGAGGTCGTTTATTTTTGTTCAGAAATTTTTTGGAGAAAATAATTCCAGATCCTTGGGTGCTGCAGGTCATCAGCACCGGTTACAGGATCGATTTCAGTTCCCAACCTCAAGAGAGGTTCGTCCTCACAGGACGTCTAACACCCAGCAGACAACTGATCCTGGAAGACTCTGTACTCCAGTACATTGTCAAAGGGGCCTTAGAGGAGGTTCCTCCTCAAGAGCTCGGTCAGGGAATGTATTCTCCCATCTTTCTCGTTCCAAAGCCGTCAGGAGACTGGCGCATGATTATCGATCTGCGTTACCTAAATCGGTTTATCAGAAAGAAGCGTTTCCGGATGGAAACCATTCGCTCAGTCCTCAACATCCTGAACCCGGCAGACGTGATGGTGACGATAGATCTGAAGGATGCTTACCTTCATGTTGCTATCTGTCCGGCCCACAGGAAATTTCTCAGAGTTGCTGTCTGCATAAAAGAGGTAGTGAAGCACTACCAGTTTGCTGTGTTGCCCTTTGGCATCTCCTCTGCTCCACACACCTTCACAAAGGTTGTGGCTCCTGTGGTCGCCCACTTAAGGCTCCTCGGCTTAGAGGTCGTCCCTTATTTAGACGACTGGCTTTTAAAAGCCGCGTCCGCAGGCATCTTACAAGCCCAGCTTCAACAAGCTCTCCACACTCTGCAGAACCTAGGGTGGCTCGTGAATTGGGACAAATCAGAGTTGGTCCCCTCTACTACAAGGCGGTTTCTGGGGTTTGTGATAGATATAGGGTCATTAGTTGTGAATCTATCTCCTCAGAGGAGAGACAAAGTAATAAGAGCTGCAGAGTTTCTCCTACCCCCCAGGCGGGTGTCTATTCGGGTTCTCATGAGGATGATAGGCCACATGTCAGCGTCTGCAGAGGCAGTACCTTGGGCCTTGTGGCATCTTCGGCCACTACAAGAGGAAGTCTTAGCGGTTTGGAATCGCAAACCCAGAGACCTAGATCGGAACCACTCCCTGTCTGCAGAAGTCCGTTCCTCCCTCAGGTGGTGGAAGAACCTAGTGGATGGAATGCCTCTAACCCAACCTACTTGGGTGATCCTGACCACGGACGCCTCCCTTCTGGGCTGGGGAGCCCATCTGGGACGCAATACAGTTCAGAATACCTGGAAGCCTCAGGAGAGACTCCTGTCGTCCAATCTGAGGGAGCTAAGGGCGGTGAGGTTAGCCCTCAATCACTTCTCACCTCTCATTCAGGGTCAAGCCGTGAGAGTACGGACCGACAACTTGACTGTGGTGGCTTATTTAAACAGACAGGGAGGTACGAGATCCCGGACCCTCCTGAGGGAGGTGGGATTGATTTTATCTTGGGCAGAGAGCAATCTATCTCATCTAGTGGCAGTTCACATCAGAGGGGATCTCAATATAGTAGCAGATCGCCTAAGTCGGGGCCTTCCGGTACCAGGAGAATGGTCCCTGAACGACAACATCTTCTCCAGGATAGTCCAACGCTGGGGGACTCCAGAGATCGATTTGATGGCAACCCGTCTGAACGCCAAAGTAAGCAAATTCTGCTCCTTGTACAAGGAGGACAATCCGGTAGCGATAGATGCTCTGTCCATAACATGGAGGTTCAGGCTGGCCTATGTATTCCCTCCAATTTCCATGATACCAAGGGTATTGATGAAGATCAAGCAAGACCAGACCTCAGTGATAGCCATCATCCCATTCTGACCGAAGAGGTCTTGGTTCACCCAGCTCATGCAGATGAGTCAGGGCAATTAATGGAGACTTCCCCTAATACAGGACCTTGTGTATCAGGACACAGGTCCCTGTCTAGATCTGAGGAGGCTCAGTCTGACAGCCTGGAGACTGACAGGTCCCTTCTAGAAGCTAGAGGGCTTTCGGTGGAGGTCCTGAGAACAATCTCTCACTCCAGAGCGGATTCTACGAATCAGAAATATTCCCGCATATTCAAGATATTTATGCGATGGTGCACGGATAGAGAGGTAGTTTCCTCAGATCCTCCTCTCTCTGAGATTCTTCAATTCCTGCAAGATGGTCTAGACAAGGGTCTAAGCCCATCTACATTGAGAGCTCACGTCGCTGCCTTGTCAGCATGCCTTGGTAAGCCAATTTCTCAGGACCCCCTAATTAAGAGGTTCCTTAAGGGTGCTCAGAGGCTTAGGCCCAGCATCCAGAGACCAATCCCTGGGTGGGAGCTGCCAGTGGTCCTAAGGGGGTTGTGCTCCCCCCCTTCGAGCCTTTGGAACAGGTAGACTTAAAGTACCTTTCCCTCAAGGTTACCTTTCTCTTGGCCATAACATCAGCCAAGAGGGTTGGGGAGCTCCAGGCTCTGGGGGCAGCGGAACCATACTTAAGTTTTCTGCAGGACAAGGTCCTGTTAAGATTTCTGCCTACCTTTTTACCAAAGGTTCCTTCGTTTGCGAACACCAACCAGACGATAACACTGCCGGTGTTGTCTCCTACCTCTAACTCTCCTGAGGAGGAGAGATTACTTTCCTTGGACATCCCAAGAGTCCTTAGAATTTATTTGAATAGAACGGAAGAGTTCAGGAGATCAGAAAATCTGCTGATCTCTTATTCGGGGAACAATAAAGGGCTCAAGGTTTCCAAGCCCACCTTGAGCAGATGGATTAAGGACGCTATTAAGCTGGCTTTTACGTCCCAAGACTTACCACCGCCATCTTTCTTATCTGCCCATTCTACAAGGGCAGTTTCTACATCATATGCGGAAAGGAAGCTAATCCCCTTAGAGCAAATTTGTGCGGCTGCCTCGTGGAGCACGCAAAACACCTTTATTGCCCATTACCGCCTAGAGAATAGGCGTTCTGAGGGAACAGCCTTTGGACGGTCCGTGTTAGATGCTGCTCGTCCATAGGTCAGCTCTCTAACTCCTGTGGGATCATTAGCTACTTAGTGCTAGTCCTTTGCCCTCCCAAGATTTGTGTGAGGTTCCTTGCTACTTCCCCACTTGTGCTGCTGGTTAGGACGAAAGGGAAGCGTCAATTTTGACGTAAATTTGTTTTCCCTTAGTCCTAACAGCAGCACACAAATATCCCTCCCTCTTGTGCTGCTGGTTAGGACGAAAGGGAAGCGTCAATTTTGACGTAAATTTGTTTTCCCTTAGTCCTAACAGCAGCACACAAATATCCCTCCCTCTATGCTGTTATGTTTACTTGTTAAAAAAGCAACTAGCCCTGTGGAGGGCGGCCTATATAAGGAGGGGGGAGTTAATTAATTAATTAATTACTAGAGATGCAGAATTTTATTCAGCAAAAATTCCGCCTGTCCTGACCAGCTTCACAGGGGCGAATACCCCACTTGTGCTGCTGTTAGGACTAAGGGAAAACAAATTTACGTCAAAATTGACGCATCTCCAAAAAGTGGCTCACAAAGAGCACACCAGGGAAGGCATAATATCCTCTTCATTTGCTGCTATGGGATTGCCGGAAATAGCCAAGCCAGCGTTTGGCTATTTTGGAACTCCCTTAGTGGTGAATGGAGGGAGGCCACACTTGCACAACTGCTCTCCTTTCACTCTGGGGGGCCCTGATCCGAACACAGGAGCAGCTCCCAGAGGTGGGACCGGCACTTATCTGAAATTTGTGGCATAGGGTCCTTTTACACTGACAAAAATCAGGCAGATTATCAAGGGATGAGCATTTGTAGAAATATTCGTTCCTGAAAATTGGCCTGTATAAACGGTGCCAAGGTCAGGTGATCATTTGGTTCTGCTGGCACCAAAAATGATCGTTCCTATGCAGCTTATCGTACTGTCTAAACAATGATTTGCTGTTCAGGGACAGTGATTTTGACAAGCAATCACTGGTCCCCATATAGTGTGGGTGATTGGTGCATGTAAATGCAGACCTCATCTCCGCAGGCAATTATCGGGAACGTCTGCTTTGTTTCTGATAATCTGTCTGATTATCAGTCCGTATAAAAAAAAAACTATATCCTAGCGATATGCCACAAATCTTGACATGGGTAACTCCCTTTGAGAGTGTTGTCTAGTAATATTATTTTCTGTCATTGTAGGACATGTCAGTCTCTGGTTCCTGGGGTCTGAACATATGTTCTGAATGACCATTCTCAGACAGAATATACTGGGATCAGAAACCCCTTTTGGGCCCCATTTAGTGTTTCCATCTTCTTTTTGCTGCAGTGACCAGATGTTACTTATAGTAAACTTTGGCATAGAGCCCATTCTCTTTTTCAGACATGCACTACTCGTAACCTTCCTCCCCCACTTTTTATAGTTGTCCAGCTCTAATGTCCTCACTTCAGGTGAAGCTACATGGTAAATGTAATACTGTTCAATGCAAGGAATATTAGACTTGAGGAACTGAAGAATGCCTGGTATAGATGAGATTTGTATGTGTTCCTCTTTTTACTTCTCCTCCTATCCATAATAGGTCAGAGCTAATATAGTACTATATTGACGCAGTTTGAACACTTTTCATAATTTCAATACACGACCGCTTTGAGCCTGTTACTCTTTGCAGCAGCTCTGCACGCTGGTTCTTTCATATCCATACGTCCTAATAGCCATAAACATCAGTGGTCCCATTGCTCCTTGCCAATCCTGACTGTTCAAGGCTATAGTAAGGCCCCTTTCACACGGGTGAGTTTTCCGCGCAGGTGCAATGCGTGAGGTGAACTCATTGCACCCGCACTGAATCCGGACCCATTAATTTCTATGGGGCTGTGCACACGAGCGGTGATTTTCACGCATCACTTGTGCGTTGCGTGAAAATCACAGCCTGCTCTATATTGTGCGTTTTTCACGCAACACAGGCCCCATAGAAGTGAATGGGACTGTATGAAAATCGCAAGCAAGTACGGATGCGGTGCGATTTTCACGCATGGTTTCTAGGTGACGATCGGGTTGGGGACCCGATCACTTTTTTTTCCTCCTTATAACATGGTTATAAGGGAAAATAATAGGATTCTTAATACAGAATGCTAAGTAAATTAGGGATGGAGGGATTAAAAAATAAAAATAAATAAATAAACTCACCTCATCCACTTGTTTGCACTGCCTGGCTCGTCTTCTTTCTTCTTCTTTGATGACTTGGGAGGAAAAGGACCTTTGGTGACATCACTGCGCTCATCACATGGTCCATCACATCATCCATCACCATGGTGATGGACCATGTGATGAGCGTGGAGCCATCACATGGCCCATCACCATGGTGACAGACCATGTGATGAGTGCAGTGACGTCACCAAAGGTCCTTTTCCTCCCAGGTCCTCAAAGAAGAAGAATGAAGACGAGCCAGGCTTCGCAAACAAGTGGATGAGGTGAGTTTAATATATATATATTTTTTCTTTTAACCCCTCTATCCCTCATTTACTTAGCATTCTGTATTAAGAATGCTATTATTTTCCCTTATAACAATGTTACAAGGGAAAATAATAAAATCTACACAACACCTAACCCAAACCCGAATTTCTGTGAAGAAGTCCGGGTTCGGGTCTGGGTACCAAACATGCCGATTTTTCTCACGCACGTGTAAAACACATTAAAACGCTTTGTACTCGCGGGGAAAAATCATGCATTTTCCCGCAACGCACCTGCATCTTTTCCCGCACGTCACCCGCAACGCCCGTGTGAAAGAGGCCTAAGGGATAGGATGCTATACCATTTCTATCTAACTGCTGAATGCTCTCTTGCCTTCCATGGCTATTTCTTCTTTATGGACTTCAATGGAGAGTGAATACAAGTTGAGCGAACTGCATGTAACAACTAGAACTATTTTCAAACACACAAAGATAATTAACTATAATTTGTGTGGCCGCTCAGTTTAAGAGTTGTTCTCATCATTGTAGTAGTTGTAGTCAAGTTGATGACTGAACCTGTAAGTACAGAGCTGTGGATATGTCATCCATATTCCCAGGCTTCAAGGGAATTGTAACTGTAACATGCCATGAAGTATCTGTCATGTATGTAAATAGATGCACAGATTCAGACGCTTCAGACTATCAACGTTTTATGTTTTTTCATGACTTTGGTACTCAATAGGAAAGTACATTTATCAGAGTGAAAAGAAATCTCTAGAAAATGACTTACAACTAGTAAGACACATTTAGTTATATCCTTCAGGTCGGTAGAGGCATTTTTGGAAGCAAACAGCGTTGAGTCTGTGTCGGTAGGCCTGTGTCAGCTTTGTATATGTGGAGTCTGCTCCACCATTAGTAGATTGCCAAACACAGTCACACCCACCGCCAATCTCGCAGGCACGGCTGTTGTGCCCACACAATCTGCAATGACATAATGTAAACTAACGACATCCCACTGATGATATATATGTACAGCATTTTGCTGGAAGGAGTAAAAGATTTGTTATTTTTTTTAAATTTCAGGATGTTGATATTGATGGCCTGTCCTTAGAATCGATCATCAATATCATATCAGTGGGGCTCTATCTCCTGGATTCCCCGTCAGCTGATCGAGTCCCGAGCCCCGAGTCCCTTCATTTGGTAGTGGCAGGCTCCTTCTCTTCAAACAGCTGATCGTTGGGGGTGCCAGGTGTCGAACCCTCGCCGATCTGTTTTGGATGACCTATCCTGAGGATAGGTCATCAGTAGAAATAACTTGGACAACCCCTTTAACCCCACCAATCTAAGGAAAGGCCACCAATAAATATTGAAACAAAAATTTACAATCTTTTCCTGAAATTCTGTATAAAGGTTCTTTTTCGCATGCTTACTTGTATGAACTTTTTGTGTTCTGTTTTAGTTACTTTTCACAGGGAAACTCCCAGCTTGCATTGAACAAAGCGCAAGAATATCAGTCTGTATTTTCTTCCTACAGTTTGTGGCCAAACTGCAGGAAACTGATGCAGAGAAAGAGAAGTACAGCATACAGCTCCCCAGTGCTGAGCCAGTATTAACCCTTACCTGCTGCTGTATACGCTCAACCTCTTACATCACAAAACTTGTATTGACCATTAGGACAAAAATAATTCACTAATCTCTGTATTAAAATAAAGATATTTAAAAGGGTTGTCTGGGTTCGAGATGTTGATGACATGTCCTTAGGTAGGTCATTAGTATCAGATCAGTATCAGATCAGACACCTGATTCCCCCTCAAATTAGCTATTCTCAGCAGAGAACACAGAGTTGGAAGCACAGCGCCGTCCATTTGAGTGGGAGCTGAGCTGCAGTGACCCAGTATGGCCATTGGTGGGGGTGCAGAATGTCGGATACCCACAGATCTGATATTGATAACCTATCCATCAGTCAAAGATGAGTGAATCTTTTGTGAAGCAACTAGGGCCTCATGAAGCCTAACTAGTGCAGACATAAAAGGGGAGTCATTTCACACTCGCGTTTTGGGCGGATCCGTCATGGATCTGCAAAAACGGATCCGTTACAATAATACAACCGCATGCATCCATCATAAACGGATCCGTTTGTATTATCCGTTTGTATTATCCAAGTCGGATCCGTCATGAACTCCATTGAAAGTCAATAGGAGACGGATCTGTTTTCTATTGTGCCAGATTGTGTCCGAGAAAACAGATCCGTCCCGATTGACTTACATTGTGTGCCAGGACGGATGCATTTGGCTCCGCTTCGTCAGGCGGACAGCAAAACGCTGCAAGCAGCGTTTTGGTGTCCGCCTCCAAAGCGGAATAGAGACAGATCGGAGGCAAACTGATGCATTCTGAGCGGATCCTTTTCCATTCAGAATGCATTAGGGCAAAACTGATCCGTTTTGGGCCGCTTGTGAGAGCCCTGAACGGATCTTGCAAACGGAAAGCCAAAACGCCAGTGTGAAAGTAGCCTAAAAGAAAAATTGCATCAAGGAAAAAAAATATGTTGCTATCTGCGCTAGATCCAATAAAAGTAATTTTAAGGTGTAAAAATAAAAGTAAAGAACTAAAATTATGTGGTTGCATAAATATGCACACCCTTATACTAGTACTTTGTTGAGGTACTCTTTAAATTTTTGACAGCCTTCATTATTTTTGGGTAGGAATCTATCAGCATGGCAATTTGGCAATCCTTGCCCACTCGTCATTGCAAAATCTTCCTTTCAAATCTGTTGGATTGCGAGGGCATCTCCTCTGTACAGCCTTCTTCAGGTCAACCCACAGATTTTCAATTGGGTTCAGGTCTGGCTGGGCCATTTCAAAACTTTGATCTTCTTCTGGCGAAGCAATTTTTTTTTTATATGGAGTTATGTTTTGCGTTGTTGTCGTACGGAAGGGTGAAATTAATCTTTATCTTCAGCTTTTTAGCCTGAAGATTTTGTGCCAGAATTGACTGGTATTTGGAACTGATCACAATTCCTTCCACCTTGACTAAAGCCCCAGTTTCAGCGGCAGAAAAACAGCCCCAAAGTATAATGCTGCCTCCACCATGCTTTAGTGGGGGTACAGTATTTTTCTGGTGACGCGCAGTGTTGGCTTTGTGCCAAACATACCTTTTGGAATTATGGCCAAAAGGTTCAGTTTTGGTCTGATCAGACCATAACACGTTTTACCACATGCTTTTGGCAGACTTAATGTAGGTTTTGGCAAAACATAGGAATGTTAGGATGTTATTCTCTGTAAGAAAAGGCTTCCGTCTTGCCACCCTACCCCTTAGGCCAGGCATATGAAGAATACAGAAGATTGTTGTCACAAGTACCACACACGGCCAGTACTTGCCAGAAATTCCTGCAGCTCCTTTACTGTTGCTACCTCTTGGCAGCCTCCTGGACCAATGTTCTTCTTGACTTTTCATCAGTTTTTGAGAGACATCCAGTTCTTGGTAATGTCAGTGTTGTGCCAAATTGTATCCACTTCTTGATGATCGTCTTCACTGTGTTCCATGATATATCTAATGGCTTGGAAAAAAAATCGTACCTTTCTTCTAACTAATACTTTTCAACAGTGAGATCCATTTGATGTGTTGTAAGCTGTTTAGGGACCATGGCTTTTCATGTCAGGAAAATCCTACTAGAACAACTGAATTTTATATAGCCTTAGGGTCCATTCACACTTCCGTAGGTGTTTTGTGGTCTTCAAATTGTGGATCCACAAAACACGGACACTGGCATTATAATAGAAAATGCCTTTCCTTGTCCGCAATTGCGGACAAGAATAGGACATGTTCTATTTTTTTTAGGAACGGAAGTGCGGATCCGGAAATGCAGATGCGGACAGCACAGCATCCGTTTCAGCCCCATTGAAAATTAATGGGTCCGCAAAACCTGGAACGAATCCGGGAAAAAAATTGGGGATGTGTAAATGGATCCTTAGGGCTCATGAACAAGACCGTATTTATTTAGCGGGCTGCAAAAAACAGATCCGCAAAAAATACGGATGACATCCGTGTGCATTCCATATTTTGCGGAATGGAACAGCTGCCCCCTAATAGAACGGTACTATCCTTGTCCGTGATGCGGACAACAGTAGGACATGTTCTATTTTTTTGCAGAATGGAAATACGGACATACGGAAACGGAATGCACACGGAGTAACTTCCGTTTTATTTTTGCGGACCCATTGAAATGAATGGATGCAGAAAAAAAACGGAACAGACCCGGAAAGAAAATACGTTCGTGTACATGAGCCCTTAATCAGCAATGTACTGACTACTATTAAAAGAGGTTGTCCCACAAATAATATTCTACAGTTTTCAAACCAGAATCTTGATATGAATACTTCTGTAATTGTATGTATTCAAAAATGTATTATATCTACTGATGTATTCAATGAAATCTATCTTTACAGTGCCACCTGCTGTTTGCTCTGTCCTGCTCACTAAGACGGACGCACATGCTCAGTTCCATCCATCAACTGCCCTGATATAAATCTAGCAGAACAATTTCATGATTTTCCTATTCCATGACGTAAAGTCATGATTTTATTAAAGACACGGAGGCGAGTATTGCATTAACTCTCTTTACTGTTACCATAGCAGCAAAGAATGAACAGATCAATCAAAAGAAAAAACCATAGCAACTGACTCCTCCCCACTATCCCAGTATATAATGTCTCTACACCCTGGGACCATCCTCTTTCTTTAAGCGGCTACACCGACCGCAGACTTCACCGGAAACCGGCCCTTCCTGAACCAAAAACAACATCCCGGAACCGAAACCATCCGGGAACAACGGACTTCACCGAACACGCACGCGGCAACAGCGCCAACTGAACCAGGAACACCAGCAGAGTGACCGCTCAACCTGCAGGATGACACAAACAAGGAGGTAAAAGCACATGATCATGGCACGAAATAATAACATTCACATACAGGAATACAATCCTAGCTTGACATACAGGAATGCGTAAACTAAACAAAATTCAATAGCGTCTAAAATCACCAACAAAAGGGTGGGAAGGGAGGGCAATACTCGCCTCCGTGTCTTTAATAAAATCATGACTTTACGTCATGGAATAGGAAAATCATGAAATTTTATAACAAGACACGGAGGCTCCTATTGCAAGTTTAAAGCTGAGAAATGACCGAATGAAAAGCATGCGATTCGGGACGAAAGTAAAATTCACGGAAGGTGGATACTCTGGACCAATCCGCTAGGCGCATAACATCCTCCAGACGGGCCCCCGAGACCGACATGGACGTAGCAGAAGCACTGCGCACCGAATGAGCCGTAAAAATAGCGGTGTCAACCCCTGCCAGACCCAAAATCTCTTTGACCCAGCGAGAAAGGGTAACGCTAGAAACGGGGGCATAGGGTCTCCGAAAGGAAATAAACAAATTAGGAGATGTAGAGGCACGTAAGGAAGCGGTCCGAGATTCATATTCCTGAAGACATGCAACCGGACATAATAGAGGCGACTGTCGGAAAGCTGGATAGGCAACCGAGCGAATGTTAGTCTTAGTGCGTCTCGAAATGTTAAACAGAACTCCATCCGGAGTAAAGGATCGCGCATCAAAATCCAGGGCCCGAACGTCGGACACCCGTTTACAAGAAATGAGGCATAAGAGCGTAACCAACTTAGCCGATAAGTGTCGTAAAGACAACTGATCATTAGAAGACCAAGAAAGCAGAAAGGTTAACACTAAACTAACATCCCAAGTAGCTGAAAAACGAGGCCTGGGGGGGCGAGACAGACGAGAGCCCTTTAACAAACGACATACAAGAGGATGTTGTCCCGCAGGACAACCCTCAAAACCCCCGTGGCGTGATGATATGGCCGACCTATACAAATTAATCGTACGATAGGCCTTACCGGAATCGTATAAGGAGGACAAAAAGGACAGAATCGACATCACAGGTGCTCGAATGGGATCCAGATCCCGCTCTCCGCACCAGCGAGCCCAAGAGTCCCAGGCGGCTCGGTAAGCCCGTCTGGTACCCGGAGCCCAAGCGTTTTCCAATAAGAAAACAGTCGTTTCCGAAACTCCAGACAACTCGTTGGGACACCCGAGATCCTGCAAGCGAGAAGACGGAGTAAACGCGCTTGAATGAGGGGGTGGGGTTCCCCCAAGGGGTCTCTCAAGAGACATGGGAGGTCCGGGAGGAGTAGTGGAGGGTCCACCAACAGGTCTAGAACTATCGGGAACCATGGCTGAGATCGCCAGAGAGGGATGACTAGGATCAACTCGGCCCGCTGGCGTTGGACCTGAAGGAGAACCCTGGGAATCAGAGCAAAAGGAGGGAACGCATACATCAGCGTATTCCCCCATTGCTGAAGAAATGCGTCTACCGCCTCCGCCAACGGATCCGGTCGCCAACTGAAGAACCTGGAGGTCTGGGCGTTCAAGCGGTTCGCGAATAAGTCCACCGAAGGGGGACCCCAACGGGATGACAAAGCTAGGAACACCTCCTCGTCTAGCTTCCAGTCGCTGGAATCCGAAAAGTAGCGTGAATTCCAATCTGCCACCACATTGCGGAGTCCAGGAAGATGTTCCGCAATCACCACGATACCCCTGGAGAGGCAGAACTCCCAAAAGTCCTGTGCCAGGTACGTAAGAACCGAAGAGCGCGTGCCGCCCATCCCGTTGACATATCGAACTGCGGACACGTTGTCCATCCGCAGTCTGATACAGGTCGTGACTGTGCCATTGGCGAAGCTGCGAATCGCCAATGACCCTGCCAATAGCTCCAGGCCATTGATATGGAGACGAGACTCCTCCGGTGACCACGGGCCTCCGGTGGAAATCCCGTTGCAGTGTGCCCCCCAACCGTGTAAGCTGGCGTCGGATTCGATAACCAGGTCTGGCAAAGGGCCCAGTAAAGCTTTGCCATTCCAGACGGACAGATTCTGGATCCACCAGTGCAACTCGTCCCTCGTCTCCGAGTCCAGAGTGACCAAGTCTGAGTACGTGGACCCCGACTGAAGATGGGCAATCTTGAGTCTCTGGAGAGCCCGATAGTGCAAGGGTGCCGGGAAGATGGCCTGGATAGAGGACGCCAGGAGACCAATCAGGCGTGCCAAGTGGCGCAGTGACAACTGTGGCCGAAGAAGCGCATGGCGCAGCTCCTTGCGGATGGAGCGGACCTTGGATACCGGGAGGTGAAGGGACAGGGACAAAGAATCTACCCGGAAACCCAGGAATTCCATAGAAGTCGCCGGAATGAGGCAAGATTTCTCGTGGTTGATGATAAATCCCAACCGGGAAAGGAGGTCGGTGGTCATGGAAAGATGAGACCTGAGAAGGGATGGGTTCTGCGCCATGATAAGGATATCGTCGAGGTAAATTATCATGCGCACCCCTCTGCTGCGGAGCCAAGACACAACCGGTTTCATCACCTTGGTGAAGCACCAAGGAGCCGACGAGAGACCGAACGGCAGGCACGTGAAACGCCAAAGCTGGTCTCCCCAAGGAAAGCACAGCAGGTCCCTGGAAGACGGAGCCACTGGAACCGTAAGATACGCATCTTTGAGATCCAGTTTGACCATCCAGTCGCCCGGCAGTAGCATGTCTCTCAAAAGATGGATGCCTTCCATCTTGAAATGCCGATATTGAACCAGTGAATTGAGGGCTTTCAAGTTGATAACTGGGCGCATCTGGCCGCCCTTTTTCTGGACCAGGAACATGCCGCTGATCACCTCGGCGGAGTGATGGGGGGCGGGTTCTATTGCCTCTTTGTGGACCAACTCCACCAGCTCCCTGTGCAACAGTCGTAGCAACGGGCCGGGTAGGTGTATGGGGTGGGGGGCAGGCAGCTGGTTTGGTGGAGCCACTAAGTCTATAGTGAAACCCCTGACGGTTTGGAGCACCCATTGGTCTGAGGTGATCTCGGACCAGGCATGGAAAAAGAAACGGAGTCTGCCCCCGACACAACCTGTTGAAGAAAGCAAAGGTGGAATGGTTTGGGCACTCACCAACTGGTCGGCGATAGGAGGGAGCTCCGCGGTAACTTCTGGACCGTCCTGAAGCGCCCCTGGACGGGAAGAAGGAGGGCTGGTGCCTGGGATCCTGGAGGGAGGATCGATAACTGAAGGAGCCTCGTCCCGTCCCGCGGGAGTGGAAATCAGATCGGCCGGACAGACGGCCCCTAGAGCTGCCGGCCCTACTGGAAAAACGGTTGTTAAAAACACGTTTCATAGATGTTTGGGCTTTATCCAAAGCCGTAAAGGCCCCGACGTATCTGCCCAGCTCTTTGATAAACGAGTCTCCAAACAAAAGACCCTGGGCATTCTTGCCCGACTCGGACAATGCTAGATTGGAGAGCTTTGGCTCCACCTTCATCAGGATGGCCTTACGCCGTTCTATGGCTAGGGACGTGTTTACGTTGCCCGCGATGCAGATGGCCCTCTGGACCCATCCCGCTAATTCGACCGGGTCAACAGGTCTGCCCTCCGCTTTGGCGGACTCCGCCATGTCGAAGATCCTGGCGAGGGGACCTGTGATGTCCAGGAGCTTATCTTGAACGGCCCGCAGAGCGGAATCCAACCCTTTCTTTGGGTTAAATTTGGTCTTGGTGAGGAATTGGACCATCTTCGGGTCCACTGTAGGCGTCTCACACACCTTATTGGGTATTAAAGGGCGGGGGCATTCCGCGCGCAATTTGTTGCGGGACTCCTTACTTAGAGGAGTACGTATTTTTGCTTCCAAGTATTGTGCCACCTGAGTGGCGGGGAGCCATTCTGCAGAGCGGGGATGATGGAGTTCATCCGGGTTGAAAAGAGGAGCGCCCAGGGAGTCGACCAGGAGGTCGCCCGGTAGCACCTGGTTTTCGTGTGTGGGTATCGCTGGGGTGGGCGGTCTGGGGTCAGGGAATAGGTCAAGAGGATCAACCTCAACGTCCTCAAGCTCCTCTAGAGAGTCATACAGCGACTCGTTCTGAGCCTCCTCGTTCGATTCCCTTTCGGAATCAGACCGTGGCTCAGGCATAGTCCTGGCCGTTTTCCATGCGCGAGGTCGTTCTGCCTGTCGCGTGCAGGCTCTTTTCCGCGGGACAACCGCGTGGTCACGTGATGGATTACCATCGGTTCTCGTAGTTCTGGAGGCAGATGGCCTGGCGATGTCCAACGCTGGGTCCGGAACGGACCTAGTGGGATGTGCGCATAAGGCCTGAGAAATGGATTGCGAGAGTGCTGAGGACATAGAGCCCATGGCAGCCGTGATCGCATCCGATATAGACTGCTGCAGCGCAGCATTTTGCAGCCCATGAGGGTCGTCATTGCGGCTGGGGGCACCGGAGGGGGTAGGGGGGGTAATAGGGGCATCCTGCCTAGAGGAGGAACTACGGCGAGACATCTCTGCAAGTGGTGGGAGTTAGTCACCCCAGACCACAGGAACTGGCACACCTAAAGGAAAAAGGAAAAGGAAAACCAATGAGGGCCTGCGCCTAGATAAGGTAGAAGGGGCGTCTATGGAGAAGACACTTACCGGAGTAACGAGTGTTAGGGGGAGCTGGGAGACTCGTGGGGAAAGGCGCGCAGCTCTGCTGTGGATGCCGAGATATCGCGGGATCTCGGACGGGCGCAGGCGAGGGCGGGACGCGAGGTGCAGCTGCCGCCGATAGATAAACTCCCAAAAGATGGCGGCCGAAGTCTCGGCTATCGCGAGACTTCAGCCGAGCGCAGCAGAGGGAAAAACCAAGATGGCGACCGAAATCTCGCCGAACGCGAGACTTCGGCCGAACCGGAGAGCGATGCGGAGGACACACACCGGGACGCCGAGAGGTAGGAGGACAAGGGAGGGGGCGGCGACAAAGGTGTTGGGGGTAAAGCGCAAGAGAAAAGGCGCGGACAACCAAGTGGTAAATGTTGTCCCGCAGGAAGAAAAAGGCAAACTCTAAAGGAGTAACGTTGTCAAGGCAACTAAGGGATTGAGCGCGCAAATAAGATAAGCACAATTCAGAAAAAACAATCACAATAAGCTAAAAACATCCTATAAAATGAACACTGAGATAAAGGGTACTTATCTGCTAAGGTAGCAGCAAAGAAAGAGGATGGTCCCAGGGTGTAGAGACATTATATACTGGGATAGTGGGGAGGAGTCAGTTGCTATGGTTTTTTCTTTTGATTGATCTGTTCATTCTTTGCTGCTATGGTAACAGTAAAGAGAGTTAATGCAATAGGAGCCTCCGTGTCTTGTTATAAAATTGGAGAAATGAACGGGGAGATCTCTGGATCCATGTGAGGTACAGGGCTGGTTCTAGCTTTGTTAGAAAGAGATTGTCATGTACCATATGAGGCATGATTTTCATTTTTTTACATTACTCATGGGCAGGGGCGTACCTAGAGCATTTGGCACCCGGGGCGAACCCCCCCCCCCCCCCAAGAAAGTTAAGAAAACATGCACAAACCTTTTTCAATGTTTTCAATAATATTTATTACAAAACATTCAGACATCCGCATGTGTTTTGCGGATCCGATCCATGTATCAGTGGATCCGTAAAAATCATACGGACGTCTGAATGGAGCCTTACAGGGGGTGATCAATGACGGAGGTGATCAGGAAGTCTATATGGGTGATCACCCCTCTGTCATTGATCACCCCCCTGTAAGGCTCCATTCAGACATCCGCATGTGTTTTGCGGATCCGATCCATGTATCAGTGGATCCGTAAAAATCATACGGACCTCTGAATGGAGCCTTACAGGGGGGTGATCAATGACAGGGGGGTGATCAGGGAGTCTATATGGGGTGATCAGGGGTGATCAGTGGTTCATAAGGGGCATCTCCTCTCCTACATAGCGCCACATACCTCTTACATCCAGTGATGTCACCTTTGATGTAGACGTTCTCTTTCCTCATCTTCTCCATTCAAACCAGACCGCCATGATGATTTTTCTGCCATCTCCCGTCTCTGCAGAGATTGAGAAACAGACATTAGTTTCCTGCCACCCCCAATACTATACTGCAGAAACAGTCCCCCTGGAAATACTACTATAGTGCCCTAGTAATCATGTTCCTCATAGCCCCCAGTAGTAGTATAGCTCCCCATAATACCCCCTAGTAGTACTAATGTTCCCTATAATATGACAATACATGAAATACCCCCGCTTAGTGCCCGCAGTTGAGCTAATGTCTCCATAATGTATGCCAGTATAAAATACCCCTATATAGTGCCCCAGTAAATGCCCTCATACTGCTCCTCTCCCCCTTCCCCATAGTGTCCCCCATAATATGCCAGTAAAAAAATGCCCCTTAGTGCCCCCAGCAGATGCCCCTATAGTGCTCCTCCCCCACAATGTGTCAGTAAAAAAATGCCCCTTCTTAGTGCCACCATATGCCTCAATAGTGCTCCACTCCCCCATAGTGCCGCTCTCCCCTATAGTGCCTCCCATAATGTGCCAGTAAAAAATGCCCCCTTAGTGCCACCA
The DNA here is from genome assembly GCF_014858855.1 of Bufo gargarizans. NCBI lineage: Eukaryota > Metazoa > Chordata > Amphibia > Anura > Bufonidae > Bufo > Bufo gargarizans. The sequence goes on along the minus strand of NC_058083.1, from coordinate 287,886,037 downwards.
AATGCCAGTGCCCCCCATAATGTTCCATTACAAAAGACCACTTTAGAGCCCCCACTTCCCCATAGTGCCCCCAAATAATGCCCATATAGTAACACCAGATGCCACATAGTGCTGCTCTCCCCTATAGTGCCCCCCAGAATGTGCCAATAATTAAAAAAAAGCCCACAGATACCCCCATGGTGCCCCCCCATAATGTGCCAGTAAGAAATGCCCCCATAGTGCCAGCTCCCCCCCCCATAGTGCCAGCTCCCCCCCCTACAGTGCCAGCCCCCCCCTATAGTGCCAGCCCCCCCCCCCCCCTATAGTGCCAGCTCCCTCTATAGTGTCAGTTACCCCTATAGTGCCAGCTGTCCCTATAGTGCCCCCCCATAGTGCTAGTTCCCCCATAGTGCCAGATCTCCCCCCATAGTGCCAGCTCCCCCCCCCATAGTGCCAGATCTCCCCCCATAGTGCCAGATCTCCCCCCTATAGTGCCAGATCTCCCCCCTATAGTGCCAGATCTCCCCCCTATAGTGCCAGATCTCCCCCCTATCGTGCCAGATCTCCCCCCTATAGTGCCAGATCTCCCCCCTATAGTGCCAGATCTCCCCCTATAGTGACCCCCCATAGTTCCCCTCCATAGTGCTAGTTCCCCCATAGTGCCAGCTCCCCCCCCCCCCCCATAGTGCCAGGCCCCCCCCCCCCCCCCCCGCAAAGAGGAAAAAAAAACAAAAAAACAAATACTTACCTCCATCAGCTCAGCAGCGATGCAAGCCTTTTCCGGCCTGTGTCCCTGCTGTGTGCTGCCGGGCTCAGGCGTCGCGATGATAATGACATCATCGCGCTGCCTGAGCCGGCCTCTGATAGGCTGCAGGCATTAGTGCCTGCGGCCTATCAGAAGAACAGGGGAGGGACACGCCTCTCCCTCCCCTGCCCCACAGCACACAGCGGCCGCAATTACATCCAGGGCCGCGCCGCCTGTGGCGATCGGCGGTGCGGCCCTGAAGAATAAAAAATATAATTTTTTTTTTTAAAGACAGGCGGCCTGGCACCCCCCTTGTGAGTGGCACCCGGGGCGGCCCGCCCCCCCCCCCCCCTTGGTACGCCACTGCTCATGGGATAACCCCTTTAAGGGGGAGTTCACATCACCGTTATTTTTCTGTACTTCTGATCTATTAGAAGAACAGAGAAATATAGAAAAAAGACAGATCCTGTAAAAAAAAAAAAAACTATTCTGACATCAATTATGCACTTTTGGCATCCGTCTGAGCCATTTCCGTCAGAGATCCATTATTTCAGATGGAAAAAAAAAGTCTTGCGTGCAAGGGTACTTTCACACTTGTTGTGAGGATCCGGCAGGCAGTTCTGTTGCCGCAACTGCCTGCGGATCTGGAAATCCAAATCCAAACGGATATCATTTGTAGATGGATCCGGATGCGGATCCGTCTGACAAATGCATTGACATTCCGGATCTGTCTCTCCGGTGTCATCTGGAAAAACGCCTCCGGTATTTCTTTTTTTGCGCAGACCAGGAAATCGGATACGTGTTGCCGGAACACTAGGTACAGGATCCGGCATTAATACATTTCAATGGAAATTAATGCCGGCCAGAATTTTGGCAGGAGAAAATACCGCAGTATGCTGCGGTATTTTCTCCGGCCAAATACCGTAAGAGGGACTGAACTGAAGACATCCTGATGCATACTGAACGGAATGCTTTCCATTTAGAATGCATTAGGATAAAACTAAAGCGTTTTTTTCCAGTATTTAGCCCCTAGGATGGAACTCAATACCGGAAAAGAATAACGCTAGTGTGAAAGTACCCTAAAATAATGAATCTGTGACAGAAATAGCATAAACGGATGCTATATGCACGTAATGATGCACAGGCCCAGTTTTTATTACAGGATCTGTTTTTTTTTTTCCTTTATTTTTCTGTTCTTCTGACGGATCAGAAGAACAGAAAAATAAGAGTCATGTGAACTCCCTGTGATCGGCTAATTCTGAACACAATCACATCCCCCATTATAAAAGAGTATTCACACTTACACAACTATTATTATACAACAAATTATTTTAGTTTTGTTATTTTAATTTTCCCCTACTAAACAATTTCAGCTTGTTTTTCAATGGAATTGTACAGATTATGGGTCACATTGAAGGTGGAAATAAATCTGAAATAATTTGTCTTGGTCTGATTTTTTTTTTGATATGACAAAAACCTGGCATTTTAATAGGGGTGTGTACACTTTTTTAGATAAAGTTGTTTCGGCACATCACAACAATACCAGGTGAGCACCTCTATTTGTTGCCTATATCTATACACTCTGTCACAAAGGGTATTACTTGTCTTTTTTGGACATAGCAACCAATCACAGTGCAGCTTTCATTTTCTAAAGTGCTTTTGAAAAATGAAAGTTGCACAGTGATTATTTGCGTCGGACCATTTTCCTTTTAGATAGTGCCATATTTGGTCCTAGTATGTTTCCTGTAACCAATCATATCACTTCTTTCATTTTTTAAAAGCTGAATTCTGGATGTTATTGGCAAGCTTTTATGCAGGAGGAATCTTGAATTAAAGGGGCTTTCCGCGATCCTTATGAATCACAGAAAACCCCTTTACTTTGCCAAATATATTTGCTGCGGTTTCTGTTTACAGCGGACGTACATGCATACGTCCATTGTTATGTCATGTCCTGTGACCCCAGCTTAGTGACGTCACCTCCACAGTGCTGTGACGTGACGGTATGGATCTAAGAGACTTGAAATATCAGTACTTGTGCCTTGTACATCCTAAAAACTAATGGACAAAAGTTCTGAATGTGAACGCAACTCCTATTTCCCTTTGTTGGCTTCAAGATACAGTAGTCCGTGTGTCTTCACACTCAGCGGCTAAGAAATGTACAGTATAAGAAGGGTGTACAGCAGTGCTCAGATGTCCCTCCACTGTACTTGCATCCCTTGTATTCTGCTAACACAGCCATTTTCTTTGTATGAGTTTGTTGCAGAACTTCCCATGGGATGCACAGAACAGGATGGGATGGAAATTTAGTTGGCATAGGCAGGAAGTTCAGAGGAATGTCACCATATAATCGCAGTCATCCTCTGCCTCTTGGCTAGTCATTAAAAAGCTGTAAGGAAGAAACGGGTGGGGAGATGTCCGACTTGGGTGGGATTTTCATCCTGCTTTAACCAGAGCTCAAGATAAAGAGATAGAAATCCTACAATTTTTGCTTAGTAATTAAAGCAAGTTAATTCCATTTAATAGTGCAGGCCATGCAGTTAAGATACAAGAGGGTGACTAGTACCGAGACATGGTGTGCAGAGTTACAGATTAAGGCTACATGCACACGACCGTATGTGATTTGCGGTCTGGAAAAAAAAAACGGATGACGTCCGTATGGGATCAGTTTTTTTTGCAGATCCATTGTAATAATGCCTATCCTTGTCCGCAAAATGGACAAGAATAGGAAATGTTCTATTTTTTTTAGCGGGGCTATGGAACGGACATACGGATGCGGATAGTACACGGTGTGCTGTCAGCATGTTTTGCGGACCCATTAAAATAAGTGGGTCCGCATCCTATCCGCAAACAAAACAGAATGGACACAGAAACAAAATACGTTCGTGTGCACGCAGCCTAAGGGCTCATTCACACGAACTGCACGCTTCGTGTGCTGCCCATTGCCGTATTGCAGACCGCATTTGCGGATCCGCAATACATGGGCACAGTTCCGTGTACATTCCGCGTCACGGATGCGGACCCATTCACTTTAATGAGTCCGCAAATCCAGAGATAAGGAAGCATGGAACGGAACACTATGGAAGCACTACAGAGTGCTTCCTGGGGTTCCATTTCGTGCCTCCGCACGCAAAAAGATAGAACTTGCTCTATCTTTTTGCGGAACAGACGGATCGCGGACCCATTCAAGTGAATGGGTCCGTGATGCCCATGCGGCTGGGCCACAGTCGGTGCCCGCAATTTGCGGTCCACAGCACGGGCATGGGCTTCACACGGTTGTGTGAACAAGCCCTAAGGGGGAGATTTATCAAAACTGGTGTTTTAGTCTCAAAGTGAAGTTTGCTGTACTAAACAAATGTATTAAGAGATACATGGCTCTTAAAGGGGTTGTCCACTTATTTTCTATTGATGACCTATCCTCAGGACAGGTCATCAATATATCAAAAAGCAGACAACCCTTTTGACAGATTTGCTTTATCTAATACTGTCCTAAAGGCAGAACATGAAGTCTACACATACAATTGGCAGGTATAGATTTGTGCTACAGCTTGCACTATTTTCTGTCTTTAAGTCTAGGTCTACACAATGACATTGGTCGACACATAGGGCACAACTACACTGCAACATGTATATCGCGCGACAATTTTTATAATGGTAGTCTATGGTGTCCCACTGCGACATGCTGCGACTGCAACTTGACAATCGCAAAAAAAAAAAATTTCTGCGACTTTCGCAGTCGCAGCATGTCGCAGTGTGACACTATAGACTAATGTTGCGTGACACATGTTGCAGTGTAGTTGTGCCCTATGTGTGGTGCGACACATGTCGTCTTATAGACCTAGCCTTAAATAGGCAGTTTTTACACAGGGCAGGACGTACCGTTCCACAAGATGTGGAATGCACACAGCTGGTATCTGTGTTTTGCGCACCGTTACGGTATATATGAGGTCTATATGTATGAAAAATGCTAGTTACAGTTAAAGGGATTGTGTCACTTCAGCAATAGCATTTATTACATAGAGAAAGTTAATACAAGGCACTTACTAATGTATTGTGATTGTCCATATTGTCTGCTTTGCTGGCCGGATTCATTTTTCCATTACATGAGGCACTGCTTGTTTCTATGGTTACGACCACCCTGCAATCCATCAGCGGTGGCCGTGCTTGCACACTATAGAAAAAAAGCACCAGCCTATGTGCTCTCCCACGGTCCCGGGCACCAGAGAGGCTGGCACTTTTTCCTGCAGTGTACAAGCACGACCACCGCTGTGGGATCGTGGCCGCATCTTGGATAAACCCTTTAAGACTGGTGCAGAAACTGAAATCTGCAGTATAATTCACACTTTTGGTTGTAAATATCAGTGTATGTGTCTGACACCCCCTCCTAGCCATGCCCCGTCCCTTTAAAAACGCGATGAGCGGGATGTAAACAGACACAAAAATTGCACATTTTTCTATAAAATGGGTCTTGCACAAAAAGGTACAACTTTTTGGTAGGATTTTAGTGGTAAATTCCTCCCATTGTGACTAGTTACTGTTGGCTTTTACTTGTGGCTTACGACTTCATCACCATGGAGTTTGTATGTTCTCCCTGTGTTTGTAGCATGCTGATAGGGAATTTAGACTGTAAGCCCCACTGAGTGATGAATAGATATATCTGTAAAGCACTGCAGAATATGTTGGTGCTATATAAGCCAAAGAAATAAACATTCGTATTATCATAGAGCATACTTATACATGGACAGTAAGGCTACTTTCACACTAGCGTTCGTCGGTCCGCTCGTGAGCTCCGTTTGAAGGAGCTCACGAGCGGACCCAAACGCCTCCGTCCAGCCCTGATGCAGTCTGAATGGAGCGGATCCGCTCAGACTGCATCAGTCTGGCGGCGTTCAGCCTCTGCTCCGCTCGCCTCCGCACGGCCAGGCGGACAGCTGAACGCTGCTTGCAGCGTTCGGGTGTCCGCCTGGCCGTGCGGAGGCGAGCAGATCCGTTCAGACTTACAATGTAAGTCAATGGGAACGGATCCGCTTGAAGATGACACCATATGGCTCAATCTTCAAGCGGATCCGTCCCCCATTGACTTTACATTGAAAGTCTGAACGGATCCGCTCAGGCATCTTGCGCACTTAGAAATTTTTCTAAGTTATTAATGCAGACGGATCCGTACTGAACGGAGCCTCCGTCTGCATTAATATGATCGGATCCGTTCAGAACGGATCCGATCAAGCGCTAGTGTGAAAGTAGCCTAAGTCATGAAGGATAGTTAGATCTTAATACAAGGGTCCAGTGTTCATCTTGAAGAAGTCTTGCAGACCTGCCCAGTAGAGTGGTAAGCTCTCTAGTTTATAGTGATGTGCAGATCCACCATGACAGCTTGCAGTCAGTAGCACGACCAGCAGATCACTGCGTACTGTCCCTTTAATCAGTCATGGCAAGTTCACACAGAAGAGAGTGAGGAGTGACGAGAGTGCTGCACGGAGGGCACTCCAACAGGTTACACTTACTTTTCTAACTTTGCCCTAGGAACAAAGGCATCAGCCTAGAAACAGAAGGAGCCAATGGGAGGTCCGCCAAGCAGGTGCGAGCAAACAGGAAGGAGGCGCAGTAAAAGTTTAACCTTAGTAACAAGAGCTATTATTAAACTTCCTTAATATTTGAGTTGGTTAAACTCAGATCTGTGATAATTAAGCCTTCTAGATAATGCCCTCATGGAAACAGATTTAAAGATCTTTCTCATACGTTTACTTGGATCTTCATTATTAACCCCTGCAGGTTGCTGAGATTGTACTATGAAAATGAGGACAAACCTGCACTACGTGGTTTCAAGTCCGTTCACTCGAAGAAAATCGGATTTCTGATAAATTAGTTCATAATCCATAGTCTATTTACATGGAGTGATGTTGCGGGCAATTATCAGGAACAGTCCAGCAGATCCCTGTTTATACAGGACGATGTGCTTCACAAAATTATGATCTTTGGTGTCGTCAAAAGACACGATAGCCCGATGAACGAGCAGGTGGTCGTGGGGACCTTTACATGGACCAATTATTGCAAACAAATGTTTCCGCAAAGGCTCATCCTAGATAATTGGCTCGATTATCAGTCTGTGTAAGGGCTTTTTCACGCAGCCGTATGAATGAGTCTGCATCCGTTACGCAATTTTGTAGAACAGGTGCGGACCCATTCATTTCAATGGGGCCGCAAAAGACAGTGTGCTGTCCGCATCCGTATTCCGTTCCGCGGCCCTTCCAAAAAAGATAGAGCATGTCCTATTCTTGTCTGCAATTGCGGACAAGAATAGGCATTTTTCTACCATAGTGGCGGCCATGTGGAACGCACATGAGCCGGTATCCGTGTTTTGCAGACCGCAAAACACTACGGTCGTGTGACTGTAGCCTAAAAGGACCTTTAGAATAGGCAGTGGCTGGTGTTGGATTATAAATTTGGTGCACCTTTAGACTGTCTAAAGCAAGGCAAGGATCAGCAACGTTCGGCACTCCAGCTGTGGTGAAACTACAACTTCCAGCATGCATACTTGCTTGGCTTTTCTTGGGACTCCCATAAAAATGAATAGAGCATGCTGGGAATTGTAGTTTCTATTAGGCATGTGCAACACAATTGTGGTGCATTTACAATAGTAAATCTGTCCCACTGACTTTCATTAAGTTTATGCAATTACCAGCAATGACTAAAAGGGGTTGTGCCTACAAAACATATTCTACAATTTTAGAACCAGCACCTGGATCTGAATACTTTTGTAATTACATGCAATTAAAAATGTTGTATTGCCAGTGAGCTATTCAGTTTATCTGTATAGCGCCAGATGCTGTTTGTTTTTCCTTATTTCATGTCCACCTCACTGAGATGGTCGCACACGCTCAGTTTCAATCTTTAACTGCCACCAGCCATATGTTCTGTTAGAAGCTGTGGCAGTTACAGGGAAAGAGCTGCAGCAGAAAGGACACACTCCCTGAGCTGCCAGGCTGAAGATAAGCAGAGCAAGTGGAGCAATGAATGGGGAGATCTCTGGATCCATGTGAGGTACAGGGCTGGTTCTAGCTTTGTTAGAAAGAGACTGACATGAACTATATACTGTCTAATGTTCATTTTTTGCAGCAATCGTGGTATAACCCCTTTAATAAGGTGAGTATGGAACACTTTTATAGGCAAGATATGGAAAACAGGTTGGTGCACAGCTAGAATCCACAGCTTATCACTGGGCACATGGCGACTGCTACAATTGGTAGTTTATCCTACTCCTGTGTTTTCTGATTAATAAATTGGATACATTAGTAGTATTGAAATTCTGCTACTTGGTTTTACAAATGTCTATGGTCTTTTTATCACATAATCCCAGAGGCTGCACAGATAAGGCACGCCCTGGCTTAAAGTGGTATTCTCATCTTAAGGCCTCTTGCACACGAACGTGTGTGTCCCGTGGCCATATTGCGGCCCGCATATGGCGAGTCCGCAATATACACGAGATACCGGCTGTGTGCATTCCGCATCACGGATGCAGACCCATTAAATTGAATGGGTCCACAAATCTGAGGGATGTGGTACGGAACCACGGAATGGAAGCACTATGGAGTGCTTTCGTGGGGTTCCGTTCCGCAAAAAGATAGAAATTGTCCTATCTTTTTGCGGAGCGGACGGATCGCGGACCCCATTCAAATTAATGGGGTCACGATCCGCATGCAGCTGGCCCATGGTTGATGCCCGTGCATTGCGGTACGCAGCACGGGCAGCACACGTTCGTGTGCAAGAGGCCTAAGAATGTATGACCTATACTGACAATATGCCAAGAGTGACTGGTGGGTGTAGGTTTTACCTGGTGACTCCTGTTATATGGCAGCTGTTGTCTCCAAAGAGTTGAGTGGAGAGGTGTCTACAATTTGTCCTAGTAGTAGATAAGTTGCTGCCAGGGGTATCTGCCATCAGCTTATTACCTGCTTTTCATTGAATTAAACATGCATGCTTAGCCAAGCAGAGTGTGCATGTTTATAGGGGTGCCGGAAGAGGTGCCTCTCAGCCAAACAAGTGGCAGTCATTGTTACGCCAGGTAATAGAATGAACAGGGTAAATTCACATGGTGCGGTTGTGCTGTGGTTTATGCTGCGTGGCTGAGGTCACACCTGAATCATGTGAATAGTCTCTAAAGCTGGCCATAGACAGGCGATTGCTGTCAGCTGGGTCTGTCTCAAGTCTATGGTGACTGGAAGACAATATACAAGCGACTGCCAATGAGTAAAATACAGACAGGTTAGATTTCTCCCCCAAGATAAGCGGCATTTATCACGACACCCCTGGGTTCCTCTGCCTCTTAAACTCCTTGCTGCAGGCATGTACAGAACTTACCATTTTTGCATTTAACAGAATTCGGTCCATTTTAAGTATCATCTTTTAAAGTAGCTTAGACAGAAATGTACAGCGTTCTGACATTTTCCTTGAACATACATCTGTCTCCCGGGACTTTCTTGTGGCTTGACCTGATCTGAGTATACCTTGCTGGCTTGTCATGTGCTTACAATGTACAGTATGTGCTCTCCTACACCTTCCTGTCTGTCTGTCTATAAACACCCACTGCGTAGCTGATATTTCAGAGCCATGTCGCTACTTCCCTTTCAGATTGTCATTTTTTTTTTATTTGCAGGTGGAAAAAATATTTGCCAGCAAGGCGGCAGGCTCCCCTTCTCTTTCCGTTCTCTGCAACCGAGTTCCTTTAGGGTTTATGCACATTTTAAATTTATGCAACTATAAAAAACACTCAATACTTTTTTTTTTTTTAAATTTATTAATTGGGAAAACTACAAAACATTTGCAATAAAAAAGTTTTTACAATCTCTCAATTCTTAGTGACCCGAGTAATTATATATAAATATATTCCACTCATCTTTTCATAGTATTTAGAAAACCCTCCCCTCCCTCCCTCCCAGTTTGTGGTGCGTCAAAGTAGGACCCCTATATATGAAACAACTTGATCTCAACTAACCAGACCTCCAACCACCCCATATCCTACTCCATTGGTATTCATTTTCCCTCCGTCTATATAAAAATTTTTCGTAGTTCTTTACCTTATCAATTAAATTTATCCATGTGTTTATGTCTGGAGTGGATCGGGCAAACCAGGTGCGGCTGATCAAAACTCTAGCCAACATCAGTACTCTACTCAGGAGAATCTTTTGATGCTTATGATTTTTTAATTTGGAGAGATCATTGAGAACAAATACTTGTGGTTCAAAAGGAATTCGAATTTTTAGTGTACACCTAATACAGTTATTGATACCATTCCAGTAGTTTATAAGTTCTGGACAGGTCCATATCATATGGAGAAAGTCTGCTCCTACAGTGTCACATTTGGGACAGTTGGACGTGTCTCTTAGCCCGCATTTATTCATCCACAATGGAGTAATATATAATCTGTGGCAGATATAAAATTGTATCAGGACATGGTTAAAGTTCTGGGATAGTGACGATAGATTCCCAAAAATATTCTCCCACCCTTCTATTTGTACATTCGGACAATCCACCTCCCACGCTTTTTGTCCTGGTGAGTGTATGTCACTAAACCGTACCTTAAGTAATAACTTATATATATTTGAAATTTTTATTCTAGAAAGTGTACCCCCTACCCAATCATTCAGAAAGGATAAATTATCTATATCCAACATCCGCTTATCATCCAAACTAGATAATACAGAACGCAATTGGAAATACCTAAACCATGAAAGATTTTTTATATTTTGTGTCATTTCTATATAGGGTTTAATTTCTCTATCTTTAACTACCTGTGAAATATATAAAATTTTATTCTTCTGCCAAAATTCTTCTGCGTAAAATTCCATTAAGACTCAATTTAGCCCTTGGAGATCCATACAATAACCTAAGAGTACGTATAAACCTCTCTCCAAAGCCCATCCTAACAAGAACCTTCCAGAGGAAACGCCACTCCACCCTGTCAAAGGCCTTAGAGGCATCCAATGACAGGATGGAGCGGGCGGTCCCCCCAGGGGCCTGGATATTAGAAAAGAGCCGATGTAAATTATGATGTGTACCCTTATTTTTAATAAAACCGCTCTGATCCGGATGGACTATGGAGGAGATAACCCCAGAGAGCCTTGTAGCAAGGACCCTCGCCAAAAGCTTTACATCTGCATTAAGCAGTGAAATTGGTCTATAAGATTCTAGATCTAGAGGGTCCTTGCCTTTTTTTGGAATTAGTATCACTGTAGCCTCCATCATTGAATCTGGCAACCTCCCATCCTCCATTGATTCAGCAAAGACCTCCAATAATCTAGGAAAAATACAGTCCCCATATTTACTATAAAATTCATATGGAAGCCCGTCTGAACCAGGAGTAGAATTAGCTGAACCTAATTTAATAGCTCCCTCAAGTTCCTGAATTGAGACCTCCAATTCTAATGCTTTCTTTTGAATCTCAGTGATAGTTGAAAAGTTGATCCTATCTAGATAGAAATCTATCTTATCATCTGTAATATTAGAATCAGCCTTGTACAGATCAAGAAAATAATCAAAAAAGGCCTTCTCCACCGGACCCTGTCCAGTAACTATTCTACCATCCCTCACTCGAACCTTGTCTATATGTTTTTTAGGTTGTTGATTGGAGATTACTCTGGAGAGGAGCTTACCGGGTCGCCCAGACTCTGTAAAATATTTTTGCCCTTTAAAGAAGAGATTCTGTTGAGCTTTATCCAGTAAAAAATTAGCATATATTTGTGTGGCTTTTTGCATATTTTCCCTATTATTCTCCGTCTTATTTATATGGAAGGATTCTGTCGCTGAGATTACATGTTTTTCTAGATTTCTCTGTTTTTTTCCATATTCCCTTCTAAGATTCGTGATATTACTAACCATCAATCCCCTCATGTACGCCTTAAAGGTATCCCATACCACTTGAATTTTTGCTGAGCCGTAGTTAATATCCCAGAATCGGCCTATTTCATTTCGAATTATTTCATGTGTCTTTATAACTGATAACCAGTAAGGGTTTAGTCTAAAGGGAGGTTTTGGTGTATATCTTTCCTGAGAGAAGCATAATTCAAGTACTAACGGGGAGTGATCAGATATTGACCTTGTTTCATATTTCATTTGTTTTATCAGTTTCACATATTTGCTATTTATCAGTACTAGGTCTATTCTGGACAATGATTTGCCTGCTTTACTAAAGCATGAAAAAACCCTTTTCCCCTGTCCCAGAGACTCCCAAGCATCTTCAAATCCAGCCTCCAGACAAAACCGTGCGAGGGGAGACCCCTGGACCGGGCTGTCACTCCTAGCACTCATAGAGACCCTGTCACATAGAGGATCGATGACACAGTTAAAATCACCAATAATCAATGTTGGACATTCTGGCCATTTATCCATGAATAATAGAAGAGAATTAAGAACCAGAAGAGAAAATGGCGGAGGGATATAGACAAAGGCCAAAATACATAACTCTCCCCCTAACCTGCAATATAGAAAAATAAATCTCCCCTGTTGGTCGACAGAGGATGCCTCACAAACGAAGTCAATAAGTCTATGTATCAACACCGTAACACCTCTCGAGTAGTTGGAGAGGGTAGAATGATACGTGTGCGCAGCCCATCCCCTGTCGACCACTCTAGTGGTCTCCTCAGTAAGATGGGTCTCTAGCAGGCATACTATTGCTGGTAGGTGGGCCTGAGTCAAGTCAAAAACCGCTTGTCTCTTACCTCTCTCCCCCAAACCACGTACATTCCAAGAAAAAATTCTAATCATCGTCATCAACAATGGTTAAATGGAAGATCAGGAGAGAGGGAAAAAGGAGAAAACAAGAGGAAAAAAAAAGAAAATAATAAACTGAAAAAAGGGGAACCACACCCACTTTGACGCACCACAACCCAACCCCCCCCCCCCCTCACCTCCCTCCCACAGGCAATCCACCACATATTGTAGTAGATTTCTTTCCTATGACCAACCCTCGACCCTCCCCCCACTCAACCACCCCCACACCGCCATTATGAAGCAAAGAAAACTACATTTAGGGGTATGAGCCCCTTATAATACTAATTATTCCCGCCAGATCGTAACCCAATTGGGTCATCGCTTGTTTCGCTCAATCCAATCCGCGGCTTCTTCTGAGGTATCAAAAAAAAGGGTTTTATCTTCAAAAATAATCCGCAATTTGGCCGGGAATATAAGAGAATATTTAATATCCCTTTCTCTTAGCTTCTTTTTAACAGTCATGAATGTGCGTCTCTTTTCTTGTATTTCTTTCGAAAAATCAGGAAAAAAGGCCAGTCTAATCCCGTTATACACAACCGGTGAGGATTCCCTCGCCCTTCTCAGGAGGACATCTCTGTCCCCTGTAGTCAATGACTTAGCAAGGATTGTCCGAGGTTGTCTCCCTGGAATTGGTTTTCCTCCTGGGACCCGATGAGCTCTTTCAATCATAAAAAGAGGAGAAAATGACTCTTTACCAAAGTTCTCAAGAATTAATTTCTGTACAAATTCAGTTGGATTTTTTCCTTCTTCACCCTCTGGAATCCCTATTATTCTCACGTTGTATCTTCGTGACCTATCCTCCAGGTCCACTACCTTTTTCTTCAGGAGATTATTTTCCACTTTAAGTATAGAAACTTCCGTATTTATTTTTTTGGATTCCTTCTGTATAAGGGTGACGGAACTTTCAAGGGTGTTGACTCTGTCTCGCATTTTGGACAATTCATCTTTTATTAGTCCCACATCAACTTGAATAGATCCGAGTTGGGTTGTAACCACCTGTATTAAATCCCCGTTCTGTTTAACCGCTAGGAGTATTTCTTCCAGCGGGGAAGAGTTGTCATTAGGGATAGCTTCCCCCATTATTCCATCTTCCTCTTCAGGGTATCTAGCGCCTTTTTGTATTTCTCGCTCAGTTACCTCTGATTCATAATTTTTTTTTTCAAAAAATTCCTTTTGTCCGCCCCTCGTATTGACCCTTGGGGATTTCAGAAACTGGTCCAGTTTTGTTGGTTCAGCAGTTCTGGACCCGTGTTTCTGACCTGATAGATCAGTCGAACGCCTAAAGGCTTTTGGGCCCATATCTTATTCCTCTTTATTATTAGTTTTTTTTAATATTTATTTTTTTTTTTGAATATTTATTTGGTTTTTTTTTCCCCTTATTCCGCCTCCTTCTCTCCTTTAAATATATATCGTTTCTTCTTTGCTCTTCTTCTTTTTTTTTTTTTTATTCTTTTTCTTTTTCTTTTTTCCTTTTTCCTTATCCCCCTTCCCTTTTTTTTTTTAGTGCCTTCTTCTTAGTTCTGTTTTTCTTCTCCTTTTTTTTCTTTTTTTTCCTCTTTTTATTTATTTATTTTTTTTTTTTTCGCTCCCCCCCTTTTTTTTTTTTTTTTGTGTCCACTCTTCTTTATACTCTTTCTCCTCTTATTTTTTTTTTTTCCCCTCCACCTTATACTTTAAACTTTAAAGTTCACTTTCTTGTAATCATATGCAACTTAGTCAAACTCCGTTCAAGGTTAGTTGGAGTCAGCAGTCATGAGGAGGTTAGTCACTAGAGGAGAGAAGCTTATCGTCTTCTCCAACAAACCATCAGATAAGGGGAACACAGGTAGGGGGAACACAGGTAGGGGGAACACAGAGGTTACTCACTGACACCAGAAAGGGAGGTAGCAGATCAGGCAGGAACCGGAGGCACGCTCCACGGGGGTAAAGGAAAAAAAAAACCTCCAGACAGCAAACTGTTCACAGCGACATGGAGGGCAAGAAAGGATGCAGGAGCCGCAGGAGCGGCAAAATCAGGAACGGCAGAATCGACAAAGAGCCGGAGGCAGCCCCCACATCCGAACCCGACAGCCGATAGCAGCAGCGTGGCAGGCTTGGGCAAAAGGCAACAGCGCCACGGTTCAACAGCGCTGATCACACGGTCCCGGTCGCAGAGAGGGTAGATGGAGGATTCGGCAGAAAGACGCCAGCATAATCGAAGCGGCAGCGGGGTAGCTGAGCAGCGGGGAAAGCCGGGAGCGCGACGTCCACTACGTCATCACGTCATCCCGAAAAAACAAAACAAAAAAACACTCAATACTTAAAAATTGCTTTAAAACATAATACATTTAAGTGGTCCATACACATTACTTTCAAGTCAGATGGGATTTGCTGGCAATCTGATATGTATGGGGGCATCTCACAGGTCACCCACCAACACTAGTAATCTGAAAATGGCTGCTGCCGACGACCCTCCCGGTGCCTATAGCTAGGCCAGAGATGAAATGTCCAATGGATACAATTCACAAACTTTGCAGTGTCAACGCTGCTCAGGATTATTTCCAGGTGAGCGGTGGATTCATAAAGGCTGAGGCCTGAAGAAGTGCGCAGTCAGTGTAATCTGTAATCTGTACTGAAGTTTGCAATTAATGTGTACCTAAACCGTCAATTTTATTTATTTATTTATTTTTAAACTGTTACAGATACCCTATATTTTTTGTAATATATTTTATTATTTAAATTTTCCCCCAAAGTTGTGTCTTCTTGAAGTCCTCTTGACTTCAGCGCATACAGAATCTGTACACCATAGCCATATATACCGTACAGTGTATGAATTTTGTGTTCTGCAATATGAGCTGCAGTGAGCAGTGTTGCTCCAACCTGTGCCCGCTCTGCTGATAGGTCTGGGTACCCTACAAGGCTTTATAGTCAGAATTCATTCACTGCATATATATGGCTATCGTGTGCAGAATCTGCACGAACTGCAGTGAAAAGCCCTATAGACAGGCCTGTATTTTGGCAACCTATTTTGCTACAAAAACAATAAAATCAATAAATTTATATTACAAAATGTATTAGGACATTTGTAACAGCTTAAAAAAATAGTGATTGACGGTTTAAAGGTGCTGCCACACGCGTAAAATTCTTTCTCAAGGTGAGCCAACCAACAGTTAGTATAGAGTCAGAGTAAAGTATCTGTCCCTGCACCACATGTATCATCCAGCCTGAGCCCCGGTGAGAAATCTGGTGCAGGTCTAGACAGCCTAAGTTGTGCCATCTATATAATTAGTAAATCTGGGCCAGTATGTTTGGTAAGATAGTATACCATTAGTTCAGGTTCAGCCTTTTTCTGAGCTAGCTGATTCAGAGAAAGGCACCACAAACCTGGTTGGTGTATTATGGCCAGTTTTGCCTCATAAAATCTCCTACCTGATCTCACACTGGCCATCAAAAATTTTGTTTACATGGAACAGTTTTTAAAACCACTGACAAATCAGTGTTGGATGTATGTTTCCTATTAGAACAGTTGACATGATGGGCAGAGGGCAGCACTGTCTCATACCTGGGTGCCAGGCATTGTGAAAGGCGTTCTCCGGGAATTAAAAAATTTAAATACTTAAATATAACTTTATTATACCTATATTCACAAATACCTTTCATTAGTCATAAAGACTTGTTTTGTCTAGGGAGCAATCATTAGGTGAAATAAAATTGCCTTCGTCATTTTAGTGCTCACATAACCTGTCCACACTGAGCTAAAGAGCTGCCTCATCCTTTTCTCTGCTCTGTTTGTCAGTATACAGCTGATAAGATCATCAGCTTAATCTCTGTAAGAATGGAGGTCATGAGGAGACATGAAGTACAGAGGGGAGGGTGTGGATAATGAGCAGCAGTTATTATATTCATTCTACATTACCACAGCCCCACAGTCTGTCCTGTCCATCTTCTCTGTAGTTCATGTCTCCTCATGAACTCGATTCCTACAGAGATTCAGCTGAAGATCTTATCATCTGTTTTCAGGATCATAACCCCTGATAGGTAGAGCAGAGAGGAGGATGAGGCAGCTCTTTAGCTCAGTGTTGTGAAGTAAATTGTCCTCCTGTGTGATTAGGACAGGTTTTGTATATACTAACAGGATGGCGGCCATTTTGTCTTTCCCCTGATGATGGCTCCCAAGACAACATGAGCCACTATAAATAAAGACAGGTATTTGGGAATATATTTATTATAAAGTAATATTTAAGTACCAGTGTTTTCATTTTCTTAATTCCCGGAGAACCCCTGTCACTGCATGCACCATTAAAGTTTTACCAGTAACTCAGTTGGCACTGGGTAAGCTTTCCGCAGGCACATCTGATAAAGATAAAGACAAACAATCCATTTTTATTACTGATTTCCATTCCACTTTCCACCATATTGTTATTTTGATTTATTATGATTGTTAAGATATGATACAAACCAAACTTTCATTGCTCAGTTTAAACGGCCTTAAAAATCAACCTGTATGTGTCGGTCTCTCTCAGTAAAGGGGATTTCTGGAGAGATATTTTTTAGAGGGCAAGAAAAGGTTAAACAAGAAAAAGAAACCATGCTAACCCTAACCGATCTCCCATCATTGCCATTCTAATGCTGGTCTGATCCTTGCTGTTCTCCACTTGCTGGTCCCTATTTTAGACACCAGAAGCCACATTAAAGGTCCGCTGAGCCAATCACTGACTCAGTTGTGTCACTTCTGTGGCTAGTGATTAGCTGAGGTGTTTGTGTGTTTTTAATTATATCTCCCCTGGAAAATCCACTTTACCTCTTACAAGCCGCGATGGGCTCCAATTAACTAATCAAGGCTGCACTGTTTAGTCGGTGTGCATTGTTAATAGCCCATTGGCACCCACAATACCGCATGGCCATTAATAATGCAGACAGTATGTTAGTTAATTGGAGCCTGCTATGGCTCGTACGGCCACACGGTACGAGACTGCAAGGCAACTGCAGCATGACCGTGCTGTGTCATTGTACCCTCAATGTGCCATTTTCATAGGATTGTGCGATCGTGAGCACATGGATACTTTCGTCATCTCAGCTTCCAATTCACTTATTGTTGTGGTCCATTCTACAAAATGCTGTTTTCCCACTACGTTCATTTTTTTTTTTTTTTTTTTTATGGACTGATTGGGTTTGGTTGAGAAAACATATAGAATTATTTTGTAACCCGTTTATCAGATTTCCGGAATGACAGCCTCAGTAATACAGTACATGGAATCAGAAGTGAATACTCCCAATCTGTGAAAAGGAAATACGTTTTAAAGCCGGTTGTAAGATGCATGCAAGATGCCTAAGGGCTGAAGCCCATGCTGTGGACCGCAAATTGTCCGAGGGGCAAGCGCATGGAGATCGCAGACCCATTCACTTGAATGGGTCCGCGATCCTTCCGTTCCACAAAAAGATAGAACATTTTGCGGTGCGGAAGCACGGAACGGAACCCCAGAAAGCATTCCGTAGTGTTCCGATCCGTTCTGCACCGTTCCACATCTCTGGATTTGCGGACCCATTGAAATGAATGGGTCCGCATCCGTGATGCGGAATGGCCCCGGCACGGTGCCCGTGTATTGCGGATCCGCAAATGCAGTCCGCAATACGGAAACGGGCAGCACACGTTCGTGTGAACGAGCCCTAATTCTGATCATACGATGCAGGCTGTCTTCTTTTTAAACAAAGGACACACTGTAAGTAGATGTTGGCCTTCTTACAAATTGGATTATGTAAATGATATTTTTCAGGTTTTTCTAGCATCTTACATAATGCCTCCAAGAATAAATGAGATACTGTACTGTACTAGACTGTTTAAAGTGAACTGAGTGTATAAGTATGCAGGATAGTCTAGTGTCATAAGGGGAGATTTATCAGTCTTTGAAATCTGCGCTGCCAGAGGAGGCATCTAACACACTTGCGGCAAAGCCATCTGGCAGAGGACAGTGCTGTGTGCCTGCTGGATCCCCTTGATTGTAATGGGATCCGGCAGCTGCCCTGGCATAAATGCCAGGATTCGACCCGACAAAGATCACTGCACACAACGTTATATTTTTTTTGTCTGTTCAAATCCTGGCATTTCACAGCCAGATAGCTTTGCCGCAAGTGTGGTTACCCTAATTTATGAAGTAGCACAGGCCTCATTATAAATTATGCACACCTCCGGCTGTACGTGCACCAAAGCCAAATCTAAGGCAACCTCTGAGCTGCTGTAGTTTTCTGTCTTCATTTGAACCAGTAAACAGGCATAGATAAAGAGAAAATGGGGCAATCCCAATGGCCCTGCTAACTCCCTGCCCTGGCCATGTGGAGAGGGTAGC
The DNA here is from genome assembly GCF_014858855.1 of Bufo gargarizans. Taxonomy (NCBI): domain Eukaryota; kingdom Metazoa; phylum Chordata; class Amphibia; order Anura; family Bufonidae; genus Bufo; species Bufo gargarizans. The sequence goes on along the minus strand of NC_058083.1, from coordinate 287,867,227 downwards.
GCAGAAATGCCACTTGCGGCAAAATGTGTCAAAGTTGAAATTCAAAAAGTCACAAACGCACGGTTTGTGGCTTTTACCACGACTTTTCTGGTTCAGCGGGATGATAAATATCCCCATAATTCTTATAAAAATAAAAATAATTTTTTTTTTAGAAAATAGAAGAAAAAGCCTAAAGGGTTTCTGTCATGAGAAATATCGTTATGTAGCTGACTGACATTAGCGATGTACATAACTGTGTGCTTTATAACTCCCTGCCTGCCGCCCTTCTCTTAAAATACAGACTTTTATAATATCCTAATGAGCCTCTAGGTGCTATTAGGGCGTTGCTTCAGTACCTAGAGGAGCGGTCCATGCACCCTTTGGCACGCTCAGGTCCAGTTGATTGACGTCCTAGTTCTCCTCTGTGCCCGTAAAATCCTGCACTTGCGCCGTCCCGATTAGTATTCGGCGCAGTGAGTGAAGCCGGCAGCAGGAGAGCGTCCTTCACTCACTGTGCCTGCACCGAATAGTAAACGGGAGGGCGCTGGCGCAGGATTAACTGAACGAAGCAGAGAACTCGCTAGTCAATCAACTGGACCTGGCATATTTTAAAAGTGTTTATTTTAAGAGAAGGGCGGCAGGCAGGGAGTTATAAGTCATACAGTTATGTAGTGCTGACATTAGTACATCGCTAATGCCAGTCAGCTACATAACGTTATTTCTCATGACAGAAACCCTCTAAGTATATTTTAGGATCTGTTGAGATGCCTGCTATTTTAGGTTTTAGTGAGTCTACTATCTCCCCACATGACTGTGTCTATAGGGAGCTTCTGCTGATTATCCCATAGGCTCAGTAAACGTTCGTCAGATGGGGAATATCAGTTTATTGAGAACATAGGCAGACATAGATACAAAATTACAGTAAATAGTGGTTTGGGGGATGGAATTCTCAAAGAAGATAGCCAGTGTGTCGAAAATATGGTGGAACTGAAATCTTGTCACAGGAAATCTTGTCTGGAGAAGGAGGTCTTTTGGAGAGGCTTCATTGTACTCAATGAACTTCACTTACACAGCTCAGGACAAAAAGGGGTTCAAATGCACTCATCAAGCCGGGGCCCCATGTCAGTTTGACACTACAGTAAGGACAGATTTTCCACCTCTGGGCATAAACAAGAATATGTCTTATCTCTGACAACATGATGAGATCTTATGGCTGGGGCTGCATGACTTTGCTTTCAAAATATGTTTTCCTGTGACTTTTGGGTCGTAGTCGAGGTACCTTGTGGTCACAACAGATCCCCATTTACTCTCACTACTTGGAATGCAATCTTTGACCAGGTAGCGTGTGTCACGGCCAAAGTCAACATGTAGCCCAAGCCTTGAAATTGTGAGGAAATGAAAGACAAAAGCCCTGATTTATGAAGACCAGCTTTTGCTATGTCGGTAGTAATAGGGCCTGCTCTGCCAGAGGAGGCATTTAATTTATGATGAGGCGCAGGCCACATGATTGGTGGGAATTTATGACTGACTAACACAAATCAGTAAATGAAGGCATAGTCTAGAGATGAGCCATAAGTGGGAAAACACTTCCAGACATATTGATAGTCTGGCACTGCGATTATTCAATAGCATGGAGATAAAGGTGATAGTGTCCATTTTATATTAGCTTTTTATCTTCCTTCTCAGGTTTTTAGAGTGGCATAGAAGCAAGACAGATTTCTGCAGCCCGATAATCAGGCAGATTATCGGGAATTTAATGTTCCTGTGAATGCTCGTCCCAACAATCTGCCTGTATAAAGGTACTGCTGATCACCTGATGAACGAGTAAAACGCTCGTTCATCGGGTGATCCTGTCATTCATGAAGGCACATCAATTATTATTTCTGGGCAGCAATCTTCCCAGAAACAATGCAGCTGTATGAGAATAAGCGATCGCAATAGCGACCGCTCATCCTCATAATGTGGAGGAGATTGCTGCATGTAAATGCTAAGCTTCACCCACACTGAACTAGCAGACGACTGTCAGGAAGGAACGCTGTAACATCATGCAGTGTAAACCCGCCTTTACTGGTGGTGAAAGAGAAGTTCCAGACCTTTCTTCCTTGAGTTATGTTAATTTGTCTTACGAGGAGAAAGCTTGGTCCCACCCTGTTCCTAACTTTCTTCACCTCGCTGTTAGTTGACATCAATGCACATCTGAACGTCTGTTTTAAGCCAGTAAAATGCAAAGCTGTCTGAAAGCATTAGATTACTGTCTTAAAAACCTGTCAATTTTGGCAGGATGGAATGACCATTTAATGTATATGGGGACTGGATTGGGCAGTTAGGTCTCAACATGCCCTATCTTTTTTTTTCTTGCAGAGATAGGGTGCCGTCAGAGATTCCCTTCTCCCCATACAGAACACATGAACTCTCAGCCAAACTGAGTATGTATGGGAGGATAGGGAAGGTTGGGTAAGAGCAATCTAAGATGTCTAGGCCACTTAAGACAAATCATTAAAGAGAGAGTATATAGAAAATGTAATGAAATGTTCTGTATAAAGCTACTGCATTTATCCCTTTTAATAAGAGGTTATATGGAAAGTGACCCAGAGTTATAACTCCTTCTCATACTTCAATGTATAGTCTTCATTATGGGGAAGTGAACACTGATCGCAGGATATTCCTGTGTTTAGATAAAACGGCATTATCTGTTATGTATCCAAGCAACACGTTCCAACAACGTGATTCTGTACTGCGCAGGGGACCCACAGTACTAGAAATGAAGTGTGACCTGCCCCAATGTTCACGGTAAAGACATATCAATCTGGTACTATGCCATGGAGTACACGCATTCTGACCAAGTCATTGGCCGATGTAAAAAACTGTAAAACCGTTATTTATCATCTTAGGCTCAGTTCACACAGGGTCTAAGATCTACATTTCAAATTCACGGGCCATGCTGATAAACAGAATAGGCGCACCATAGGGTAATAACGTACAAATCAAGTAAAAATTGATTTCCAGAATAAGGCTCACCTTGAATGTTTGTGCTAACCTTAAGCACAACTCTAGTGAAGGCTCATCAAGATATATGCTGGAATCCCAAAGGACGGTTGGTCTGCAGCCACGGATGTAGGTCTTCTTATCAGGGAGGCTTAAACTCCCCAAGAAGATGAGAAATTGCCAAGACAGATAAATCTCCCACGGCACAATGAACCAGCCAAAGGTTTAAAGTTCTGTAGCTTGAAGTATTTATTTTGCAGATATACAACGCGTTTCGGGGAGTCTCTCCCCTTCTTAAGATAAAACTGCATATAGGCAGTTTTACCTGAAGGAGGGGAGTGACTCCCCGAAACGTGTTGTATATTTGCAAAATAAAAACTTCAAGCTACAGCAATTTGGTACTTTGGCTGGTTCCTTGCACCGTGTGAGATTTTCTGTCTTGGTAAGATCTACGTTTGGCATGTATGCTGGGAAAAGCTTGTGGTATATACATCAAATGTATCCATAGGGCCGCATTTAGACGATTGAGGCTGAAAGAGTGTCCTTTGGCCTCTGTCAGACCAACGCAAAAAAAATGCTATATAGGGGCATAAACTAGAGATATACGTTGCAAGAATTTCCAGGCGTATACCTCCAAAGGAAGGTTCAAACACACCTTACACATTGGCTGTGAGGTTCATCTTGGAGGATATGTTCATGAGGTCCTTGAAAAGAACAAGTTAAACCAAAAAGCTAAAGTTGTTTTAGGTAAAGAGGCCTTAACAGGGTTTTCTGATATTTTAATACTGAGGACCTATCCTCAGGATAGGTCATCAGTATCTGATCGGCGGGGCTCCAACACCCAGGATCACCACCGATCAGCTATTTAAGAAGGCATCGGTGCTCCTGTGAGCTCACCAAGCACAGTGCTGTACATGGTATAGTGGATGTGCTTGGTATTACGCTCAGCCCCATTCACTTCTGACCGATGAACGTGACGTCACATCGCTTAGGGAAAGCTACTGCAAGCGCCACTGCCTTTCGAATAGCTGATTGGTGGGGTTCCCCCACCGATCAGTATATAAATCTTGGAAAACCCCTTTAAGTATAGAAACTACATATGATCCCTCAGTAGTAACGGTATTCTGTCAACGGTAAGATGACCATACACATTAGTGTCATGGTCTTACCTTCTACGGTTCCCCTTCGTTTGACATGTGCGGCGGCCATCTTGGTTTCTGGGTTTCTTGTAGCCTCCCACCCTGCGGCTTCTCCTTCCCACTGGGAGGAGCTGGATGCCTAGCTCATATATATATAGGAGGTCTGTGGCTTCAGTTCCTTGCTTGGTCCTCCTGTGTTCACATGCTTCTAAGACTGCTGCTGCTTCTGGTTCCTGATCCTGGCCTCGTCTGACTACCCCGTTGGTTCCTGATCCTGGCTTCGTCTGACTACCCCGTTGGTTCCTGATCCTGGCTTCGTCTGACTACCCTTCTGGTTCCTGACCTCTGTCTACGTAGACCCTGCTTCGGTTTAGCCATCCGTTTGGACTTTTGCTTACAGCTTGATTTTCAATAAAGCCTTCTTATTTCCACTTATCTCTTGTTGTACGTCTGGTTCATGGTTCCATGACAATTAGTTTAGCAAAAATGGATGATTTCAACCAAAACGATCATTTGTTGCAGCCCAACAGGGTACTAGAGCCTCCTTTCAGTTGTACAGTTTTCCCCAATAAACGTATCCTTTCCCTCTAATATTGTAATCCCGTACATGTATCATCATTACAGTCACACATAGAAAGTAGCATTCCATTCCAACAACTCCTTCTTGGTGCGTTTTTGTCAATGAGTGCACACATAAATTCATAAATGTCTGAGGTTCCTGCACTTGACATGACCTGATGTAATCTCATCTCCATAGATTTGCTATATTTGCTTTAGGTTTATTGTGTATGAAGTCAATAAATATGCATCCTCTAACATGTTTTTCTCCTATACATTTCATTAACTCGTCTACATTATGCACCTTTACAAGTGAATTCTCCTTGTCTGCCACTCCTTGGCGCTTTCTACTTGGACTTTGTGTTCACCTGCATGGCAGTGACATGGCACAATAAAAGCAAGAAACAAATAAACTGTGGTTACCAGCTGAAGACTAGAACACCCTGTTCCCATCATAGCATGAAAACAAACGTGTTTTGTAGCTTAATTAAAGCATTAAATGACGGCACAAAAAACCCTCTATCGATTTTAAGGGTAATTATATTTCAAATGTGATATTTGTGTAATCGTGTTTGATAGGCCAACACAGAAAATACTGAAGTAAAGCTGGTGGCTTCAAGACTAAGGGCTCATTCACATGACCATTGGTGTCCCGTGCCCATGCTGTGAACCGCAAATTGCGGTCCGCAATGCACGGGCACCTTCCGTGGGGCAGGCGCATGGGGATCGCAGACCCATTCACTTATGGGTCCATGATTCCTCCGTTCCGCAAAAAGATAGAGAATATTGTATTATTTTGCGGTGCGGAGGCACAGAACGGAACCCCAGGAAGCACTCCGTAGTGTTCCGTAGTGTTCCGTTCCGTGCTTCCGTGCCGCATCTCTGGATTTGCGGACCCATTGAAATGAATGGGTCCACATCCGTGATGCGGAATGACAACGAAACGGTGCCCGTGTATTGCGGATCCGCAAATGCTGTCTGCAATACGGGAACGGGACACCAACGGTCGTGTGAACGAGCCCTAAAGGTGCGTTTATGCTTCGCCATTGAGCGGACAATTATCGGGAAGGAAGCGTTTCTTCCCAATAACTAAGTGGAGGTGAAAAGCTGTGTTTACACACAGTAGTCGCCTCCACAGATTTGGACGAGTGATGGCTGCTGCAACCGCTGCCCAGAAACAATGATTGAGGTGTCCGCACCAAAGATCATTTCACCCCAAGAATTTCATTTGCTCACTTATCAGGTGATTTGCGGCACCTCTACATGGATGATTATCTGGAGTGAGCATTCATACAAAACGTTCATGCCACATGATTGGTCCGAAATTGGGCCGTATAAAACCACTATTATTCGTAGTACAGGAAAATTATACATAAGGGAAAACAATAGCTCACATTTACTAATGTGAGTGCTCGTAGATTAAACATGGAGTGATTTGGCGCATCTACATTTAGAGAAATTATCTGCACCTAGCCTGACAAAGGGCATGGCTTGACCAAAAAAGGCTGTAGCATTGCAGGAAAGGGGTGTGATCTAATATGCAACATTTTGCACCAGAAACGCACCACAACTGTGTCTCAAAAAAGCCACCCATTAATCAGTATAAAGTTAGACAAAAACACCAAATTTATCATCCAGCCTGAACTCCTGTTATAAACTTGGTGCATTTCTGGACAGCATCTACCTCACTAATTTATAGAAATTTACAGAAGAAAACAGATGGCAAATATAAAACCAGCAAGAACAAGTTTTGCTGATGACACCATGAGCACTGGGAGTTAATTGGTTTGTGCTTGGCACATACCCAGATCACTGGGTACGTTGTGTTGGGAGTAGTAATTTAAATGGGTTTTCCAAGACTTAAATACTGATGACCTATCCTCTAGATAGGTCATCAGTATCTGATCAGTGGGGGTCTGACACCCTGGACCCCCACTAATCAGCTGTTTCAGAAAACAGCAGCAATCGCAGTAAATTTTGTGGGCAGATTTTGAATAAAAAACTATGGAGCCCTATTTTTTCCCCCTGAAGATGATATTGTGCATAGGATCTATATACCAACAAAAAAGTTCTCCTTCCTCAGTAGAACATCTAGTGTAACACCAGGGAAGGGGTAATTAAACAGTAATGGTACGGCCAGATGGTCAGATTTCCTGATGCATTTTTTGGAAACCAAACCCAGGAGTGAATTATAAAAAGAGAAGTCATATCTGTCCCGTATACCATCTCACCTTTTACGATCCACCACTGATTTTTTTTTTTTTATATATATTTTTATTAAATCACCACAAATATACTTTGCATACAATCAATCGAAAGATAGGTGATACATTTAACATTTTGCATTAAGGAACAGAACCATAACATGAACTTTCCCAACTCACCCCAGAACCAAAAATGTCTATTAGGATCTCCCTACCATTCACCAATTTAGGTGTATGGATCTGCAAATAAGTTGTTGTACAGTTTCCATCCAATTAATATCTTGAACATCTCATTAATTCCCTACATTTAGTTTTCCTCACGTTCCTTTTAGAGCTTCCTTGGCATACCATTCCGTGTATTTGAAGGTAGTCATAAGAGATGAGATCTCTTCTTGTGGAATATGTTTGCTAATAAATAAAAAACTCCATTTGCTGAAGAATTTTTTGTCTTCTCTTTTTGCATCTCTGCATCCAATTTATCTATGAACATGTAGTTTGTCATTTGAGATATCAACTCATCTAACTGGGGTGTCCCAGGTCTCAGCCAACATTGCAGCAAACATCTCAAGGATATTAATAAGATGACTTCTACTATGGAGTGAGGCCTGGGATCCCCCCCGTAAAGGTTTAGTTTGTAATTCCATGTGCAAGCAATCCAATTTCGAACCTTCTCCCAAAACTCTTGCACATAGGAACATTGCCAAATACAGTATGCCAAGTCCGCTCTCTCCAATCCAGACTTGGGACATGACTTCAGGTAGTCAGGATTATTATAATTATTAGGGAACTTAAAGGCATAAATGGCCGAATGTATCAAACATGGTACCGCTTTACAAACCCTCATCCACCCTTGTAAAAGTTCCTCAGGTGAGATTTTAATCTTGAGTGTTTGTTCCCATTTTTTAAACAGTTTGGTTTCAACATTTTTTTCTCCTGTTTCTCTAAGGGTTTGATAAATGAAAGAGAGAGAGCATTTAGCGGATTCAGACCCTATTGAGCATAGCAGATTGCTATTATTGCATTCAGAGGTGACGTCAAGTAATCTCTGTCCGCAAAAATGGACAATCTGTTGGTAAGGTAAATAATGTGACTTGTTAAGATTGAATTTACCACATAATTCAGCAAAAGTAATATATCTCTTCTCTGTGGTCTGCAATAGATCAAGAAATTTATCAATCCCTTTCTCTCTGCAAGTCTCAAATATTTTGTTCTGGATTCCTTGCGGAAATTCAGGATGACACCATAGGCCCATTTCTCTCGAGGCCAGGAAAGGTCTTTTATCTAGTTTACGTGTTTATCTCCAGGCTATCATGGTATCTCTAATAATAATGGAATGCTTCAGCGATGTTGGTAAAGCACTTCTCCTTGAATGCAGTATGTTGACTAAAGGCCATGGGGAAGCCAGTTGTTATTCTAGTGTGTAGTTTGAATGGTAATTGGATTTGCGTATCCAGTCAATACAATGTCTAAATAGACAGGAGATGTTATATATTCTTAGGTTGGGTATATTTAACCCCCCTTATTCCTAGGTAACATTAGTTTAGTCAAGGCTATACGCGGCCTTTTCCCTGACCATAGGAAAGTACTAAAATTTAAATGGAGTTCTTTGATGTCTGCGTTTCAATAATATAGGTAGTGTCTGAAGGGGGTATAGCAATTTTGGGAAACAAACCATCTTAATTAAGTGGCTTCTGCAATGGAAGACCCTGCCATCTCCGTTTAGTCTTTAGTGATTGTTTGAAACAGGGGAGTGTAATTTAATCTATACAGTGAATTAGTAGTTTTCCCTATTTTGATACCTAGGTCTACAGGATTCGGGCGGGCAGGATTTCAAAGTTGAAGTGTTTAATGGTAGTATTTCACACTTATCTATATTTACTTTGAATCCCGAAACTGGTCCAAAAGAATGTAGTAACTGTAAAACTTTTTCCAGATCATCAACCGGGTCTGCCATAAATAGAAGAAGATCATCAGCAAAAAGCGATGTGTGAACCTCCTTCTCCCCTACTCTGATTCCTTTGAACACGATCCCATCTTCCAGAATCCTCGCCAAAGGTTCCAATGCCAGATTAAGATTCTTGCTTTGGGGGCCATGTATAGGGTGGAGATAAATGTTCTAAAAGCCCCCATAAATTGCATTTTATCCAAGACTCTTTCCAACCAATCCCATCTAACATTATCAAATGCTTTCTCCACATCAATCGCTATCAGTGACTCCGCGGAGAAGTCTCGTTGCACCGCGTCAAACACCGCCAACACCTTTCGTATATTAGACACTGCAGACCTGTTCTTAATGAACCCAGATTGGGAATGTGTTATCAGGTTTGGCATAATTAAAGATAGTCTATCTGCCATTATTTTAGCAATCAATTTAAGGTCCACATTTATCAATGAGATTGGGCGGTATGAGGACGGTTGCACTGCATCTTTCCCTGGTTTGGGTATCAACTTTATATATGCCATGTTATCTATAGTTGATAGAGAGGCACCCGTCAACAAACCATTGAACACCCTAAAGAGTGGCTGTTTAATTTCTTCCCCTAGGATTTTGTAAAATTCCCCTGAGTATCCATCCGGGCCTGGTGCTTTGTGAAGGGGCAGTTTTTTAATGGCCTCTAGTATCTCTCCTTCTGTGATTGGTGCGTTCAGTTCGTCAATCTCATCCTGTGAAGGTGATGGGAGAGACACACAGTTCAGAAAAATTCTGACATGGTGTCAGTGGGGCCTGGATTTTTATTAAGATTGGCATAAAACTTCTCTAGAATGGAGACTATTTTATATGGATGTCCATGTATCATTTCCTGGTCATCTGCTAGTTTTAAGATATGAGGTTGTCTCCTGGAATTTCTAATCATTGCAGACAGCAGTCTTCCCGACTTATTACCATGTTTAAAGAATCTAGCTCCTGTGTTAGACATGTCTAGTTGCATTTTACGTTCATACCATAATTTATATTCTCATCTCGCTATCTGCCATTGGTGTTTATTTTGCTGTATCCCAAAAAACAGAGGGGGTGTCTACGTGCATTGCATTATCATCTTTAAATTCCAGAAACCAGACCCTCAGTAGCCCTCTAAAGTTTTCATCTTTGTACAGATAGGAAGGGAAGCGCCACAGAAAATCTTTGCCTCTCGGGTGATGTTCTTGTAAGTTTATAGATATAGGGGAATGGTCGGATATTATCATATCATGAATCAAAGAATCGGTTATTCTTGACTGTAATGACTCAGTGATCAGAAAATAGTCGATTCTGGGGAAGAATAAAATGAATATTCCCTGCTATCTGGGCTAGTGATGTGCCATATATCAATTAAGGCAGTGTCATTTAGGAACGTATTTAGAATCCCATCACCTGCCCGAGTTGTTGACGATCGGTGGCGCACTCCCCTCCTATATTCGATATTTCTAACTACAGTATTGAAGTCTCCTCCAACTATTTTACATGGTATAGAATCCCCATTTATCATTGCTGTTACTTCTGCAAAAAATTGTTTATTTTCCCCATTAGGCCCATATATGTTATAGAAACTGATCTCTCCTGCCCCAGCAGTCATGTGGATATGACACCAGCGTCCCTCCTTATCAAAGATTGAGTCGCGTATGGTGTAAGCTAGGTTCTTATGTAGGAGTATTAATACCCCTGCTTTACGATTGATTGATGGCGCCCCCAAAACTTTCCCTACCCACATTTTTTCCATTAGGCAAAATCTATAGCTTGTAGAGGAGTTTCCTGGAGTAAAACTATATCAGGTTTAAGATGCTTTAAATGTCTAAGTATCTTATTATGTTTTTGTGGAGATCTTAGACCCTTGACATTCCAAGATATAATCTTTATATTAGTGTGAATCACAACAATCTATGAGATTGATCCCTTTCAGACATCTTATACAAATCCCACCCTCCCTCCCTACCTCCAACCTAAAACAGGGTGCAAACAGAGAAATAAAATATAACATCGAAGTAAGGGTAAGAGTGAAGAATACCCAGGAATCTGTTTGGGCCTTCTTCATTACTCTCATAGACCTCTCTTTATTCCTCATGTGAAAGATCTCAATGTAATTTACCTAACCCTTTCTACCTCGGCTAGCAGGTATCTCATGAACAACATGGATGTTATCTTTTATCGATAAGCAATTACACACTTGCACATTAGCTTTGGCAATGTTAGACTATTGGAAGTGTCCAGTCCACCAGCTATGTCAAACTAGTGATCTAATTCTAAAAAACTAGATAACTGAGAAAACATATAACCTCCATTTCCTTCCCCGTAAGAGGGATAGTCCCCAAACCTGATCCATCTTGTGACTCCTGAGGTTTATAGGACGCCTCCGCATACAATCGTGGTTAGGAGAAGTTTATTCAACGGTGTTTGGAGCAGAGACTCGCTAGGCCCAGTTCCCTCTGAAAATCCTGGATTTTGTTAGACTCACTGTGATGTTCTGGATCCCATGGATTCCCTGTAGGTCTTCGGTTCCTTCTACCTTTGTCTTCCTGTGACGACAGTTTCATGGTAACTTCTCCTATGTCTTTGGCCGCCTCCTCAGGAGTATTGTATGTAGTAGAAAAGCCATTTGGGTGAAAGATTTTTAAAATAGCTGGATACATTAATGCAAATCTAGTATTATTGCAGAATAGTTGCGTGCAAATACCTGAGAAAGCTTTGTGTTTCCTAGTGACTTCAGCTGAATAGTCCCCAAACAGGAGTATCTTCATCCCTCTTAAAGTAACTGGCTCCTTTCTTGATTTAAACGCTTTAAAGATAGCTTCTTTATCTGTATAGTCAAGATATCGAATGATGACCTGTCTTGGTCTATTTAGTTGTCGCTCTGTGCTGCGCAAGTCAGGCCCCACTCTATGTGCACACTCTACTTTGCATTGGCGCGAAATGCCCAGGACATGTGGCAGTTCTTGTTCACATATTTTGAGTAATTCTCCAGAAGGTACAGATTCTTTTAATCCTACTAATCTCAAATTATTGCGTCTCGACCTATTTTCTAGGTCTTCTAGTTTGTCCCATAGACGCTTGTTTTCTGTTACTGTATTTTGTAGCTTATATGTAGCATTGATTTGGTGGTGTCTTCCACCACCTGGATTCTGGTTTCGACCGCTTCAATGCGGGTATCATGTTGCTGTATCTGGTGCTGCAATTCTTGGATAACATTCGTGACTGACTTTGCCAGTGTCTCCCTTACATCAGGGGCTAGATGTGCAGCCACTTCGGTGACTAGCTTTTTATAGTCCACCTGGTTTTTTGGTGATTCTGGAGTGTGTAGGTCTAGCTGTTCTCCTACTGTATCTGTAGGTTCGGACTTTGCCATGCACTCCTGCGTGCTCGGCGCCATATTGGAAGTTTTCGGCATCGTCTTGTATCAGCAGAGAAGTCTCTTTGCTCTTGATTTTCTTGCCCATGTTAGTAATAAAGTGGTCAATGCACCCACTCAGGGTTTCATAGAGATCTTCTGTCTTCATGGGTTTACTTATTGAGTGGATCCGAGGAGCTCTTCCGCTCTGCTGCTTCACATGACGGCGCCGGAACCGGAAGTCCGATTTTGGGTTTTAAAGACTACGTCAGGAAACCTGACCGTGTGGCCGTACCCTTATAGAACTGGATGGGGACGACCGGTCATACAGTTTGCATATTGTCACAAGCATATCCCCTGTTTACATGAAGGGATGCGCTGCTAACAACAAAAGATGCAATCAGTTACAAACAAGTGTTTGCTTATTCATCTAATCAATGGCCCATGTAAAAGGGCCTAAAGTCTTTAGTTTATATTCACAAAAGACTAAAACCCTGAAGCATATACATTCCCTGTGGCAGAGGAGAAGCAACACGTCTCATATAATATAATGTCTAAAATAATGTAGCAAAATGTACAAAATAATAATAATAGATACAATTAAATTACATTGTTGACCATGCCAAACGACTCACAGCACTAGGTAGGGGCTGGGAAGAGTGGAACAAGCATATCTATTGAGGTGTTTATATCATCAGGATTAGTGTGAATATGAATCTTTATTCTGCCAGATTTTGCTCCTGCAAATAAACTGGAGGCAGAAGTGATCTGCTATAAACCTCTCCCCTCTGTTCTAAATGACAGCTGCAGCATCCAATCAGGAGCTCACTACAGCTGTCACTCAGAGAGGAGGGGCTACAAAGCAGGTCACTGCTCAGAGGATGTTGCAGTGAAGCTCCACCTCCAGTGCACTTGCAGGAACAGAATAAAAGTTCCTATCCACACTGTTCCTGATAATAAAAGCTACACAAAGGGTATGTTTGTCCTTCGCTTCCCAGCCACTACCTAGTGCTGACATGTCCCCTTTAAAATAAATACTTTTATTTTTATTTTTTAAAAGGGTTATCCAGACAGCTACACAAAAAAAAAAAAATAATCATTAACTTGCCCACACATATTGCCGCTACCTTAGCCTCATTTTTTAGCTCCTTTGGTACTCTGCTATGCCTGTGCCGCTTTCAAACCTCTGGGATGAAGAGACTTAAAATTCTCTCCTGGAATCCTTCTTCTTCAACAGAATCACCACATTTTCTTCCCACACAATCACACCTCACCAGGGCCTGCCATTGTCCCCCCCCCCCCCCAACACTGTAGCCCCGCCTTTAATTGACGAGCCGACGCTGACAAGGAGGGAGTCGCTAATGAAAGGTATTCATGGACTTGTTGTTTTTTTACCGAAAGTCGGATATGGCTATTACCAGTTTTAGGCTACATGCACACGAACGTATTTTGTTTCCGTGTCCGTTCCGTTTTATTTTGCGGATAGGATGCAGACCCATTCATTTAAATGGGTCCGCAAAAAATGCGGACAGCACACCGTGTTGTTGTCCGCATCAGTATGTCCGTTTCATAGCCCCGCAAAAAAAAAATAGAACATATCCTATTCTTTTCCATTTTAGGCATCGTTACAGTGGATCCGCAAGAAAGAAAACGGATGGCATACGGATGTCATCAGTTTTATTTTTGCATATCCGCAATTTGCGGACCGCAAGACACATACGGTCGTGTGCATGTAGCTTTACTCCTAAAAAATAGAGCACAACTCGTAACTGTTTTTTGCATGGGCGTCAGGTGCTCTGGCAATAATATGGTATTATGGTACTAGAACTTGCCACCTGTTTTAGTCTGTTGTCCCCAGATGCCTCTTAATAATTTTGTCACATCTTGTGCTGTCCATGCTCTAGAAACTGAAATCTACACTACAATGGGCTGGCAAAGGTTTCAGTTATAATTTACCCCAGTTTTCAGGTACAGATGACGACATTGCTTACTATGGGGATCAGTTCAGTGCCTTTATTCCACCAAAGAAGTGTCCGTCTTGAACACTGTTAAGCCTCACTCACACGTCTGTGTCTGTGCTCAAATCCGTGAGCAGGTGGTCAGTGATGCATCCGTGAAGGATCCGTGTTGGGTCCGTGTGTCCCTTTTTTGCTGTCTGTGTTGCATCCATGTTTCACTGACACTGAACAGCTGAAAAATAATTTTCAAAGCATTTCTTCTTAATGATCCGTGAAACACGAACCCATAGACTATAATGGTCGTGATAAATCCGTGAACACGGATGAAATAGAGCATGCATCCGTGCTAAAAACACGAATCCACGGACCGTGCTAAAAGACTGATGTTTGAATACACACATTAAAATGAATGGGGAACACATAGAGAACACAGACAGCACACGTCCGTAAAACACTGACGTGTGAATAAGGTTTTAGTCATGTCTGAGGGAACATTGCATGCTGTGTTGCTTTAGATGGTCCCATAAGATTATTATCCTGCTCAATGGAAGAATGGGCATCACGTGTGTGCCCTGTACCCATCCTGTAGATTTTTTACAACCTTTATTGTCACCAATTGGGAACCTCCCCATATCAGTGTCAAGAACATCTCCAAACCAGAACCTTCAGGAATGCAGGAATTCACAGTCTCACAGCAAAATCGCCTTGAGTGTGTGATGACAGCATAAGGCCTCATGCACACGACCGTTGTTTCGGTCCGCATCCGAGCCGCAGTTTTTGCGGCTTGGATGTGGACCTATTCACTTCATGTGCTGTCTGCATCCGTTGCGCCGTTCCGTGGTCCGCAAAAAAATACAACTTGTCCTATTCTTTTCCATTTTGCGGACAAGAATAGGCAGTTATATTAATGGCTGTCCGTGCCGTTCTGCAAATTGCAGAACGCACAGGAACGTGCCATCCGTATTTTGCGGATCCGCAATTTGCGGACCGCAAAATACACAACTTTTGTGTGCATATAGCCTAATTCTATATACCTGCAGCTGTCTAGTCATTGCATGTTTTTGTGCTCTATATCTTAAAGGAGTATTTCTATCTCGGACATTGGGGGACTATCACTAGGATATGCCCCCTCTGTCTGATAGGTGCCGGTCTCACCTCTGGTACCTGCACATATACTTAGGGCTCTTTCACACTTGCGGCAGGACGGATCCGGCAGGCTCGTCTCCCTGTCGGATTCGTCCTTCAGCTGTTTGACCGAGCCGCCGGACCGCCGCTCCGTCCCCATTGACTATAATGGGGACGGGGGCTGAGCTCCGGCGCAGCACGGTGGTGCACGGCGAAAGCCGCCGGACTAAAAAGTCGGACATGCAGGACTTTTTAGTCCGGCGGCTTTCGCCGTGCACCGCGTGCTGGAGGGCACACCACGGATGCCCAGCTGCTCTCCATTCATTCCTATGGGAGTGCAGAAAATAGCCAAGCGCTTGGCTATTTCCGTCAGCCCCATAAAAGTGAATGGAGTGGTTGCCGCATTTGCACAGTGTGCTTCCCATTCATTTCAATGGGACTTCCAAAAATAGCCGAGCGGTGCACCCTCCAGCACTTTGCGGGCTCCATTCTAAGTATAAATAGGAGTCTTAAAGGTTGGACCCGCACCTATCAGACAGAGTCGGCATATCCTAACAATATACCCCAATGTCCGAGATGGGACTACTCCTTTAAATAGGGTTTACATGCTTATGCAAATTATATTCTGTATATTAGGAACTATCTGTAGAAGCAATATTTTTTGATGTACTGTAGAAAGCAGGGCTTTAAAACATCCTACATAGCATTTTTTGTGCTTTAAAAGCAGTTACAAACAGCCGTGGTGATGAAATATATGCAGTGATATGTCCAAGATAGAGACTTCTGCTGTCTGGGTCATAGTGTTAAGCAACAGTGGCTTAGCAAATACTTACCAGATTAAGCCATGTATCTTGAGACAGGATTGGCTACAGTACAGATCGCTTACATTGTTTTCATTTTATTACAGCGCGTAATGCAGACACGACTCAAAGTCAATTGGAAAAACAGAGTGCAGTGATGGTGAACCTTTTAGAGACCGAGTGCCCAAACTGCAACCAAATACCCACTTATTTATCGCAAAGTGCCAACACGGCAATTTTACCTGAATACCAATATAGTATATCTTCCATGTACTTTATCATTTAGGCTACTTTCACACTAGCGTTCGGGGCTCCGCTTGTGAGCTCTGTTTGAAGGGGCTCACAAGCGGTCCCGAACGCATCCGTCCAGCACTAATGCATTCTGAGTGGACACGGATCCGCTCAGAATGCATCAGTCTGGCAGCGTTCAGCCTCCTCTCCGCTCAGCAGGCGGACACCTGAACGCTGCTTGCAGCGTTCGGGTGTCCGCCTGGCCGTGCGGAGGCAAGCGGATCCGTCCAGACTTACAATGTAAGTCAATGGGGACGGATCCGCTTGAAGATGACACACTATGGCTCAATCTTCAAACGGATCCGTCCCCCATTGACTTTCAATGTAAAAGTCTGGACGGATCCGTCTGAGGCTACTTTCACACTTAGAATTTTTTTTACAATATAATGCAGATGGATCCGTTCTGAACGGATCCACCGTCTACATTAAATGAGCGGATCCGTCTCAGACGGATCCGCTCTGAACGCAAGTGTGAAAGTAGCCTTAGCTATAATAGCTTAATATCCTACATTCTGTGCGCTGCCTGTGCTGTTCATAGTGCGTCCTGTGCTGATGAATGGCAGGAAAAGTCTAAAGCATATTGGTACACCTTAGACTTTTTCCAAGGCGCGGGTGCCCACAGAGAGGGCTCTGAGTGCCGCTTCTGGCACCCGTGCCATAGGTTCGCCATCACTGTAATAGGGTAACTAGCGTTGTTTGGAACTGGAAATAAAGCGATGAATCCAGCATCGAAGTTGAAAATATTGTGGGTTCCTTTATTCAGTGTAGTACAGATCCATACAGTGACAGCATCACCTCTGTGTTCCAAATAAATGTCTACGCGTTTCTAACAAACATGTTCTTAGTCATAACTGATCAGAAATCCAAATGGCCATGGCTATATAGGCTAGTCGCAACCTCTCCTCCCATCTCCAGGTGGTGATTGGGAGGGGCGGATTGCGGCACACCCAGGCCTGAGCCAGTAGGAAAATCTGAAATCAACATTGGTGTAAATTAAATATCTATAAAACCAAGTGAGTGCACTTAAAATGTGTACTGTTCAGACTCCTGGGTCTAAGTCAGGAATGACAAAATAAATAAGCCAATCTCATAGAAAATAAACAAGATAATGGTAAAAAATATAGATTTCTGAGAAAACCGCATGGTCTGAATAGTGGCTTCCAATGTTAAAAACAGAACGAAAAAATGCAAATCAGACATGGCGAATGTATCCTCTCAACTGCTATTCTGGATGAAATAACACAATAAACATAGGCACACCAGGAATGGACCAAATCCTAGTAAAGATACATGGGTTCTTTTTTTAGGTTCAAGCCATTCAGATGTCTCATCTTTAATCGGAGAATCCAGAAGGCTTCCCTTTGTACTAATCGCCTTTGGAAATTGCCCCCTCGAATAGAGGGAAAAACTCGCTTGATTCCAAAGGCAGAAAAAGTTCGTAAGCTCCTGTCATGCATCGAAATAAAGTGCCTGGCAGCATTCGAAATATTGACACAAGAAGAGTTGGTGACATAATTCAAATGTTCCAGGATTCAGTTTTTCAACCCTCTTATAGTGCTTCCCACATAAAGGAGGTCACACTGAGTACATCTGATAACATAAATTACCCCAGTGGTATTGCAATTTATATAAGACTTTATTTGGAACTGCCTGCCGGATCCGGCAAACCATATGCAAATGGGAATATAAGACGGATCCGGTGATATACTGGATCTATATCATCAGGTATCATCCAGAATAACAGATCCGGTATTAAATTTTTTTTAAAGATCAAAAGCAAAGATAGATCCTCCTATGTCCCGGCGCATGCGCAGAGCGGAAAACTGGCAACGCAGCAATTTCTGGAACACTTGGTCCCGGATCCGGCATTAATACATCTCTATGGAAATTATGCAGGATCCGGCAAGTGCGGTAGTGTTCCGGGATTTGGGCCTGAAAAAATACAGCGGCAAGCTGCAATATTTTGTCCTGTCAAATTCTGTACAAGGGACGGAACGGAATTCATCCTAATGCATAATGAACGGATTTCTTTCCATTCAGAATGCATTAGGACAAAACTGATGCATTTTTTTTCGGTATTGAGACCCTTTACCGGATTTAAATACTGGAAAAGAAT
Organism: Bufo gargarizans; assembly: GCF_014858855.1. Lineage (NCBI taxonomy): Eukaryota > Metazoa > Chordata > Amphibia > Anura > Bufonidae > Bufo > Bufo gargarizans. The sequence goes on along the minus strand of NC_058083.1, from coordinate 287,848,772 downwards.
AACGCTAGCGTGAAAGTACCCTTATGTAGTTTACAATTTATGTTTCTAATTGGCCTTATGTACACCATAGCAGCCAATTTTTTTCAATTCATCTAAAATGAGTTATGAAGCAATACTTTATAATTAGAAATTTCCTGCCGTTTTATTTGTACAGTTCCTGTACAGACCTATGTGTCTCCATGGTAACAGACAAACACTAAAGTCACATTCTATCGGTCCGTTACTTTCTATAACCTTCCAAAGGTATGTTATAGAACTGTATAGAACTGTACCAGTAGAAATGTTTAAAGGGGTTCTGCAGTTTATTAAAACTGATGATCTATCCTCTGGATAGATCATCAGCATCTGATCGCCGGGGTTCCGACACCCGGGACCCCTGCCGATCAGCTGTTTGAGAAGGCGGCAGCGCTGGCAGTAACGTCGCGGCCTTCTCGCTGTTTACCGCTGGCCCAGTGACTTCCTGACTAGTATCACTGGCCTGGGTGGAGCTCCAGTGACAGATGGAGCATGCCCCTTGCCACTACATTCATTCACTATGGGAGCATCAGAGACAGAAAAGAACAGCACTCGGCTATCTCTGGCACTCCCATGCCTGACCTGCCACTACATCAGATTGGGGGAACGGGCCGCCCGTTTTGGAGATTGATAAGGGTCCCAGCAGGTGTCCAAAGGGATTGTGGCTTTCTATTTTTGAAGTAAATAGTGTCTGGATTATTGGGGCCTGTGTTATATTGAATAGATATTACTTGACCACATTGTTGTCCTAGTTGTAGTGTTTTGTATTTCAATCTGTTTCAGTATAAATCTAAAACTAGATGCATTAGAGCAAGTAAAAGACCACCATGAACTGTTATTATGTACAGTAAGTGCATAAGTAGATTGGCCTCAGTTACCATGCATAGCAGCCTTCCAGAACAGCGAGGGAAGGTCAGCAGGGACAGAAGAACCCTCTGACTAGGATTTTATAAGTTACAAGAGTCTCTCTAGGTGACGGACTGTGTATGGTGGCACACAGAATCCTTTTGATGCTTCTACGGGAGAATGGCTCTGTTACGGGCCAGAATATAAAAGTTATTTTTCTTATGGAAGAACAGAAAGCATAAGGCCTAAGGCATCGAAAATTTGCAATATGCAGTTGAAAAAACTGTCGACATGTAGATATTTCTACTGCTGATTTAAGTGATGCTAAAATGCAAAGGGTGAAGTACACAGCAAAATGTACATGTAACACGCAGACTGTGGTGGTGGATCTACTGCAGAGGTTGAAATGTAGTATATTGAATTCTATCATAGTTATAATAATGTTACTAACATATTAATAGGAGTGATGGTTAAGCCATTACTAACTGGATACATGATAAATGCCACTCTCATCTGTAATTATAAAGAGCAAACAACCTCTGCAACATCATGTATGTGGGCTCTTCAGCATTGATGGGAGCTGGTCTGCCGACTCACCCGTCCGGCGATGCACAGGTAAGCCCTTATCAACGCCGGGAGCTGGTCTGAAATCAAATGCAGTCACTGGGAGCAGGCAGTTCAGAGAACAGCCGCCGGGGGCCTTCATCGGGCTGTTCTTGGAACTGCCTGCTCCTGGTGACTGCATTTGATTTCAAACTGGCTTGCGGCACAGGCACAGGTAAGGGCTTACCTGTGCATCGCCGGACGGGTGAGTCTACCTTACTAAAGATGGCAGCCTGCATATGTTCGCTGGTGAACACTGCGAACTGACCATCACTGCTCTTCAGCCAAATGGTCTATCCCTTCCAAACCATTGCCTAGTCAATGATGCTTTCGAACCTAGCGCATGTCGTCTCTCAGCTCCAGTACCCACCAGCAACACCAGCCAAACACACGTACCCAGAGTGTAGCTTGATAAAGGGTTCATACATCCCTTGTGGCCCAAAACATTGCTATATATGCGGTAAATCTGGTTGCCCTGAAATATTGCACTGCTATGCTGGATAAAAATAAAATAACTGATATTGAAATGCAAGCTGGAGTGTTGTCTCATTCTTGGGATGTTTGTACATTTTTAGTCCTAATGGTGGGAAGGGGACACAAGATGTGAACTCACCAAAAGCCAGAACAATTGGAGAGGGCAGTTGCCACCTAGAAAGAAGCAAATGGTCAACCCCTATAAACTGTTGATTTACACATGCATCACAATGACCTCTGCGCCATTTATTTCAATGTACTCGAATATATTTAATGACTTGAGTTTTCCAGGATTACTATGCACATGAGGTACGCTTAACAGAAGTAGTTGCTTACTTCATGTACATCTTCCACATACCCTTTGTTTTTAATTTTGGACTCCCTGACTCATTTTCACCATATATACATCCTGTATGTAGCACTTCCTGTTGCTGTATCCAACCAAACCCATGTTGCACTTCTCCTTTCTCTACCACAGCTCCAGCACCGCCCCTAACCATGTCCAACTAGTGCATAGCTCATCCCACCCAGCTAGTTACATAGACGCTCCCTTGTCACTGCCCCTTTTGCTGCTTTGACATGCCCATGGACATGGAAATAAAGAGCTGTATGGACATGGTCACGTGACCACAGGCCAGAACGGAAGACAGGAGCAATAAAGGTAAAAGAAATACATTATAAAATTACAGCTACCTTTGTAAATAATTATTTTTACCCTTTCTCTGCCAAGGACATATCTCATATGTCTTTGCATGGTGGCATTTCAGTAGCCAAGGATGTAACAAGCAAGACCAAGATTGAAACTTTAGACTGAAATATGCTTGCAGAAAGTAGTTCTCCCCACTACAGCCTGCTGAGATGTCAGCCAGCAGAGAGGGGGGGGGGGGGGGGGGGGGGAAGGGGGGGGGGGTCTGACAGGCAGCAAAGGCAGGGACATAGTTTATCTCTCCCTTTCTTACTGTACATGTCTTCAGGGGGAGGATAACATGGACTATTTTGAAAGTTATCAATCCCCATCCCCCATCAATCAGGGAGCATTAATGCTCTCTCTCATTGTTACATATGGGGTTCTTCTTTTCTTCCAGAAAGGGAAAGAGAAGATGAGTGCTTGCTTAACTAATCACCCATTTGCACCTAATTGGCCCAGATGTTTACTAGTGTCTGTATCATGGTACCAAAAGATTTTCACCAAACACACAAACATCGGTAAGGCTACTTTCACATCTGCATTTTGCTGGATCTGTCGGGGTGCATTAATGCAGTTTTTGCATTTCTTTTACACATGTAGCATTGAGTGTAGACATGTGGCATCTATGACCTCACATCTTACAGTTTTTTCAGACTATATTTGTTTGGTGTCTGCTAGAGTACGCATTTTAGATACAATTTAGAATTTTTGTCCAATTGTTGTTAATAACTGTTTGCTGCAAAGGTGCATGAAGGTTGTTGTGTGTATTAATTATTAGGTTTAGATTTTTATATACAGTATGCTTTGCACTCTCAGAAAACGTATAATTTGATTGATGACATATATTGCATGGCGTTTTTCCAGTGTTTTTAAGACCACAAGCTCTTGTTGATGTATATGGTTGTGGTACATATGAGATCTGCATACTTCAATATATTACATTTACATTGTATGTGTGTCCTCTCCTTGGATGTGCGTTTTAGGTTATATTTTATAGATTTGTACTTTAACATTTTCATCTTAAAACTAAAAAAGTCAGGCAGCACAGCAGTAAGAAAAGTAAAAACTGAGTGCCAGCAACTGTAGAGGCGATCTACCAACCATAAATATACCATGACTGAACTCCACGGCACTTCCAAAATCAAACGTGTGTTTATTCACCAAGTGACAATGACGTTTCGGTCCGCTCAATGGAACCTTTCTCAAGCAGTGATAGATATTTGGTATTTGCCCTGGTGATTTTATAAAGATATGGGCATGTAAATTTAGGCGCAGGTTGTATGTATGAACTCTGCACATGTTGAACTTTTACTTTTAGGAGTTGTGGTGCATATAACTTTTTGCTTGGGTTCCACTTTTAGCCACTAATATCAACTTTTATGCAATTGTTATGAAAAATGACACTTACAATTACACGCAAAGTTGCATCAAGTGGTCTGTGTCTAAAGTGCTTAGTTGCATTCTGACAATGTGCCTGGTGTCTACTTTCAGAAAACATATATGGGTATGTGGGGGGGCGGAGGGGTGTGATTTTTGTATTTTGTAATTAAGGTTTTATTTGCACATTTCAAAACTGCAAAAATTGTCCTGGTGCAAAATATTCAAATACCCTTGGCATTGAAAGGAAGTTGATGCAAACAAAACAAAAAAGCCCTTTAATGAAATCCAGATTCTATTTTCTGCCTTTTCTAATGAAGCAGAAAGTAAAAGTTTCGGATCATTTACGAAATGATTATATGGCTTTACATTCATTGAAAGCACAGCAGAGTCTTCTTCAATCTCAGGAGGGGACAAGTCATTTCCATAGTTTCATTTCTTGACCCCAGTTTAAGAATAAATAGTGAAATATGTCACATAATGTGTGAAGAGTGTGTGAAGAAAATGTGTCAGAAATATTTGAACAAGAGATTAACCTTTTCCTCTGGGCATATAGAATTTCGAATTTATGTGTGAGGTTTCACTTATGGCAGATGATGCTCTCGTATTATTAAATAGTATTTCACTCCTTTTGTATGTAGTCAAGTCATAAAACTGAAAGTATAAGAACATATACAGAAGTTATGATTGGCCAAAGAATTTTTAATGTAAAAAGTAGTGGCATTACTTCCATGTAGCAGTACATTTTCAGAGGGACCGACTGGCAACCGACTCTCCCCTGTGTTTGTATATGAAGGAGTCGGGAGAGATAGCTGCTGTGGAATGAGCATTTGGCTGACAGCTCTTAAAGGTGTATGGGCACCTTTAGAGGGGTCTAAAACAGTGGCATTGGCAAGAGCTGTGCAAGGAAGATAATTTGCTAAGCAAGCTGTGTTAATCACTACTCACAAAAAGTTTGAGATATTTGGTTTGTTTATGAAATTTTAGGATGTACCTAAAATGCACTCTAACCTTTACAGGTGAACTTAATGTGACCTTCTCTAAACTTTCGAATGCACTTGCTGTTCTCTAACAAGGAGCTTAACACAGGCCTAATTCCATCTTCATGGTGGACAATGCATCAGCTCATCGAGGTCACATCATTAGGACACGGCTGCTGAAGACTGGGGTACCTCAAATCGAGTGGCCTGCACTTTCTCCAGACCTGAATCCCATTGAAAACCTATGGGATCAGCTGAGTTGCCGTGTAGAGGCTCGTAACTCTATACCCCAGAACCTCAATGTACTGAGGGCCGCCCTTCAAGAAGAGTGGGATGCCATGCCTCAGCAGACTTGTGAACAGCATGATACGTCATTGTCAAGCTGTAATTGATGCTCAAGGCCACATATTGAGACATTGACATTTGTGGGGGTATACCCACCTCTGTTGTTGGCTTTTGTTTCAATAAATTATTTGAGATGAGGAGATTACCATTGCATGCTTTCATGATATAATATCACTGTAGTGTGAACTTTTTACATTTTCCAGAAATTGCACCCGAAAGCCAAATATCCCAAACTTTTTGTGAGTACTGTATATACTGTATAGTATACAGATTATATTCATGGGAATTTCATAAAATCCAGAAAACAGTCTTGGCTAGGTGGTGAATCAAGGAATAGTTTCTATATAGTTGAACTATGCCCCTGGTAAAGTCAGTGCAGGGAATTTATCATTTGTGGTGGATTTGGTGCCAGTTTTAAGTCTTGCTTTGTGAAATTATGCCAAATTTATGAAATGATGCACAGTAATAATATATTTGGCACAAATGCAATGTGGTCTATGCCTATGTCTGAAAGGCCTGTTTCACACAACAGTTTTTTTTCTCCATTTTACGGACCTTTTTTTGCGTTCCGTATACGGTCCGTATACGGAACCATTAATTTCAATGGTTCCGCAAAAAAAACGGAATGTACTTCGTATGCATTCCGTTTCTGTATTTCCGTTTTTCCGTTCCGTTGAAAGATAGAACATGTCCTATTATTGCCCCCAAATCACGTTCCATGGCTCCATTCAAGTCAATGGGTCCGCAAAAAAAAACGGAACACATACAGAAATGCATCCGTATGTCTTCCGTATCCGTTCCGTTTTTGCGGAACCATCTATTGAAAATGTTATGCCCAGCCCAATTTTTTCTATGTAATTACTGTATATTGTATATGCCATACGGAAAAAGGGAAACGGAAACACAACGGAAACAAAAAGACGCAACAACGGATCCGTGAAAAACGGACCGCAAAACACTGAAATAGCCATACAGTACTGTGAAAGATTCCTAAAAGTACACAAGGACGTTAACTGGCATGGAGATGCAACTTTTACAAAGTTGCACATCATAAAAGAGATATAAGGGTCCATTCACACGTCAGTATTTTTACCTTTCCAGATAAACGTTCATGTTTTTTGCGGATCCGAAAATCTGGATGACATGAGGATGCTTTTAGCATGTCTTCCAGATTTTCGACGGATCCATTGACTAGAATAGGATGACGGAACGCAAAACCGGACAAATAGTAGGACAGGGTATATTTTTTTCCAGGATCCGAATAACGGAACCCACGGAACGGAACGGAATCACGGAATCGGAGAGCACCATGAGTGCTGTCCGATTATTTGCGGATTCCATTGAAAATGAATGGATCCGCATAACGTTCCGTTTTTAATCGGAATGGATGCAGAACACCAAAACGGACGTGTGAATGGACCCTTAAGATGTTCTAATCTGAAATTGTCACCTAGTTTTCACGCCACTTCTAAAAGTGACGAGGATTACCAAATGTCACATGTGGGACTCACTTCTGCCATTTTTATGCCACAAAACTGGCATAGCAGATTTGTTAAATGTCCTTCAGTGTTTCCAAATTTTAACTAATGTATGAGTCTAAGTACAAAAAGTGACATGTGCCCCATAAGATTAGTAGTAAGGGAAGTCAACATAATATATTAAATATCAATTATATCGCTTCTCAATAATGTGGAAGCCATTGGCCGTGGCTAGGGATGAGCGAATGAAACATCTGAAGTTGATTTGCATAAAACTTCGTTCCAATACTGTACGGAGCAGGAGCTCCGTACAGTACTAGAATGTATTGACTCCGATGAGCCGAAGTTATTGCTTTGCAAAGTCTCGTGAGACTTCGCGTAATAACTTCATAAATTAATTTGTACTGTAAAAAAACATTTCCCGAACTCTGGTTCAGTTCCAAGTGGAGCTCCGTACAGAAGTTTTATGTGAATCGACTTCAGATGTTTCATCCGAAGTTGATTCGCTCATCCCTAGCCGTGGCATATATATTTTTGGAAGCCTTTTTGATAGGTCAAGATTTTGCAGAAGCTCTAGAGTGCTAGAGTAAAGCCATACATGTGTTTCCTGACCCCCCCCCCCCCCCTATAGACATGCACACTCAGCTTGGCCAAGCATGCATGGGTTCTGAATAAAAAGAGCTGCCGCAAGACCCCTCTGGTGGTGGCTTATTTCACCAAAAACAAAAGAATAGGGCATATTGAAATTGGCAGGTTAAGCTGGGTTAACTTTCATTGTTCAGTGGAATTCCCCTTTGAACCAGGTGGTCTTGTTTTGTCTCTCATTCACGTTGCCAGATGTTAGCAAGTTGAGTTCAAGTTCTTTGCCTGTCAGGGATGTCTTTACTCGGGTCACTGCCCAGATTGCTGGATGTGGCATAGCCTTTCTAGTAAACATTTCAGTGTATAATATTCTATCCAGAAGAAATGGTATAACCCTTGCTGACAACTCCTGTTTTTACATAAAATAACTTAATGGGTAGGAAAATAAGAAGTAAGGACCCATTCATATGACTATATCCGTTTTGCAAACCGCGGATTCAATGGCTTCATGACTTCAATGGCTTCTGTGTGTTTCCGGGTCCGTTCCCTGCAGACATGTCCCATCTTTGGCGGCGACATGTGGATCACGTACCCATTGAAGTCAGTGGGTCCGCACTGTGGTGCAGGGTGATCACAGTCAATGTCCGTGCTTTGCAGATCTGCGGTTTGCAGTCCACAAAACGGACACTGTCATTTCAATGGGGCCTAAAGCTGTAGAAGTCTGGTTGCAATATATTCTAATCTGCTTACTGCAAGTAAAATGTGATGTGCTTTGCAAAAAGTGTGTATAATAATAAACCTGGATGAGGCAAGTCACGTACATCAAATTTCACCACATAACTTCATTACTCACATCAGTACTGCATGTGTCTTACCATGTAGGCTGTGAACTCTCTAACCTTACTGGAGGGGAAACAATATCCTATGTGACGTAATGAAAACCTCCAGTTCCTGAGAGCACATTCATACCTGATGTCTTTTATATTCTTTTCTGTCTGTTTAGATAGCACTTTTTATAAATGCTGATTAAAGGGAATCTGTCACCTCCAGCAAGTGCTGTCAAGTCCAGTAATACATGAATAGTACTGCTGCCGATGACTGCAGCCATTTGTATGTGGATACTCACCCCTGCTTCCCCACTATGCACCAATCTGGCCTTGGAATACATCGAATTATGCTCTGGTGCTCGAGTAAAAAACAGAGCTGAGGGGCACGAGGAGACTTTGCAGAAGAGCCTTGCCCTCTACCATCGGCATGTGACCCGGTGGACATTCAGCAATTCATTCAGCAGCTAAGGCTATTTTCACGCCTGTGGCATGAAGATCCAGCCGCCTGATCCATCAGAGAATGTTAGCAATCTGCCGAACACAAATCACAGCGCGCACTGGTTTGTTTCCTGACGATTTTCGAAATTTTTCGGCCAGATCTCTGGCGTACCGCATTATACTTACTGGGGCCGGCGGGCATTACGGTTGCATCTGGCAATGCCGATTCCAGAGAATTCAATTAGGCTGTTCTCTGCTGGAACAACCTGTTGGAATACAAGCGTGTGAAAGTAGCCTAAGGATACGAATGATATGCCAACCATCTGCAAGACACAGTACACCAGGCCCACGTCCTCCTGCACCAAGTGTCCACTACTCCACCTCTGTTCTCCCAGGATAGGGAATATTTTACCCAAGTCCAAAGGGCACCTCTCCATGGAGTTTTAGTTGAGCAGGGAAACATTAAATAGTGTTTGATTGTGAAGAAATTGAAGTCTCTATTTTAAGTTGTGCAGCACCTTTTTTAAATTTAAAACAAATATATGATGGGATTTTTAAAAACTGGTGCAAATGAACACTGGCTTAGTTGCCCATAGCAAACAATCATATTGATCTTTTAATCTTCAAAAGGAGAACTGAAAAACGAAACCTGGAATCTGGTTGTTTACTATGGGCAACAAAGCCGGTTTTCATTTGGAACAGTTTAGGTTAAGTTACCGTATTTTACGTACTATAAAGACGCACCTAGCTTTTAGAGGAGAAAAATAAGAAAAAATATTTTTCACCAGACCTCAGCTCAGATGCCCAGTCAGACCACCCAATATTAGTTAGACCACAGCACAGACCCCCAATTAGACTTCAGATCACACCCCCAATGTTAATCAAACAGAAAAAAAAATCCTGCCTCTCCTGGATGTCGCAGCCATTCCTGACATCTAGCACTCTTCCTGCCGTGCTGTGACCCGACGTCACGCAACAGAGAGCGCCTACGTCTTCACACTGTGAGCAGTTCACAGAACAGCGTGCAGCACCAGCAGAGGTAGAGGAAGACCAGGGGGCGGTAAGCACTGCCTGCGCAAGGAGAGCTCTATTCACCATTCCCATGTCCTAGTGTGCTAATAGGCACTTCCATCATGGAAGCGCTCAATAGTATTCGACCTATGAGATGCACTGACATTTTTTTCCCACTTATGGGGGAAAAAGCATGTTTTATAGGGCAAAACATAAAGTAAATCTCTTATAAACGTTAAAAAAATGTACTGTAACTTGTTTATAAGCAATGATTTGGAGGGGCTAATTGTCATGAGGTATTGGAAGTTTTTTTATTGAGATTTTTGAATGCATAATACAGGGTTACAGCATAGGCAATGTTGTATGGATAATTGTCTATACAAAAAAAATAAAAAGCTAATTTGTTGTTATTGCCTTGTTCCTGAGTAATAATGTAATGTTCCACCTAGATAAGGCTTTCAGGGCCAACTGATTAGTAGGATAGAAGGATCTGGAGAACGAACTGACAATACAGGGAAAACAGACCAGTGACTTGTTAGAAAAAACAGCAACAAGCCCTTGTTGTATCCTTACTCTCTTGCGGGTCCCTACACTAACTAAACAACAACAAGGAAATTGTCACATAGAAACATAGAAACATAGAATGTGTCGGCAGATAAGAACCATTTGGCCCATCTAGTCTGCCCAATATATCTGAATCCTATGAATAGCCCCGGCCCTATCTTATATGAAGGATGGCCTTATGCCTATCCCATGCATGCTTAAACTCCTTCACTGTATTTGCAGCTACCACTTCTGCAGGAAGGCTATTCCATGCATCCACTACCCTCTCAGTAAAGTAATACTTCCTTATATTACATGTCACAAACTTACCTGTCCAGGGCTTTGATCTCTGGCTTTGGCACGCTGCAGGGCCATGCCCCCCGTATAGCGCTGCATGGCCACGCTCTCATATTATTGACCACAGCTTGCTTTTGACCACTCTCTGCCTCGTGTTTTTGGCATTGTGTCTCTGCATCTGATTCTGATCTCGGCTTGGCTATTTGACTACCCTCTGTTTCTCGATTTTGTACTGTATCATCCTTCTGACCCATTCCAGTACGACTGCTTTTGTGTGGCATTGTTTCTGTGTTTCGTCTGTCTTGCACCTTAGTAGGATAGGGAACCTCGACCAGTTGTGGACTTGCCGCCTAGGGTTTGCACTGCAAGTAGGCAGTGAAAGTGTGGGGGGTTTCAGTTAGGGCCTCCCTGTCAGTGTCTTCCCTACCAACTGTCGCAACAGAAATTGTCACGAGTTTATACTGCCATCTGATAGATAGGGCAGCAACATACTGATGACAGATTCCCTTTAAATGCAGAGAATTAGCTCCATTGAATTGCAATGCGTGGATCCACATGCCAATCTGTGGCAGTTTCAACTGTGGATTTCTGCTACGGGTGACCGTATCTACAAAATGCAGTGCATCATGTGGACAGTGTACTGTTATACCATTATCAAATTGCTCCTGCTTGTAAAGCAAATGATATTGATAATAAGATTACAGCATCTATAAAGGGGTTGTCAGGATTTTTAAATCCACCTCCATTCACCTAGCAGTACTTCTGAAGTATATTCTTACCTGCTACCTGCCACTCTGTTCTAGTTCCCTTCACTGCATTTCTGGTCCCTATTTGTCAATTTCCGCATCAACAGAGTCATGTGCATCTCTTAAAGTGAATTTTCCTACTGTCACCCCATTCTCTTGCTGTTGGCTCTCAAAGTCGTGCTGAAAAGTACTGTCTGGAATGATATGCTAATTTAATGGAGGGGACTCCTTTGTGCATGAAAAGCAGTGCTAACAACGTATTTCAGTGCAAATTGAAGTGTACGGCTTCATAGCGATTTTGGTGTTGTGCACAAGTATTGCAGTGTAGCAGGACTGACACCGGAATGAATGGGGTCACAGTGAGACTCACAAGTTTACTGCGACTGGGACATGCGAATCTAAAAAAGTTGAAAAAACACCCTAAATGCTATTTGGCTGTATATTTTGGCCCCCACTATGTTGAGTACGGTAGTTTTGATTTGCCTATGCTTTTTAATTCATCTGTATGTAATTAAAAAATGTACACCGCCATGGGTGTCATTGGCAGATGTACGCATATTTGTAGGGATACAGATAGTTACAGATCCAGAACATACAGTCAGCAGACCGTTTCAAACAAGCCAAATCTAGTTTTAGTATTGTTTTTTTTTTTTATGTAGCTGTGGAGGAGGACCCGCAGGGTTTCAGTATCTCTGCTGTAGTTTTTTGTTATCTACTCAACAGGAATGTTCTTTTATTTAACTTCTTCCTGATCGGGCCATTTATCCCCCTTCCTGACCAGGCTCATTTTCCATTTTTTACCACATACGTTTTTGAAAACTATAACTTTTTCCCCCCGCTTGGATATTTAAATTATGATTGGGGAAGTTTTAAAAAAAATATATTTAGTCTTTTTTTAAATTTTACATACAAGACCTTTGAGGGAGCAGTCAGTGTACAGCTTGTATAACAGTGTACATTTGGTGTGCCCTCAAAATAATGGTGAGCAAACAAAATATTGATACTTTGGGCACAATTTGCCCATTTTCACTTAGGGGTGTTCTCACTTTTGTTGCCAGCAGTTTAGACATTAATGGCTGTGTGTTGTTATTTTGAGGGCACACCTAATGTACACTGTTATACAAGCTGCACACTGACTACTTTACATTGTATCAAAGTGTCAGATCTTCAGTGTAGTCCCATTAAAAGATATAATAAAATATTTACAAAAATGTGAAGGGTGTACTCACTGTATATATATAATTGATATATATATATATATATATATATTTTTTTTTTTACTGCTTTCTTCTATAACTGGGGCTGACAGTTACAGGGGGAGTACAGCCCCCAGAGAGGTTGTACATCACTTCATAATCCCACTGCAGAGTTGGTCTGGGTCTGCTAAGACCCAGCAAGCTGCACAGACTCTTGGCGGGAGTCTACTAGTCACTGACAGCGGGCTCTTCGCTACTCGTGCAGCTGTGATCTCGGCACTGATGTTTAAGGGTCCATTCACACGTCCGTAGTGTATTGCGGATCTGCAATACACCCAGCCGGCACCCCCATAGAACTGCCTATTCTTGTTCGCAATTGCAGACAAGAATAGGACATGTTCTAATTTTTTCCAGAGCTGCAGACCGAAAGATTGGGGCCCTGCTCCGGAAATGCGGATGCAGAGAGCACACTGTGTACTCTCCGCATCCATTCCTTCCCTATTGAGAACGAATGGGTCCGCACCCGTTCCGGATATTGCAAAACGGATGCGGACCCATTCCATGAACGTGTGAATGGAGGCTTAATATGTAAGTGCACAGTTATATGCTGACCGCCCATACATTTATAGTCTATAGGAGGTTGCAGTAACTCATGATTTATTGTGCATGTAAAATCATAGACTAATCCTCCTTTCACAAATGACATCACATTTTGGATATCTGCTCTACTACATGTCTTTTTTAATGAAAAGGAGTAGAAGTAAGGGGACTTTCACACTTGTGTTGTTTGATTCCGGCAGGCAGTTCCGTTGATCAGGCAAACTGTATGCAAACAGGATCCTGATCAGTCTAAAAAATGCCTGATCAGTCAGAAAAATGCATTGCAATACCGGATCCATTTTTCCGGTGTCATCAGGCAAAACCCGGTATTTATTTTCTTCTCATTTTTAAAGGTCTGCGCATTCCGGTATTTTGAATGCCGGATCCGGCACTAATACATTTCTATGGAAAAAAATGCCCGGCATTCAGGCAAGTCTTCAGTTTTTGTCGCCGGAGATAAAACCGGAGCATGCTACGGTTTTCTCTTTTGCCTGATCAGTCAAAATGACTGAACTGAAGACATCCTGATGCATCCTGAACGGATTACTCTCCATTCAGAATGCATTGGGTTATGCCTGATCAGTTCTTTTCCGGTATAGAGCCCCTGTGACGGGACTCTATGCCGGAAAAGAAAAACGCTAGTGTAAAAGTAGCCTAAGAGATGAATGTTCAGGAATGGTTCTCCTCTTCTTGTTGATATCCAATCCTAGCTATGGACAGGAGACCGGATCTCCTAAAGCCCTACAATATTATCAAACTGTGATCGATCATTATGTTAAGTGCTGCCAACTGCGTGAATGTTGCTGAAACTATTTATCAAGATATTGTGTACTGAGACGGAAGAGAGGAGGATTTACTACTAGAGCTTTGTTGACCACAGATTTCAGAATCTCATAAACCAGTTTTGGTTAGGAGGCAGGTGTTGTGTTTCCATGTTCCTTACAGCACATGATGTTTGTTCAATGACGTGATTGTATGCCAGCTTATTGTGACAAGCTCAAGCCTCCTGCAAGTCTCTTTCACTCATGTTCTACACTTCCCTAGCCAAGTTTAGGTTGTACTTAATTTCTAGCTGATTATGAAGGACCAACTAATTCAGCCTTTGTTATAGTCAATGCCCGTCATTTTGGAAAATAGACTCAAGAGCCTTTCACACAGACAGATCATTGGGGCAAATATCAATGATTAATATTTGTAGAAACTATTTTTCCCAATAATGAGCTAGTGCTGGTGGGCCCCCAATGAATGAGCAAACGCTTGTTCCTCAGGTGATCGTGTCTTTTAGTCAGCATCAAAAATAGCTTTGAGGTAGAAGCAATCTGTAAGGGGATGAGCGATCACAGACATACAGCTCGACTCCTCCATCAGAAGCAGCCGCCTCTATTTCTGGGTGTACGTTGACACACGTGCTGTAGATTTCTGTACTGCATAGGAAGCAGCAGCAGATCTTCTTCGCTTGCATTGATATTTGGAGCAATAGCACAAGCACAGAAACACAGCGCCAGGCAATATGTCTGCCCCTCTCATTCAAGGAGGAGCAGGGTGTTTCTGGAGCTGCAGAGTGGTGACGAACTGGTGCTCTAAGGGCTCAGGCCAGTCCTTCTGTGCTCCAACAACCTCATTTGCATATCAATGTCACCATCTTCACATGTAAACAGGGATGAATGATTGTGTTAGTGATCATTCATGCCCATACAGTGCAATCTTTGCTGTCCGTAAATACCGATAATCAGTGCTGCTCGACATGCTATCATCACCAATTGCTGCCAGGGATGCCAACTGTCTAGAAATGTCTGGACAGTCTGTAAAAATAGGTGACTTTTTCCATGGAAAAAATTAGATGTGTTCGTGATTTCTTTTGAGGCAGGTAACACTTGACTAGATTATTTTGGTGGTAATTATCATCATTATGCTGCTCACAGTATATGCTGGTAATGAATGAGCCCTCCCCCAGAGCGTTTAGCTTGGGGGAAACATTGGGGCACATACACATAAGGGGTTAATGATAGTTTTTAGGTATTGCGCCTTTTTCTCTCCCATCCCCCCCCCCCTCCTTTTTTATTTCTTCAGGTGATTTTACCTCAAGATAAGTTTACCTGGTAAACCCGTTCTGGCTGGTTTAAAGCGGTCCTTGGCAAGTTTGACAGGACCCTCCTGATTGGCTACGGCGGTTGCTGGGGGATAAATCCGTCAATTTGATTTGACAGGGAGAAAATGGCGGGAAGCTGGCACCTTTATATTGCGGCATTCCGCTGTATTGAGGTGCCAGTTTAAGAAGACTGTGACCTGCGCTGGATCTGCGGATTGAAGACGGCATGGAGGAGCTACTGCGGCAGCTGATTTTGAAAGCCGAGTCGGCCGGCGGTGAAGAATGGCTCAGGAGCTGTTTGAGCCAAGCGCCGCCTGTGGAGAAGCAGCCGGAAGAGGAGAGCCCAGCAGTGCCGGTGACAGCAGCGGAAGAGGCGGCAGTCTGTCAGCTGATGGAGTGGGAGGTCTCGGCGGTTCCCTGCAAAAGAGCTAGGAAGTCTGGGAGCGCCGTTTCTCCCCCTTCTGAAGCGGGACGCCGTCGCAGCAGAGCACGGGTCGCAAGCGAAAGCAGGAAGACACGGAACCAGTCGGCCAGGAGAGAGGTGTCCAGAGCGCAGAGCGGCCTTCCTGCTGTGGATCAGAGAGAAGACGTCGATGAGAAGCGCAGGCTGGGGGGCGGAGCTACGTGGTCATGTGATACGCCGGCTTCTGTCATCATGCATGAGAAGACCAGGGCGGGAAATTCAAATATGAGCAGCGTTTTGGGGCAGCTTGTTGAGGGGCTCCCTCCTTCTGAGGTTGAGTTACCTCCAAGCCCCCATAGAAGAATGAAGACAGCCTCTGGTGTGGTCCAGGAGGAACAGGTGGATGGTGAGAATTTCAATGTGCAGTCTGTTTCTGAGTCCACGCTGTTGTCTGGGCTGGTTAAGCTGCTAGCAGAGTTTGCTAGCAGGCAGGTGCCCCACACAACGTCTGATGTATGGGTCAAGAACAAGAAGCAGGTTGCTACTAGTAACGCTGCAGTAAGTTCAAGACCAGTGTTGGAAAAGGGTTTTGGTGTTGAAATGTGTATGAAGGAAGCAATGGTTTGTGAGGTATCGCCTCTTGGTTATCATTTAGCGTCCGGTATTAAGGAAAAAATTTGGAGATTAGAATTTGTTGAAATCATGTCCCTGTTGCCTTTTGCTAGGGAGCATGTGGTACGGGAGAAGAAGGATGATAGAAATGATGATGAGAGAAAGCGTACAATGCCAAGGTCTTTCAATAATTGGCTGCAAGCCTTTTTTATATATGCTGCGGTCCTTGGTGAAAAGCATCCTGAGTTTTGTAGTGGCCTTTTCCAGCACCTGGATATTATTCTCGAAGCGTAGCGAAATTTTAGTGGTATGGCATGGTACCAATATGATGAGGTGTTTCGCCAGAAGTTGGCGGTGCACCCATTGCTTAAATGGGGAGTTAAGGACATAGGTCTTTGGGTTAATTTAATGTTACCACAGAAAGCGTTTACACCCAGAACATTGAATACACCTCAGCAGGGGCGTAGCTAGAAATGATTGGGCCCCATAGCAAAAAAAATTATGGGCCCCCCCTCCCGGATCTCCCACCCCCACATACCTATTGGACCTCCCACCCCTTCCAGAGCTCCCACCCAAACACCCCTCCAGGACCTCCCACCCCAACATCCCCCCCAAGTGTCGTCCACAGATCCCCCCCTTCAGTGTCGTCCACAGATCCACCCTTTAGTGTCCTCCACAGATCCACCCTTTAGTGTCGTCCACAGATCCCCCCTTTAGTGTCGTCCACAGATCCCCCCTTTAGTGTCGTCCACAGATCCCCCCTTTAGTGTCGTCCACAGATCCCCCTTTAGTGTCGTCCACAGATCCCCCCTTTAGTGTCGTCCACAGATCCCCCCTTTAGTGTCGTCCACAGATCCCCCCTTTAGTGTCGTCCACAGATCCCCCCTTTAGTGTCGTCCACAGATCCCCCCTTTAGTGTCGTCCACAGATCCCCCCTTTAGTGTCGTCCACAGATCCCCCCTTTAGTGTCGCCCACAGATCCCCCCTTCAGTGTCCTCCACAGATCCCCCTTCAGTGTCCTCCACAGATCCCCCCCTTCAGTGTCCTCCACAGATCCCCCCTTCAGTGTCCTCCACAGATCCCCCCTTCAGTGTCCTCCACAGATCCCCCCTTCAGTGTCCTCCACAGATCCCCCCTTCAGTGTCCTCCACAGATCCCCCCTTCAGTGTCCTCCACAGATCCCCCCTTCAGTGTCCTCCACAGATCCCCCCTTCAGTGTCCTCCACAGATCCCCCCTTCAGTGTCCTCCACAGATCCCCCCTTCAGTGTCCTCCACAGATCCCCCCTTCAGTGTCCTCCACAGATCCCCCCTTCAGTGTCCTCCACAGATCCCCCTTCCTCCACAGATCCCCTTCAGTGTCCTCCACAGATCCCCCCCTTCAGTGTCCTCCACAGATCCCCCCTTCAGTGTCCTCCACAGATCCCCTCTTCAGTGTCCTCCACAGATCCCCCCCTTCAGTGTCCTCCACAGATCCCCCCTTCAGTGTCCTCCACAGATCCCCCTTCAGTGTCCTCCACAGATCCCCCCTTCAGTGTCCTCCACAGATCCCCCCTTCAGTGTCCTCCACAGATCCCCCCTTCAGTGTCCTCCACAGATCCCCCCCCTTCAGTGTCCTCCACAGATCCCCCCCCCTTCAGTGTCCTCCACAGATCCCCCCTTCAGTGTCCTCCACAGATCCCCCCTTCAGTGTCCTCCACAGATCCCCCCTTCAGTGTCCTCCACAGATCCTCCCTTCACTGGCCTACCTCATCTTCTGCTCGTGCAGCAGTGCGCCTCGGCCCTCGGGCCCGCCTACTCCAGTCCTGACCTGACTACTCCTTCCTTCCTTGGCTTCCCCCCAGCCAGGCCCGAGCCGCGGACCGCCCAAGCCCCGCCCACTACAGCCGCAGACCGCCCAAGCCCCGCCCACCTGGCTGCGTAAAAAAAAAAATATGAATGCAGTCCGGGACGGGCCCCCAGTGGCGTAGGGCCCCATAGCCACTGCTATGGTTGCTATGGCAATCCCTACGCCACTGCACCTCAGCCTAGTTTGAGGAAAGGGGTATGCTTCGCTTCAATGAAGCAACTTGTAAGTGGGCGTCTAATTGCCGCTATAAGCACGAGTGCTTGTTTCTATCCTATGCTGAGGTGTTTTAAAAGGGGTTCACAATCTAGTCAGCAGCAGTCTTCCACAAGGGAGCAAGTTTCTAAAAGCACCGACCCCAGTGAAGCTTTTAGAAATGCTTCCATGGTTAAGGCAGTACCCTAATCAGACGGCAGCAAAGTTATTAATTGAAGGTTTTCAATACGGTTTTTTGGTTCCTGAGTTTACAGGAGAGGGCTGCTGCTGGGTGGATAATATGAAATCCGCCAGTTTATTAAGAGATGTAGTGAGGAGTAAGTTGTTTAAAGAATTAGAGCTAGGTAGAATAGCTGGGCCTTTTGTCAACCCTCCTTTTGTAAATTTTCACCTTTGGGAGTCGTTCCCAAAAAGGCTTCTGGGGAATTTAGACTTGTACATCATTTGTCATTTCCTGATGAGTGTTCGCTTAATGATGAGGTGGATAAGTCTAAGTCCTCTGTATTTTATGCATTTGGCATTGGTAAGGCAATTTGGGATGGGGGCCTTTCTGGCTAAGGCGGATGTGAAATCGGCCTTTCGCTTGCTGCCTGTGAGGCCCTCTGGATTTAAATCGTTAGGATTCCAGTTTGATGATAATTACTATTTTGACAAATGCATGCCTATGGGGTTTTCTTTATCTTGTTTTTATTTTGAAGCATTTTCAACATTTATTAATTGGGTTTTACAGTCGTTAGTTCCAGATGGGGGTTTATTACACTATTTAGATGATTTTTTTTGTTTGTTGGCGATTGCAGTTCTAGTTTATGTTCGGAGTTGGTATTTACATTTTTAAAGGTTTGTGAAGGGTTTGGGATACCGGTAGCAGAAGAAAAGACTGTCTTTCCTTGTACTTGTTTAGAATTTTTGGGCATAGTTATAGATACGGTTAATATGGAATTTCGTTTGTCATCATAAAAGTTCGTTAAGATTAAATAGTTGATTTTGTTACTGGGAAAAGAAAAATGCACGTTAAAAGAAATGCAGTCTTTGTTAGGGTCATTAAATTTTGCTTGCAGAATTATTCCTATGGGAAGGGTTTTTTCTAAACGTCTTTACTTTGCGACGCGGGGCCTTAAATCTCCCCGCTCACATATCAGGTTAACTAGGAGTTTAAACAAGGATATGGCTATGTGGTTGGAATTTTTAGAAAATTTTAATGGAGCAAACTGTTGGCAGGAGGAGTTTGTGGAGTCGGACGCTCTGGGTTTATTCACAGATGCAGCTGGTAGCTGTGGTTACAGGGCTTATTGGGATGGCAGGTGGTCGGCAGAGGCTTGGCCATCTTCTTGGATAGTTAACGGGGTGACTCGTAATATAGTCTTGTTAGAGTTTTTTCCGGTGGTAGTATCGATTGTTTTATGGGGTAGTCATTTTAAGAAAGCTTTGTTGCTTGAAGCTTAATATTTGGGTTAAGGCGAAGGTAAATTTAATAATTTGGCGGATTCTCTGTCTCGTTTCCAGTTTGCCAGATTTCGGGAGCTAGCACCAGGAGCGGAGTTGGAGGGATTGCCGTGCCCTCAACATCTTTGGGACCTATTATGGGATTGATATCAGAATCAATCAGACAATCGGTGGCTAATAAAACATGGGCTGCGTATGCAGCCGCATGGCGGGACTGGGTTTTATTTTCTAATGCATTGCCCAATAATGTAGATGACCTTGGTTGTGGTATGTTATTTGTAGCTAGTCTATTTAAAAGGAACCTATCTTTTTCGTCAGTTGCTAGAACAATAGCAGGGATTTCCTTTTTTCTTAAGATGGCAGGTAGGAAGCCGTTAGCAGCCTATTTTCCGATTAAACAAATGATGAAAGGTTACCGTAAAAAATTTCATGTATTGATAATAGGAGGCCAATTTCAGTTGAGTTATTGGAGTTTATATGAAATTTTGTCTGTAATTTGTTTTGATAGTTTTGAAGTTTTGCTTTTCAGGACAAGTTTTATTTTAGCTTTTTTCGCAGCATTAAGGATAAGCGAATTAGTGTCTGCTAGCCGTTCAGTATGTTCTGGTTTGAAAATGGAGGAGGTTGTATTAAAGGCTGGTTTTGTTGAAATTCTGTTGAAACGTTCAAAGACGGATCAATATGGGAGGGGCAGAATTATAAGGTTGAATGAGTGGGTGGGTGGGTTCTTCATTGTGTCCAGTTGGCATAGTTTGTGCTTGGCTTGAAGTTCGCCCGTCTGGTCCGCCTCCTTTTTTAATCCATAAGGATGGTTTTCCCTTGACTAAATTTCAATTTAGTGCTGTACTTAAAAAATGCTTGGCTGCACTTGGGCTGAGTTCTTAAAAAATTTCTTTACATTCCTTTAGAATCGGTGCAGCAACTGAGGCGGCCAGGTTTGGGTTAGATGATGCTGTCATCAGAAGGATAGGTCGTTGGGATTCGGATAGAGCTAGATTGTATGTTAGGCCTGATTTATTATGACCAGACTAAATTATTTTCTATTTTTTCAGGGAGTCAGATAATTGTTTGGATTTTGGGCCATTCGTATATATTCTGGGCCCAGAAGAGAGCAGAGAAGAGAACGTATACTGAAAACTTATCTTTTGATGGCTCATCCTTGCAGGTTTTTTGGCAGGGTATTAGAGGATTGGGATGGAGCGGTATGTTACGTGAGATTCAAAAGTTATGCACTAGTCTCCCTCATCCTAATATTTTAATTTTTCATGTGGGCGGGAACGATTTGGGTAAAACTAAGACGTGCAGGTTATTATGGGAAATGAAGAGGGATTTGTCACTGTTGAGATGCATGTTGCCAGACACTGTTTTGGTTTTTTCTGAAATAGTGCCTCGCTTGGTATGGTTGTTTAAAGAGCAGTCATTCTGTGAAAAAATTTGTAAAAGGGTTAATAGAGCCATGTGTAAATTCATGCCCCTGCTTGGCGGGTTCTCTTACAAGCATATTGATTTGGAAGGATGGGAGATAGGTCTTTTGAGGTCGGACAATGTGCACCTATCCGAAATTGGAATTGACATTTTTAATTTAGGTCTGCAGGGCGCTATTGAGAAAGGGCTGCAATGCTTGTGGGGGACCTCGCCTTTTTAAGGCGCGGCGTGTGGGATTATCGCTCAGCTACAGCTGAGTGGATCGTGTTTTTTAATGGTTAATGGACGGAGTTTTAATGGTTAAATTATTTATGCTAATTTATTGAGTAATAATTTTGATGGTAATTTATTGGTAACCCATAATAAAGCATTGCGGCCTTTTCATCCAACTTTGAGTTTGTGTCGTTATTATATCTCGGTATTGTTAATTATAACGGGGTTTATTGTGTGTAGTGTGCCTCCATGAATGAGCCCTCCCCCAGAGCGTTTAGCTTGGGGGAAACATGGGGGCACATACACATAAGGGGTTAATGATAGTTTTTATGTATTGCTCCTTTTTCTCCCCCCCCCCCCCGCCTTTTTTATTTCTTCAGGTGATTTTACCTCAAGATAAGTTTACCTGGTGAACCGGTTCTGGCTGGTTTAAGGCGGTCCTTGGCAAGTTTGACAGGACCCTCCTGATTGGCTACGGCAGTTGCTGGGGGAGAAATCCGTCAATTTGATTTGACAGGGAGAAAACGGCGGGAAGCTGGCACCTTTATATTGCGGCATTCCGCTGTATTGAGGTGCCAGTTTAAGAAGACTGTGACCTGCGCCCGCCCTCCCTGATTAATGTTTTATGCGTATTGTCGCGTGCTTTATTAGTGGGAGTTATCGCTCAGCTACAGCTGAGTGGATTGTGGTTTTTAATGGTTAATGGACGGAGTTTTAATGGTTAAATTATTTATTTATTTATGCTAATTTATTGAGTAATAATTTTGATGGTAATTTATTGGTAACCCATAATAAAGCATTGCGGCCTTTTCATCCAACTTAGAGTTTGTGTCATTATTATATCTAGGTATTGTTAATTATAACGGGGTTTATTGTGTGTAGTGTGCCTCCATGAGTTTTTATAAGTATATTGAGCTATAGACATACTTATAATCTCTATCATTCATTATGGTTTTCCCAAAAATGTTGGCTGCCCATTATTTTGGAATAAGTTGTCCAGAAAAAAGCTAAATTCTGGTTGGCAAACCTTTTTACCGGGCAAGAAGGAAGAGGAAATAAAAAAGAAGTTGACGGGGCAGAGCAATATAAGAAGAAGTCTAAATGGTCTGACCACATGCAACAGGCCATGCCTCCCCCATGGCAGCCAACTATTTTTCATGTGACCATCAGTTGCCACAGATGGGCGTGGCCTGTTGCATGCAGTCCGCTGGACCACTTGGTATTGCCCTAAAAGTTCTAGGTCTTTCATATTTTTTAAAATTCTTGTCAGCAGTTTAAAAAACAATGTTAAGCATTGACAATGCAGAGCTATCAAGGCGAACTAATGTGTGTAGGTATCTATCATATGATTTCCCAAATTGAATGTAGTCTGCAGGGCAGAGAACTATTAGGCCCCTTGCAGACGAGTGTGTCCGGATTAGGTCTGGATGCGTCCCGGTGCATTGCGGCAAACCCGCACAAGTAGGTACACAATTGCAGTCAGTTTTGACTGCGATTGCGTTTCGTTGTTCAGTCTTTATCGTGCGGGTGCAATGTGTTTTGCACGCGCGTGATAAAAAAATGACTGTGGTACCCAGACCCGAACTTCTTCACAGAAGTTCAGGTTTGGGTTTAAGGTTGTGTAGATTGTATTATTTTCCCTTATAACATGGTTATAAGGGAAAATAATAGCATTCTGAATACAGCATGCATAGTACAATAGGCTGGAGGGGTTAAAAAAAAAAAATAATAATAATTTAACTCACCTTAATCCACTTGTTCGCGCAGCCGGCATCTCTTCTGTCTTCTTTTGTGAGGAATAGGACCTTTGATGACGTCACTACGCTCATCACATGGTCCGTCACGCACAACGAGGAGCATGCTGCGATTTTTACGCAACGCACAAGTGATGCGTGAAAATCACCGCTCGTGTGCACAGCCCCATAGAAATGAATGGGTCAGGATTCAGTGCGGGTGCAATGCGTTCACCTCCCGCATTGCACCCGCGTGGAATACTCGCCCGTATGAAAGAGGCCTTAAGGGGTTCTTATTTGTGTTCAGCACATTGCATATTTGTAATAAAATAAATCAGTGTAACGTGCTAATACTGTTTGTTGCATTGGTCGTCCCTAGGTTCAGTATTAACTGTTACAGAAAGCGGTGTTTTACAGCTACAGTTTGTCTGTAGGCAGGAAAAGTGAATACAAGGCTGATGAGAAGTCTGGTTTTCCAGCAAGCACCAGTTACATTATTTGGCAAGGAAAGGATACACTGCACACCCTTCCTCTGCTGCTCGAGTAATTGACCTTCTGCACAACTTTAGCATGAGAGCAGAATGAAAGGGAAGCACCTTTGGTCTAGTCAGGATATCTAACCCGAGCAGCCATCTAGGAACAGAACATATACCATGTGTTATATTGGAAACCAATTTTGTATGTTGTTTATTCTTAAATGAAATAACAGTGAAAGGTATTTTTTATTTATTTTTAGCGATGGTCCACCTGTCTGTTATACTCATGTAAATGTGGGCACCAGCTGGTTAATACTTGCTCACATAGCTTAAAGGGGTTTTCATTTGCTTGTCCCTGTGGTAGGTCATCAATGTGTGCATTTGACCACCACATAATTAGCAGAAAAAGGGGTCGCGGTGCTTGTCTGAACCCCCACTGTCCATGCAGTATGCAATTCAGGACTTTTCTCATCAATTTAGCTATGTCTGGTACTGGAGCCTCTTCACTTGAACCATGGATGAGAAAGTGCTGTGTTGCATACTGTAGTAAGGAGCAACGGTGTGGAAACATGTGTTTCAGACAGTTGATCTGTTGGCGTTTGACGGTAACTGTACTTTCAGACAGCTTTGCATAAACAGTAGTATAGACCGTGATTATAATAAACTTTGTAATATATCTTAACATAGAAAATGCGTTTGTTATAGAGTCAGCAGCTGTTTAGCCTCCCCCAACTTGCTCTCTGAAATGTATGAGAAATCTGTAGTTATACAGTGATAATATTACAAAGGGATCACAGGTTTCATCTTTCTTTTTATACACCCTAAAATATTATTTGCTTTTGCAGCTGCTGCCTGACATTGAGTATGGCTGCTTAGGTCACATGTAACCAGAATACCCAAGCCCTATTCTTGCTCTATATTTCCCAGTTTTCACATCCACAGGAAGAAGGGAGATAGGGCGATAGGATTCGGGCAGAGTCGGATCCTTCCCTGACTTAGGTATCACCACTACTATGGCCTCCCTCATTGAGGCGGGTAACACCCCCCACTCTCCGTGCATCATTAAACGTTTCCAGCAAATGTGGAAGGAGATCCTCCTGATATCTTTTTATAAAATTCACTTGGTAGGCCATCAGAACCATCCTAAGTTCCTCCAACTCTATGGGCTCATCCAAATAGTGAAGTGATTCTGCCGATAACTTCTGCAGCGAGATACTGGCAAGGTACGTCCTAATATTGCCAGTCTACCGTGAGTTTTGACCTATATAGTTCCCTATAATAGTTATGAAACTCATCCGACGACAGCATTCCCCTGGCAGTTTTAATGGCCAATATTCTAGATGCCCCTGATTGTGAACGGACCACCCTAGCCAGCAAACTCCCCGCGCTTTCTCCCGCCTCAAAATATCTCTGCTGCAAGAAAAAGCATTTGTTGTCCGCAATTTGATTCAAATGGTCCTTTAATTTACCCTGTGCCTCTTTCCACTGTACTTCCCTATTTGGGGATGGGTCTTTTATATATTCCGCTTTCAAGCTTTTCACGTCTTTCTGCAGAGTATATGTTAATCCCCTAGTTATTGCCTTTTTCCGTCTAATTTTTTGTATATAGAGACCCCGAATATAGGCCTTCATGGCGTCCCATACAGTTCCAACTAATGCTGAGCCTGTATTATGAAGGAAAAATTATTTTATATTATCTGTAAGTGGGTCCCTTCCATCTAGCAGATCAATCCAAAATGGATTAAGCTTCCAAATACAAGGGCCACCACGCACATCAGTTTTTACTAATTGTATTTCCACTCGAATAACCGAGTGGTCCGACAAGCTACGTGGCAGATATTCTATCAGCGATATATATGGCATCATTTCCAGGGATCCTACTGGCAGGTCAATCCTGGATAGTGAGCCATGCATCGTTGAGAAGCTGGAGTATTCTCGGGTATCAGGATGTTGAATTCTCCATAGATCATGAAGATCCAACTCCCTCAGTAATTTTGCCAGCGAGGTCTCCCGCACTCCTCTCGGGTGGACCTTTGGCCACTAAAGCCATAACCTGTTTGAGAACTATACAAGAATAGGGTGGGGGTATATATATCGCAACAAGAAAGAGGGGCCTTTTGTAGATAGAACATTGCAGACAAACAAATCTTCCATCTGGGTCTATATTAGTATTATAACATTCAAAAGGTACGGCCCTGTGCACCAAAAGACTGACCCCCCCCAGCATGAGTAGAGAACGTGGAATGGTAGGAGTGTGAAATCCATGGTTTATGTAGCAGCCTCTGAGAATCTTTGGTTAAGTGTGTTTCCAACAAGCACAATATGGCTGGTTGACAACTTTGTACAGCTGTAAACACGGCTTGCCGCTTCCGGCTATCTCTCACTCCCCTATAGAATACAGCACATTTTCTATATTTCCCAGTTTTATTCTATTTAATGTATATTCAGCCAGGGGTGGACTAGGAATTTAAAGTGGCCCTGGAAAAAATACTAAAAGTGGCCCCGTTTTGTAGTTAGGTCCAAATTGATGGAAGGCAGGGCCAGCAATACCATATTGTGGCACATTATACCACCCCAACAGAGCCAAATACCACAGTACATCACAAAATACTGCCAGCAGCACAAAATACATACCCAAAAACTTCCACTGGCCAGCCAGGCGCCCCCCAGGGACATCGGCCCACCGAAAATTTCCCTGTAACGTCTATGGCCAATCCGCCCTGGTATTCAGCCATACAATTACTGTTGACTATGTACATTGCTTTACATTATCAACAATAAATCTGCCATGTCACCATGCTGCCAGCTTATCTAGGTCTTTCTGTAATATTTGACAATCAAGCTGGGTTTTACATATCCTGTTATCTGCAAAACCTGACACTTTCATTTCAATCCCATCCACAAAATAATTGAGGTTTTCTGAATGTTTAATACTGATGACCCATCCTCAGTATCTGGTGGGTGTCCGACTCTCGGTACCCCTGCTGATCAGCTGCTTGAAGAGACACTTCCTAGGCCAGTGAGATCACATTTATCAGTTACATGGCCTAGGTGCAGCTCAGTCCCATTCAAGTGAATGGCGCTAATCTGTAATACCAAACAGTCTGTTAGGGCTCCTGCACATGGCCGTAGTTGTTTTTGCGGTCTGTAAATTACAGATCGGTATGTCCTGTCCTCTGTTAGCACTGCCTATTCTTGCCAACAAAACAGACCAGAATAGGACATGTTCTATTTTTTTTTTTGCCGGCCCTATTGAAATGAGTGGGTCCACATCTGATCTGCAAAAAATGTTGAATGGATACGGACCGAAACTATAGCCGTGTGCATGAAGCCTCATACAGAACAGTGCTTGATAAGTTGTGAGAAGGCCACGGCACTCACCAGAGCAGCCTCTTCACACAGCTATTCGGCAGGGCTGCTGGGAGTCAGACCCCCAATAATCAAATACTGATAACCTATCCAGAAGATAGGAATATGCCCAATCCAAAGATGCACAGTTTATAGTGGCCAGACTTGAGTATAAGGCATCAGTATTAAACACTCAGACAACCCCTTTAAAGAGAATATGGCCTAATAAAGATCCTTGTGGTAACCCACTGCTGACTTTAGCCCATTTTGAGTATGTACCATTTACTGTACAACAATACGCAGTTCAAACATCATGGTTTTATTCACCAGACAAGCTACGTTTGCTTGAGAAACAGAAACAGAAAAAAAATAGCCATGCTTTCAACTGCATATTGGACATGGTACTGCAGTTTTTCCCTTATACTGCTAGTTTAATGGGGCTCCCCAGGCTGGAGCCTGAGACTGTGTCCACCCAGAGTGTTTTATGCTCAAAGGATATACACTACTCACAAAAAGTTAGGGATATTTGGCTTGTGGGTGAAATTTCAGAATGAACCTAAAATGCACTCTAACTTTTACAGGTGAACTTAATGTGGCATTCTCTAAATTTCTCAATGCGCACGTCCAACTGTTCAATGTTTCAGTACTTTTTGCACAACTTGCTGTTCTCTAACGAGCTTAACAGCAAAATTCACAACAGGTGTTTGATCCATGAATCTCCCAATAAATTTCCTGGTTCAATTATAATTGGTATTTAAATACTCCTCATCATGCTGTTCACATTTTAACATCATGAGACCAAGACGGCACCTAACAATTGATCAACAGTACCTCTCCATTGCGAGGCTTCAAGCAGGATGTTCTCAGATGAGTGTCATCAGCTGGTTGCAACAGAGATACAGAAAGACTAGAAGAGTCACAGAAAAGGTATAGAAGTGGACATTCTTTGGCCACATCCCACACTGATGACTGTTTCATTGTGAACAACAGCCTACAGAACTGGACGATGAATGCCAAACAACTCTAAGCACATTTAAGGGAGGTGAGAGGCAGCCAATTGTCACATCAGACCATTCCTTACTGTTTACATCAGCGTGGTCTGCATTCTAGACTACCTGCAAGGGTACATAAACAGGTGTCAACATCTTGCATGGGCCAGGGAGCATCTACGCTGGATGAGGGACCAGTGGGCCTCAAGCTGTTCACTGATGAAAGTCAATTCACACTGAGAAGAAATGATGGCCGCCAATGATGTTGGAGATGTCAAGGAGAGTGCTATGCATCAGCCACTGCTGTCACCAGATGAGCCTTTGGTGGTGGTAGGGTTACAGTATGTCTAGTCAATACAGAACTGCCTACACTTTGTAAATAATACAGTGACAAGCCCATACTACTTGAATAACATAATTAATCCAGTCATTGTGCCTCTGCATGAACAACACAGGCCTACTATAATCTTCATGGATGACAATGCGCCAGCTTATTAAGGTCACATCATTAGGGAACAGCTGCTAAAGACTGGGGTACCTTAAATGGAGTGGCCTGCACTTTCTCCAGACCTGAATCCCATTGAAAACCTATGGGATCAGTTAAGTTGCCGTGTAGAGGCTCGTAACTCTATACCCCAGAACCTCACTGACCTGAGGGCCACCCTTCAAGAAGAGTGGAATGCCATGCCTCAGTAGACAGTAAGTCGACTTGTGAACAGCCTGAGACGACGTTGTCAAGCTGTAATTGATGCTCAAGGCCACATGACAAGTTATTGAGACATTGACATTTGTGGGGGTATACCCACCTCTGTTGTTGGCTTTTGTTTCAATAAATTGTTTGAGATGAGGAAATCACTATTGCATGCTTCTACTTAAATGCCCTACTTTCTTTATATATTATCACTATAGTGTGAACTTCCATAAATTTTACCCGAAAGCCAAATATCCCCAATAACGTGTTGTACATGGGGGAGAGCTAGTCTGCAGAGCTACTACTCTTGCGCAGTTTTCACCAAAATTCCTTTCAGTGAAGCCTACAATGGTGCATGTGCTGTAGATGTGGAGATGTTAAAATAGATATGTCAGGGATATAGCGTTTTAGACACTGGTCTTAATAAGGCCCTGTGTTGGATCCGCTGAAGTAATGTAGAGGCACCGGCTCATGCCATGCCCACTTTTTTAGACCTGGCGTGAGTGGGGAAAAGTCGCAGATTGCGCCGCAAAGTACATTTGCACCGCAAACTGCACCAGAAATACATATTATAAATACATAGGCATATTTCTGTTTAATAAATGACCCCCATAGTTTTCAGCGTATTCTGAAACTACAGACATACTCAGAAGAAGCAAAGCACAGAACCAAGAGACTGGTATAAAAAAAAAAATCTGCAAGTTGTTTTACTAGTTATGACTTTAGAGGAATACAATGTACTTTACAGTTTCATCTTTACCTGTTATTTTGTCATTTTTAGCCACTGTACTTTTGCTATATTTACAGCCATACTGAAAAATGCAGTCGAATAACCAATTCCTTCAGATGTTTTCTGTTTCATATATATAATTGAGGCCAGCACATAAAAGTCACGCAGAGAAATGACACTCTGGAAAATGCATAGAGGTGTGAAGAACAGGAAGTCAGCTGTTATGGGGTGGTAAGGTTTGACCAATCCAGAGTGCATTTGATGTCTTCATTATTTACTTGGTGTATGGGTCATGTTCAGACAAGGAAATATGTAACCAGCAGTTGACAAGATGTTTGCACAGTGAAAAGTGACTCAGGATTGATTAATTTGTGATACAGTCTACAAACCAGTTATGCTGCAGACAGTGTAGGGTTATATTTGCTTCTTGATGAACTATATTGATCTAATGATGCCATTCCTGGTCAAAGCCCTGAGGTCATCTTGTCATTGTCTCCAAGATGGACTTGAAGAGGTTATCCAGAACCAGAAATGGATTGTCTATCCTCAGGATGGTCCACTGGTATGAGACTGGTGGAGGTCTGACTCTTGGGAGCATTGTTTACCATACTGTGGCTCCATTCTTTTGGTAGTGGCTGTGTGTTATCCTGTAGCTTTTTAAATGTCCAGGAGTCAAATATTAACCACTTCCCTACCTCTGTACGACTATATACATCGGCTGTAGGGTCTTTAAAGATGAGGGCCTGAGCAGAGGGGGTGCCATAGCTGCCTCATACAACTCCTTGGATGCAACTATAAAAAAGTTATGAGGATCAGAATATGGCAATGCAAATAAAAAAACATAAAAAAAAAAAAATATATAAGTATTAAAACACGAGAAAAAAATAAAATAAAAAAGGTGGTATTGCTATAATCATACTGACCCATAGAATGAAGGTCACAGGTCAGTTTTATGGAACACAGAATGGCATAAAAATGAAACCCAGAAAACTGTGTTGGAATTGCATTTTTTTTCAACTCCCCTTTGGATTTTTTTCCAGCTTTTACTGTATCATATGTAATATTAAACAGTGACATTAGAAAGTACAACTTATCCCACAAAAAACAAGCCCTCATACAGCTATGAGAATAGAAAAATAAAAAGGTTATGGCTCCAGAAAGGCAGGGAGTGAAAAACGAAATTGTATGGTAATGAAGCTGTTAAAGGTGTTTTCTGAGATTCTAATATTGATAAGCTATCCTTAGGATAGTGAAGGAGAAGCTGGAGTTGATATGTCGAAATTAACTTTATCATCAAGCATCGGATACAAAGTATCCCTTGAGAACTTTATCTTTATTCCAAAAATTGCTGGGTTTCGAGTTTTAAACCTCTTCTTCAGACATAAAGGACGGTGTCCTTTGAATCGCTGTATC
Organism: Bufo gargarizans; assembly: GCF_014858855.1. NCBI lineage: Eukaryota > Metazoa > Chordata > Amphibia > Anura > Bufonidae > Bufo > Bufo gargarizans. The sequence continues at coordinate 287,818,101 of NC_058083.1, read as the reverse complement.
TTGCTGCTTGAGCCTTTTTTTTCTGTAAATGTTCACCAGGTAGTAATAAAAAGAAGAACTTCCACACTAGGCTACATGCACACGACCATGCTGTGTTTTGCGGTCCGCAAATTGCGGATCCGGAAAACACAGATGCCACCCTTGTGTGTTCTGCAATTATAGAAATTCCTATTCTTGTCTATTTTTTTGTGGGGCAACAGATGTAATTTGCGGTCCCCAATGCACAGGCAACATCCGTGCGGCGGCCGGGATGGATAGAGACCCATTAAACTTGGATGGGTCAGTGATTGTCCGCACAACAAAAAAATAGAACATGTTCCGTGGGGTTCCGTGCCTCCGTTCCGCACCGCAGCTCCGGATTGCAGACCCATTCAAATGAATGGGTCCGCATCAGTGATACGGCCATGGCCAGGCAACGGCCGTGTGCATGAGGCCTAACCCTTAGGCCTCTTGCACACGAACGTGTGGGCCCTTGGCTGTGCTGCGGGCCGCAATGCATGAACACTGACCGTGGGGCAGCCGCAGTGTATTGCGGACCCATTCACTTTAATGGGTCCGCGATCCGCCCGTTCCGCAACAAGATAGGACATGTCCTATCTTTTTGCGGAACAGAAGTACGGGACGAAACCCCACGGAAGCACTCTAGGTTCTGTTCCGCACCATTCCGCATCTCCAGATTTGCGGACCCATTGAAGTGAATGGGTCTGCATCCGTGATGCGGAATGCCCACGGAACACCGCCCGTGTATTGCGGATCTGCAAATACGGCAACGGACAGCACGCGTTCCTTGTGCAGGAGGCCTTAGGCAGTCTCCTTATTAAAAACACCTGGGTTGAATGGGAGGAGTGCTGACACCAGGAGAGAAAGCAAAAAAATAAAATTGAGGGGACGGAATGCAAATATACCAATCTGTAGAAAAAAAAGACACGGATTGCACATTCATATGCCGTACTGAGCTTTTCAGATCTGTCACATGATCACGCTGGGGGGGCCTCAGATCGTGTCACCTCCAGTGAAGTGCGAGTGTCCCCACGTGTACAAGTGTTTTTTGTTTTTTTATCGCCAGCACTACCAAGGGTGGGGTCCATTATATTTTTATATATATATATATATATATATATATATATATATATGTATTCTATAGGAGCATATATGCTACTGGGGGCTCTATAAGAGGCCATTTATAATACTGGTGGCACTATGGGGGCCATTTATAATACTGAGGACACTGTAGGGGGCCATAATCCATAATATATACTGAGGGCACTTCAGGAGTTTGGATTTAAAACAAAAATAGCCAATGACTCATTTTTAACGGCCATTAAAAACAGATCGACGGCCAGAAAATGGATGCAATATGGCTGTGTATTTTTTTTTCACTGCAGTGTGAATGAATGAGCCCTAACTGTAAAGACTGTGGTGGTGTGTGGAACTGACTCCTATGTGGTAAAAACAGAAATATAAATGTGACAGAAAACACTACCCATTGTGTAAAACAAGGCAGGGTCACTGCGCCTTATGTGCTACCCCAGACCCAGAATATTAATATGTTCTGCTGAGGCCACTGGATTAGGAATAACGCAGTGTTTGTAGCGTCGGTTGGCAGTGAGTGTCGGTACTTTTTAATTTTATTTGTATGGGTGTGAGGTTTTATTTTTCCCATTACAGACAAGAGTTGCTTTTCATCCCAGTGTATGTGCCTGGAGGAGGGCACGGTCGCCAGCACACCGGGGTACAAGTGTGTGGTACAAGCCCACGGCTCTTTCAGCCCTCAACGAGTTAAGACAAAAAGAAAAAAAAAACTGTTTGCAGAGCCTGGTGTTTTTCAGAGCATCTTGTTTTTCACAGCCTGGATTCCCGCCCACATTACATCAGGCTGGCCGAGACGCCCGCCTCATTTCATCAGTGTCTCCGAGCCCTCCTGATTGGCTGAACCTTTAACGCTAGGTGCATTCGCATTGGTCAAGCGTCCCATGGGGGCGTGCCTGGACGCTTCGTCCCGCCCCGCCAGGACTTGTTTATGAAGCTGAGTACAAGGCAGTGTTCGCTGTCTGCGCTGCAGAGAGGGGTGTGAGAGGCTCAGCTCTGCTGTACACGTGATAACAATAGATACGGCGCTGACATTGTTCTCTGCGCAGTGGAATACCTGTGCAAGCTCCGTCCTTTGACAGTGCGTATGTGTGCCACCATAATAACGATGAGGTTGTCACCGCGGGCGGCTGCACCAGTTCCAGAAATCATCTGCAGTCACTGCAGCGGAGTGTGCGACAACAAAGTCAAGGTGAGCGCCCGTCCAGGAGATGATGCCCGCTGTGCTGCGCTACCGGACCGACTTCTAGCAGTGTGCGATTCCGCATGTAGGGTGCCGTGCAGACGTCGCTTTCTAGGAATGCGCACATCGTCCCCGGGATCGTCGCGGCCATCTGCCTAATCTCTGCGCCTCATTGATAGCCAGGCGCCGGCCATTCATTCCCCTTGGATGAGGCGGTCGTCAGATGTCGCAGTGTTTGCACTAGTCCTCTGATCTATACAGGCTGGCTACATGGAGTCCGCTACTTCTGCCTGCTGAGACATGTAGGGGCAAGTCTGGAGAGGGAGGGGGGGGGGGGGGGGAGGGGTTCATCAGGGGCATTGGTCTTAGGACGAGAACTTGCACTGGCATGAACTGGTATCTTGGCATGCAGCATCATAGGTTCCCATTGTAAATAAACATGCCCGACCTTGTACTTTGGTAACTCTCCTGTATGGAAGATTGTGCGCAGGTGGTGTAACCAGTGTAGAGGAGGTTTGCCTGCAGTCCCATGTAAGAGCACAAGGGACAAATACTTGAATGGGTGACATAAATTGGCGCTGACTGATGTCATGGTGCCGCTAAGGTATGAGGAGCCTCAGTGATGCATTGCCTCTGCAGTAAGCAGCGGCTACCTGCTGGGAAACAAAGGAATGTTTACAGGGGAGGCACTGCCTGCTCCTCCGAGTGTGCGGGGAAGACCCGGTATTAGATTCCCCCGTACTACACCTGTATGACGGAGCAGACGGCCACTGTATAACTACAATGATGTGACATCGCAGGGTCCCTCATACTTACCTTTATGGCCACTAAAAAGTCAAGTTGGCTCCTGAAGTTAAGTATTTTTATCCATTATTGGTCATTATGACAGTCATGGTAAACATATCTGGACAATATTTTAACTCGTTAGACCACGGTAAATGTGCTGGCATATTCCTTTTTCTGCTCCATCATAAGGAATATCCCATTTCCGTAGGTCCGCCATTGTCCGTTCAATGAGTTTGGCAGTGATCGGTGAATGGACCTCTATGAAATGGTCAATTAAAGTCTCATCAAGGAAATAATACTTGGCTTGTTTCTTCCAGGAATTGGGTATCCGAATCCCTCGCCCTGTAGGTCAAGGGCCTAGCAGATACATCCCCGAGGAAGAGGTTGGTGTTTTTTTGTTTTTGTTTTTTCTCATCTTGTAATAAGTATCATTCAGACAAGTAGAAACCTGTATGTATTGATCTGAGAAGACTTGTAGGAGGCCTCCTCTGATGTATTGGGCATTGTTATGGATGGTGGTCTCTGCAGTCTGGTTTAAGCAAACAGTCCAACCTTATACCGTTTTGACATCTACAGATTCTACAAGCTGGGATGGAGGATGCAAATATGCACACAGTGTTTGCTGATGCTTTTGCAGATATGGGTCGCCTGGATAATATCACCCTGGTGATGGTTTTCCACCCACAGTATTTAGAAAGCTTTCTGAAAACGCAGCATTACCTGTTGCAGATGGACGGCCCTCTACCTACTTGTTATCAGCACTACATAGGGATTATGGTAAGTCCTCATCAGATGTGCCAATGTCCAGACTCCATAGTCATACCCTCTACAATCCTGAGCGTGTATGAATTCCAGGACACAGGGTTGTTTAAAAGCATGTACTGACAGCAATGTGTCTGTCGCTCTGTCTTCCAGGCCGCGGCCAGGCATCAGTGTTCTTATCTTGTTAATCTTCACGTCAATGACTTTATTCAGAGTGGAGGAGACCAGAAGTGGTTGAATGGTCTTGAAAATGCTCCACTGAAGCTCCGTAATCTAGGAGAGCTGAACAAGCTGCTGGCACACAGACCTTGGCTGATCACAAAAGAACACATTGAGGTACATACTTGTAGGCTCCTTTGTATCAGGCTGGCACTGTTGGCTACAAGGCTTCCAACCAGTTTTACACCATCTATTGGTGTAGAGTGACACATGTATTTATATATTTTTGTGTGTTTGCAGCAACTGCTCAAAACTGGAGAGCATAGCTGGTCTTTGGCAGAGCTGATCCACGCAGTCGTTCTTCTTGCTCACTACCACTCATTGGCCTCCTTCACATTTGGCTGTGGCATAAGTCCTGAAATCCATAGTAATGGTGGGCACACTTTCCGTCCCCCATCTGTCAGTAACTACTGCATTTGTGATATAAGAAATGGCAACCATGGAGGGAATGAGAGTCGCCAGAGAGCAGGAAGCTTGGTAAGTTGGCTAGTTGGACATGTCAGAGTTTGTGCATTGTTTCTAGCCACCGGTCTAGGCCAATATAGTTTATATGCCCCATCACGAAAAAAATTACAACTTGCTGTTCTTTATGGCAACCAGTCAAGATTTTCCAACCTTTGGTAGCTTTGCCCTGGGTAACATGAGTGTTTCTGTATATTAGTGTCTCTGTAGCGCCCATGTTGTCTATTGGCACTAGAAAAGGTTCCTCAGTATCAAGAGCCAATGCATTTTGGAAACCTTAATGATGTCACCTATAGTCCTTTGGCTAGGATACATAGATGTGCCCACTCTCAAGATAAGTCCTGTATAAAAGACTGGAGGCAGTTTCTGGAAAAACAATATATATAGTTGCATATTTAATGTAAACTTGATGAATTTAGATGAACGGGTTTCCTATTTCTTCTCTATAGAGCTCTGATTCTTCTTGTGAAGTTGAAGTTCTTATGGAGAAAATGAAACAGCTTCAAGAATGTAGAGATGAAGAAGAAGCGAGTCAGGAAGAAATGGCTACACGCTTTGAAAAGGAGAAGACTGAGAGCATGCTCACTTTTGCTACAGGTAGGGCAATGCCTGAAAGATGGGCACACTGGACGTTTATGTGACAGTGTGTCCTATGTATTATCACAACACGGGCAAGTTAAAAGGGTGTTTTCCTCTTAGACTTCTGGCATATCCACAGAATATGCTATAAATGTCTGATGCAGGTTTCACCTCTGGGACTCGGCACCTGTCTTTACAATGAGGTCCCCAGCTGCTGCATAAGTGAATAGAGATGTGGTTGGGATTTCGGATACCCGTTGTGCTATGCTGCTTTCATAATGCAGATAGAAGTGAATGAGGGTTCGTTGTGGTAACAGCATAGAACCGTGAGCTCAACTGTTGTTGTATTTCTGAACACCTCTCTGGTCACTCATGTGACAACTAGATGCCCAGGATGGGGTCGGGTAACTCCTGTTCAAAGACTGTGGCGAGTTCCAGAGGTGGGTCCTGCGTCTGTCAGACATCCACAGGACATGCCCTAAATGACTAAAATGATAAAAACCCTCAACAGTATAACCTTGGCCCATTAGATGATTGTCTGTCATTCTCTGTAGAAGATGAAGATCCCCCTCCAGTTAAAGAGGTCTCGAAACATTTTGAAGACACAAGTTATGGCTACAAAGACTTCTCTCGCCGCGGGATGCATGTTCCCACATTCCGAGTACAGGTAAGTCCTCTATATAACCACCCTAGAGGGGTGTATCCTTTAGAAAGGGCCATCTATCGATTATATATTGGATGTACCCTATATGCATGTTTTTTGATACGGAATTCTGTTTGGTAAATCTATACGACGACACATAAGTGACAGTCAGTGTGTGTATACTAACCATTCACCTGAATGGCGATGAAAAACAAAACGTGGTGACAAATACATAGACATTAATGAGATCTGTCATGAACTGCTTTATTTCCTTAAAGCTACAGTAACACGACCATATGTGTTTTGCGGTCCGCAAAACGTGGATATCTGCCGTGTGAATGTAGCCGGCCCTATGATAGAAATGCCTATTCTTTTCCGCAATTGTGGACAAGGATAGGACATGCTCTATCTCTTTTGCATTGAAATGAACGGGTTCGCACCCGTTCCGCAAAATTGTAGAATGGATGTGGAGCCAAAAATACGGTCGTGTGAATGTAGCCTAACAATAAACATACTGGGGGTCATTTACCATGGCTCTACGCCAGTTTTCTGGTGTAGAAAAGTCACAAATGTTTGCGGGGGAAAATGACTTTTTGGCTTTTTCCAAAATACTTGGGAAGAGGCTGGCTAAGGGCCTGACTTTTTTAACGTGTGTCAGAAAAAAGGCACGCATTACACCAGCTCAGTTCTGGCTCGCGGACAGCGGAAGATGCAACAAATGTACTAAGAGGCATGCGCCACTGAATAAATTGGGCAGATCTTCCTCCAGCTGGCATTTTACTAAGACTGCTGTGTGAAACACCAGAATTAATACATGAGAAAAAAATAGTCTCGGGGTACATTGAGAAGGGACATATACAGCATTCTACAGTTCCAGCAAAGTCTTTGAGATCTTAAGAAATCTGATCTGCCAGGTTTATTGACTTCTAATGCAGACTTTAGATCCCCAGCATGTCAATTTATGGTACATATTTCCATCACATTTTTCGCCCTTTGCAGAGCATAGAGGGAAATCTGTGGCAAATCTGCGTATTTGGAAGCATATACGCCACCAATATAAGCAGTGGGGGGGAAACGCATGTCTTTTTGGGTCCTAGCCTAGTATAAGTGCTGCATTATAATTAAACCATGACTTTTATTTGCAGGATTTCAGCTGGGAAGACCATGGCTACTCCTTAGTTAATCGGCTTTATCCAGATGTGGGGCAGCTACTAGATGAGAAGTTTCACATTGCATATAACCTTACTTATAACACCATGGCAATGCACAATGATGTAGATACCTCAACACTGCGGCGGGCCATATGGAACTATGTGCATTGTATGTTTGGAATAAGGTGAGAGATTTTTCTGGTATATCCTTCTTGTGGCTCGTAGTAGTTGAGTCACAGGCAAGAATGAAGAAAATGTAGAGACCATATTTTAGGATTCAGTTTTGTACTAAAGCCAGTTTTAGTAATAAAGGGGTTGTGCCATTAAAAACACTTCTCTCATCCAGATAAGAGATGTGTTTGATCATGGTTGGCCCGATTGTCGGAGCCCCCAGCTATCACGAGAACAGGGGTCTAGAAGTGCCGCCGGACTTAAGGGAGCAGTAGTACGCCTGTGCTTCCTGCTCACTATTTTTTTTTATTTTTTGTCCGGATATGATGCTGGTGTGTTGTGGGGGAAAATGCGCGCTTTTTTTTTTTTTTTTTCTGCTCGAGTGCTAAACATTGTAATGCGTTTTTTTGCACGCGCCTGAAAAATCGGCATGTTTGGTACCCGAACTTCTTAAGAGAAGTTCAGGTTTGGGTTAGGTGTTCTGTAGATTGTATTATTTTTCCCTTATAACATGGTTATAAGGGAAAATAATAGCATTCTTAATACAGAATGCATAGTACAATTGGGCTGGAGGGGTTAAAAAAAATAATAATGAATAATTTAACTCCCCTTAATCCACTTGTTCGCGCAGCCCGGCTTCTCTTCTGTCTTTCTTCAGGACCTGGGTAAAGGACCTGTGATGACGTCACTGCGCTCATCGCATGGCCCGTCACATGATCCATCACCATGGTAAAAGATCATGTGACGGACCATGTGATTAGCGCAGTGACGTCATCACAGGTCCTTTACCCAGGTCCTGAAGAAAAGACAGAAGAGAAGCCGGGCTGCATGAAGGTGAGTTAAATTATTTTTATTTTAACCCCCTCCAGCCCTATTGTACTATGCATTCTGTATTCAGAATGCTGTTTTCCCTTAACCATGTTATAAGGGAAAATAATAATCGGGTCTCCATCCCGATTGTCTGTCTCCTAGCAACCGTGCATGAAAATCGCATCCGCACTTGCTTGCGATTTTCACCCAGTCCCATTCACTTCTATGGGGCCTGCGTTGCGTGAAAAATGCACAAAATAGAGCTTGCTGCGATTTTCACACAATGCACAAGTGATGCATGAAAATCACTGCTCATGTGCACAGCCCCATAGAAATGAATGGGTCCGGATGCAATGCGTTCACCTCACGCATTGCACCCGCGTGGAAAACTCACCCATGTGAAAGGGGCCTTAGGCCCCTATCCACAAGTGTTATTAGTGGCACAACCCCTTTTAATGATGCAGCTTGAAATGCCCATCCTGATGTGTATGATTGAAGCAGAAGCTGAATTGCCTCTATTTTGATAATTATGTGATTTGATGTTTGTCTCATTATGCGGTCATCCTGATATTTAATTTATTATTTTTATTTACAGGTATGATGATTATGACTATGGAGAAATAAACCAGTTACTGGACCGCAGCTTTAAAGTTTACATAAAAAATGTGGTGTGCAGTCCAGAGAAGACAACTAAAAGAATGTATGACAGCTTCTGGAGGCAGTTCAAGCATTCTGAAAAGGTGAGCCATGGTGAAGGCCAGGCGACTGAGAAGAACATTGCTGCTCTTTCTTATATTGGACACTTTACAGCTTTGTAAAACAGAAATGTATTATTTTTACAGTAGGGTAGTGTGTTATGCTAAGTTCTAGATCAAGCTTGCTGTAGTGGCCACTATGGCAAGGCGGTCCACGTTAATGATTGGTTTGAGCTTCATATAAGGCTCTATTCACATCACATCTAAAGGCTGTTTTAAACTGCCAGATTTTCGAGCGCCAATGGGTCAAAACACATCCATCAGTACTCGTTTGCACTGGCCTGATTACACGGGCCGATGCAAACTGAATATGGGATTGCTACCGCAGTCGTTCCTCCTGTATTCAGTTCTATTGATTTTCGGCAGCACATCCATGATTACACGAGGAGATGTGCTACCGATAATTGGGCATCTTTGATCCGGATGAAAGATTCCCATCTGTGACCAACATGGGCTGCTTGATTATACGGGCTAGTTATAGAAAACGAGTTTCCTGATTCATCTGAAAATCGTACAGTCTATTAGGGCCGAGGCTTACATCAGTCATGTGTTGGGAATGTTCACTGACGTAAACCTCGAACAGATATTGCCATTGGCCACAATGTTTGAAAAAATGTATAGTGTGCAGTTTTTTTCTTTTTTTGTGGTGACCTACTCTATAGGATATTGCAGTCTACTGCATTTTCTTTAACAAAAAAAAGGCAGGAGATTCATGCTGATGAGGCTACAAGGACCAATAGAGGTGTCCAGCATATGCACTGGGAGCTTTCCCTGCATTTTGACCTAACCTAAAACATGATTTAAATGTAGCCTAACATTGGAATGGCCTAATATTATGCACAACTCTGCTTTCTGGCTCTTAAATAGTTAAAGCAGAATACTTCTGAATTATCACTTACATTGTATGTGGCAGGGGCAGGTTTATGCTGGGGAAAACACGACTCATAGATGTATACACATTGAGAATATTTAATGTGTATGTTTTGTTGCTTGATACTTATCTTGCTCTATGCTGCAGTGGATGTTTTATGTTGTCGCTGTAAACCTAACAGTTTTGCCTTGTTTCACCAGGTCCATGTTAATTTGCTTCTTATGGAAGCAAGGATGCAAGCTGAACTCCTTTATGCTCTGAGAGCAATCACTTGGTATATGACCTGACTTCTCTGTCTTCAATGACCCACAGTGAATGTTCCACAGGGAAATCTGTCTGGACTGCCGACTTCCCTTGCCTTTTTTGGTAGCTACCTTTTTCAGAAGTCCATTGTGCCATAATTCCCATCATTTCAGCTAGTTGGTTTCCAGTGGGCTGACAGTTGAATGTTGTGAAAGACATGTCGCCTTGCAAACCTGCAACTCGTGAACACACACACAACACTGCTGGGTTCCAGACCTGTGTGTTTTTGCAGTGATGGACTCTTTGGAAGTATTGCGGATGGACTGGGAAACGTGCTCAGTTTCCCACTAAGGACTACAGTGGTGCTGCTCTCCTGGTGACAAGATGCGGACGTTCCCATTAAGCTAAATAAACGCATATGGATACTGCTACAACCTGAGCCTTGTTATAACATAGTGTGCATTCCCATACACTTGTGCATGTCTTCTCGCCACATACAGCAATTCTCAAATCTCCAACCATAACTTGCAGATTTACAGCTAGATCACTGGCTGCGTATATTGCTGTACAAAAAGCTGTGAGATATTACATTTGAAATTTTGTCTTCCTTTAAAGTGTGTGTGTGTATATACATATTTCTCTTCACGCTTTAAAAGTCTGTTCAATATTCTGTGACTACAGGGAATGTGGAATACCTCTTGGTTGTGGGGTGCACACTTGGGAATCACGCTGCTGTGCTCTGACAGCAGTCAGGGTAGAAGGATGCAGTTGGCTTAACTGACCTAGTGATTCACTAGTCGTTCGCTGCTGCTGAAAAACACCCGCGGTTTACAGTTTCAAACTTGATAACGATGTGAATGTTAAATGAAAAAGTAGTTGGTTTTGGAAAACAATTGTATGGAGGGGTTTGTATTACAGAAGTTCAAACTGGTAAATATCTTTTGACGCTTTTTCAGTATTATTGGTATTTTCTAAATAAAAATGAGAAAAAAAGTAAAATGTTTTGTATTCATTTCTAATCCACAATGGCTTCCATAAAGGAGTTGTGCAGGGGTTTATATTGATGACCTGTCCTCAGTATAGGTAATCAATATCAGATCGGAGGGGTCCAACACTTGACACCGCTGCCAATCAGCGGTTTTGAAGAGGAGGTGGCGCCCTATGCAAGTACTGCTTACTCTTCATTATAGTGCGCGTTGTCTCCCTTGCAGCAGTGGTGTAGTACAAGTACTCACTACATTAAGTGATGAAGCGAGTACTTGTAATTTACACCTGCTTTCAAGATGACAGGCAGTGTAATGAAGAGGAAGTAGCGTGTGTAAGAACCCCGCCAATCAGATATTGATGACCTATCCTGAGGACAAGTAATCAATATTTAAAAAATAATAATACTTGAATTAGCCAGGGCATCTATCTGCAGGACATTTGTGTTTACATGGATAGCTCATTAATTGCAGTGGGCACCAGTTCTCTTGTGGTGGCACTGCAGGGGGACTGAACATTTGCTGCTGGGTTTCCCCATATACAGGTGAAATTCAAAAAATTAGAATATAGTGCTAAAGTTTATTTCAGTAATGCAACTTAAAAGGTAAAACTAATATGAGATAGACTCATTACATGCAAAGTGAGATAGTTCAAGCCTTTATTTGTTTGGATGATTATGGCTTGCATCTTATGAAAACCCCAAATTCACAATATCAGAAAATTTGAATATTACATGAAATTAAGGCTGCATGATATGGGAATTTTGTGCGATTGCAATTAGGGGCCCTAAAAACTGCGATTGCGATATTTTAAAGGAATTGTGCTAGAGGTCTATTTGCTTGGATTTTCCCATATGATCCGCTGACGAGGCTGGGTATGACATAGTTGTGGGGGACCTGTGGAGGGCGCTGTTAGATGGGGGACCTGTGGAGGACACATAGGGCCATGAGGGGGGCCAGCTTAAGACATATAGCCTCTTATGCTGGTCCCTCTCATGTGTCCTAAACTGGGCACATAACTGCCTTTTGCGTGTAAAGTGTTTTTACGTGTGTGTGTGGGTGAAACAATCTCTCCTAACAGGTCCGGCCTCTGTACTCACTATGAATGCAATGCACTGCAGCGAACTGACGTCACTTAGTAACGCTCCTGCTTCCTGAAGTGGGAGGAGCGTTACTAAGTAACGAGGTGGCGCGATTCGATTGTTTTTTCGATTTATTGTGCAGCCCTACATGAAATCAATAAAAAAAAGATGTTAAATAGAAAAATGTAGGACCTCTGAAAAGTATAATCGTGCATATGTACTCAGTATTGCATCAATTACTGCCCCAATGTGGCATGGCATGGATGCCATCAGCCTATGGCACTGCTGAGGTGTTATGGAAGACTAGGATAATTCAATAGCAGCCTTCAGCGCTTCTGCATTGTTCGGTCTCATGTCTCTCAGCTTGCTCTTGGCAATGCCCCATAGATTCTCTATGGGGTTAAGGTCAGGCCAGTTTGCTGGCCAATCAAGCACAGTAATCCCATGGTCATTGAACCAGGTTTTGGCAGTGTGGGCAGGTGCCAAGTCCTGCTGGAAAATGAAGTCACCATCTCCATAAAGCCCTTCTGCGGAAGGAAGCATGAAGTGCTCCAAAATCTGGTAGACTGCTGCGTTGACTCTGGACTTAATGAAGCACAGTGGATTGACACCAGCAGATGACAGGGCTCCCGAAATCCACGCAAACTGTGGAAACTTCACACTGGACTTCAAGCACCTTGCATTGTGTGCCTCTCCATTCTTCTTCCAGACTCTGAGATTTACTGAAATAAATGAACTTTGCACAATATTCAAATTTTTCGAGTTTCACCTGTATTACACCTGATTGTCGATTGGTTCTAGCAGCCACACCCCATGTGATAATTTTGTCATCATAAGACTTTTCTAACCAATGGCGATTAACAAAAGCAACACACTAGTTAAAAAAGACTGTTTAATGAAAACTCAATGAAAAAACAGCCCCTAGTCTTAACACAATTTTTTTTGTTAAACTCTACATACACTAATATTTGCTTCTGATAGTGGATTATTGTACAGCAGCGGCATGAAGCGCACGGCGTCATAGCAACCAATGATACCGTGCACTCCTGCTCTGAGGCTGATTTTCTGCTTCTGAAATAGCCATTTACTAGCTTTTTTTAAATGTATTTTTCACTTTTGCATATGTATTTTGACTGCAAAAATGTAAAAACTAAGCCCCAAAAGAACACTAGCTCATTTAGAGAGTATTTTCTGACTGTAATCGACTAATGGGAAATATGCTGCATAAAGCACTTCCATCGCATGGACCTGCACAGATGCATGTATCTTTCAATAAATTTGTTGCATCTGATGCAAGCAGGGAAGAGAATAAGACTAGCGTGTAAATTCATATTTTTTTTTTTATAGATCTCCCTGTACTTATTTTTATCACAATTTAAAAAAATATTTTTAAACAATGATGCATATTTTCTCTGTACTTTGAACACACTTTGCCTAAATCAGTTGTACAGATGAATAGAACACTTAATATAATAATATATTATATATATTAATATAAAATGAATATCTTAGAAAAAAATGCTTCTCTCTCCCCCTACCAGCACATTCCTCCTCCCCTTTCCATTCTGTGGGTAGCATTTAATCCAGGGTTTCTCAACTCTGTTCCTCGGGATCCACCTACCAGTCATGTTTTCAGGATTTCCTTAGTATTGGGCACGTGATATATAATTTGTGCAGTCATGTTTTCAGGATTTCCTTAGTATTGGGCAGGTGATATAATTTGTGTCCATGCATCAGGACTTACCACAGATATTCATTCTGTGGGATATTCTCAAATGCTGAACGGTAGGTGGGTCCCGAGAACCAGAGTTGAGAAACCCTGATTTAATCATATAAGTGAACTGACAGAATGTTAGTTTAGGAGTTGGGAGAAAGGCATTTTTCTATGAACAGATATATATCAAACACGATTGAATGGCTCAAAATTCGATTAGGTCGACAGATTTGATTCGGTTCTGAATCAATTATACCTGAAAGTGCTCCAATTGCCCTATAAATTTGTGTGTGACATTATGAGGTCTAGGAATACATTTTTCCAGCTCATCCCTCATGACAGCACAACAGGAAGTTGTTTGCTCTTTGACCTTTTTGGGACAGTAAACAGAGAGGTTAAAAGGTCCCTCCCACCTCCACCCACCAGTGTTCTTCCTGTCCCTACAGGGGATAGACGCAGAGAGGTTCCCTGCTTTAGGCTGGGTTCACACTTGAGCGTTGCGCAAACGCGCGTTTTACGCGCGTTTTTGACGCGCATTTTTATGCGCGTTTTTGTAATAGTAAACGCGCGTTTGACGCGCGTTTGTGTGATTCACTACAGTGTCCTATGGCCACAAACGCCCCAAAAGTCGCTCATGTACTTTTTGGAGCGTCGGGCGTTTTACAGCGCGATCGTACGCGCTGTAAAACGCCCAAGTGTGAACCATTCCCATAGGGAATCATTGGTTTCTCCTTGTTGAGCGTTTTACAGCGCGTAGGAACGCGCTGTAAAACGCTCAGGTGTGAACCCAGCCTTAGGGTTGAAGAGATTCTACAAGAACTTTCAGGGCCTAAGGGTACTTTCACACTTGCGTTGTTTGATTCCGGCAGGCAGTTCCGTTGCCTGAACTGACTGCCTGATCAGGCAAAATGTATGCAAACGGATGTCATTTTTTCTGACTGATCAGGCATTTTTCAGACTGATCAGGATCCTGATCAGTCAGAAAAATGCCTGATCAGTCAGAAAAATGCATTGCAATACCGGATCCGTTTTTCCGGTGTCATCAGGCAAAACAGATCCGTTTTTTTCATTTTTAAAGGTCTGCGCATGCACAGACCGGAAGGACGGATCCGGCATTCCGGTATTTTGAATGCCGGATCCGGCACTAATACATTCCTATGGAAAAAAATGCCGGATCCGTCATTCAGGCAAGTCTTCAGTTTTTTTCGCCGGAGATAAAACCGTAGCATGCTACGGTTTTCTCTTTTGCCTGATCAGTCAAAACGACTGAACTGAAGACATCCTGATGCAAACTGAACGGATTACTCTCCATTCAGAATGCATGGGGATATGCCTGATCAGTTATTTTCCGGTATAGAGCCCCTGTGACGGAACTCTATGCCGGAAAATAAAAACGCAAGTGTGAAAGTAGCCTAAGACTGGGACTAGGATAGGGGGGGTGTCCGGCCTCTCCTTCCAGGTCTCGAACAGCCTTGCTAATACCTCTCGAGGTAGAGGTCCCTTAGCAGCCCAGAACCCACCTGGCGGAGTCTGAGCCTATAGGTGGGTTCTCTGATGGCCTCCTGTTGTGCGGTCATGAAAGAATCTCTGGAAGCTGAATTACCAGTAATTCTAATTTATATACAGTACAGACCAAAAGTTTGGACACACCTTCTCATTCAAAGAGTTTTTTTTATTATTTTCATGACTATGAAAATTGTAGATTCACACTGAAGGCATCAAAACTATGAATTAACACATGTGGAATTATATACATAACAAAAAAGTGTGAAACTGAAAATATGTCATATTCTAGGTTCTTCAAAGTAGCCACCTTTTGCTTTGATTACTGCTTTGCATACTCTTGGCATTCTCTTGATGAGCTTCAAGAGGTAGTCACCTGAAATGGTCTTCCAACAGTCTTGAAGGAGTTCCCAGAGATGCTTAGCACTTGTTGGCCCTTTTGCCTTCACTCTGCTGTCCAGCTCACCCCAAACCATCTCGATTGGGTTCAGGTCCGGTGACTGTGGAGGCCAGGTCATCTGGCGCAGCACCCCATCACTCTCCTTCATGGTCAAATAGCCCTTACACAGCCTGGAGGTGTGTTTGGGGTCATTGTCCTGTTGAAAAAAAAAAAGATGGTCCAACTAACTAACCATCCCTAACAAAATTAGGGTCACCTACTTTCTTTCCCTGTTTATTAACCTTTTTGTTGTCCCTTATTTCTAGTAAATTGCTTATTTTAGCAACTGTACAGTAGGTAAGCATACCTAATGTAACTTGCTACCGTAAAACTAGAGCAGCATATAACTGTTGTAATGTAACATCCTGATCACCCCCCCCCCCCAATAGATGAGTGTTAATCAGACCTCAGATCAGACCCCCAATGGCTCAGATCAACCCCCAAACCTTTAGCCATCTATCAGCCCCCCATGTCAGCCATTAGCCCCTCATGTCAGCCATAAGCCCCTCATGTCAGCCATCAGCCCCCATTGCAAATAAAATAAAATAAACACTTACCTCTCCTGCTCCTGGTCACCATCGCAATCCTCTTCATTCTGCTGTCGGCTGTGTATAGCGGCGCACAGTGTGAGGTCACAGAGCGACCTCACGCTGTGCGCAGCCCTGCACAGCCGATAGCCGAGCTGTGGACCAGGAGAGTACAGATCCTTCACCGCTTCCTGGTCCTTCTGTACTAATGAAGCGCTTCCATAATGGAAGCGCTTCATTAGTACAGCGTTAAAGACTGCCCTGATCACCGCGGCCCGGGCAAACCATCTTCCAGGGCCCGGTCCTGGGCCGCGGCCCGGCGGTTGGGGACCGCTGTGAGACAACAAGAAAGCGATTCCTCTTTACTATGTTGGTTCCATAGCAGGGACACATTGCTAGTAGAACATTCTCATGATCTGTCATGCAACATGTTTTTCAGAAATGACCATGTAAGGGTACTTTCACACTTGCGTTTTTCTTTTCCGGCATAGAGTTCCGTCACAGGGGCTCTATACCGGAAAAGAACTGATCAGTTTTATCCCCATGCATTCTGAATGGAGAGTAATCCGTTCAGGATGCATCAGGATGTCTTCAGTTCAGTCGTTTTGACTGATCAGGCAAAAGAGAAAACCGCAGCATGCTACGGTTTTCTCTCCGGTGAAAAAAAACTGAAGACATGCCTGAATGCCGGACCGGCATTTTTTCCCATAGGGATGTATTAGCGCCGGATCTGGCGTTCAGAATACCGGAATGCCGGATCCGTTGTTCCGTTATGCGCAGACTGAAAAAAAGGTGAAAAAAATTAATGCCGGATCCGTTTTGCCGGATGACACCGGAACGACAGATCCGACATTTCAATGCATTTTTTCGACTGATCAGGATCCTGATCAGTCTTACTAATGCCATCAGTTAGCATACATTTTGCCTGATCCGGCAGGCAGTTCCGGCGACGGAACTGCTTTGCGGATCTCTCTGCCGCAAGGGTGAAAGTAGCCTAAGTAAATTGTGTACCAAAATGCATACGCAGTATCAATTTAACCACCATCAAGGTTACAGAATAAGAAAAGACATCTAGATGAGTAGGTAATCATTTAGGCAATTGACGACACAAGTGATGTACTGACACAACGCCGATGATAACGACAAGCATGTACATGCAGGAAGTATTGTTTACAAATTTGTTCATATCCGATCGTATACTCGCTTAAGCACTGATCGTTGACTGTCTTCAGAAAGGTCTAGTTTTCATGCATGTTCATCCATAAGCTACTGTTCCTGACTTATCAAGAGAACCTCCACCACTACCTCTTGTACATGCATTGTTGTCCCATTGGTATACAGTCAGGTCCATAAATATTGGGACATCGACACAATTCTAACATTTTTGGCTCTATACACCACCACAATGGATTTGAAATGAAACTAACAAGATGTGCTTTAACTGCAGACTGTCAGCTTTAATTTGAGGGTATTTACATCCAAATCAGGTGAACAGTGTAGGAATTACAATGAGCAGATAAAAGGTCCAGAGTTCATTTCAAGTGTGCTATTTGCATTTGGAATCTGTTGCTGGCAACTCTCAAGATGAGATCCAAAGAGCTGTCACCATCATTAGGCTGAAAAAACAAAACAAACCCATCAGAGAGATCGCAAAAACATTAGGTGTGGCCAAAACAACTGTTTGGAACATTCTTAAAAGAAGGAACGCATCGGTGAGCTCAGCAACACCAAAAGACCCGGAAGACCACAGAAAACCACTGTGGTGGATGACCGAAGAATTCTTTCCCTGGTGAAGAAAACACCCTTCACAACAGTTGACCAGATCAAGAACACTCTCCAGGAGGTAGGTGTATGTGTGTCAAAGTCAACAATCAAGAGAAGACTTCACCAGAATGAATACAGAGGGTTCACCACAAGATGTAAACCATTGATGAGCCTCAAAAACAGGAAAGGCAGATTAGAGTTTGCCAAAACGACATCTAAAAAAGCCTTCACAGTTCTGGAACAACATCCTATGGACAAATGAGACCAAAATCAACTTGTACCAGAGTAATGGTAAGAGAAGAGTATGGAGAAGGAAAGGAACTGCTCATGATCCTAAGCATACCACCTCATCAGTGAAGCATGGTATTGGTAGTGTCATGGCGTGGGCATGTATGGCTGCCAATGGAACTGGTTCCCTTGTATTTATTGATGATGTGGATACATTCTGAAGTGTTTCGGGCAATTTTATCTTCTCATATTCAGCCAAATGCTTCAGAACTCATTGGACGGCGCTTCACAGTGCAGATGGACAATGACCTAAAGCATACTGCAAAAGCAACCAAAGAGTTTAAGGGAAATAAGTGGAATGTTATGCAATGGCCAAGTCAATCACCTGACCTGAATCCGATCGAGCATGCATTTCACTTGCTGAAGACAAAACTGAAGGGAAAATGCCCCAAGAACAAGCAGGAACTGAAGACAGTTGCAGTAGAGGCCTGGCAGAGCATCACCAGGGATGAAACCCAGCGTCTGGTGATGTCCATGTGTTCCAGACTTCAGGCTGTAATTGACTGCAAAGGATTTGCAACCAAGTATTAAAAAGTGAAAGTTTGATTTATGATTATTATGTCCCACTTTTGGCCCCTTAACAAGTAGGAGGCACATATGCAAACTGTTGTAATTCCTACACCGTTCACCTGATTTGGATGTAAATACCCTCAAATTAAAGCTGACAGTCTGCAGTTAAAGTACATCTGGTTTGTTTCTTTTCAAATCCATTGTGGTGGTGTATAGAACCAAAAATGTTAGAATTGTGTTGATGTCCCAATATTTATGGACCTGACTGTAGCTCCTCTTCTCTGTCTTTTTGGTTTGTCTTGGAATTCTCCCCATCTAGGTCCTACAGTACTGGTGCAATAGTGTAAGTACCTGGTTACATGCAGTATGTGTATCTGACAAGATCTTCAATGCAATGTAAATCTGTCCTATTGTATAATGTTAAGGTTTATCTCAATAAGGGATTTGTTCTGATTTGCCAACATTTTCTGTTTAAGAAAATTGAGAGGCCTAATTCTGATGCTTCTGTAACACAAATTCACTTTCAAGACGATTCATTTTTATTGTTCAAATGTGAAAACTAATAAAATATGCGTTTATTTCCAGCTGATAAATGTGCACTTCTTATACACATATTCCCCATAGACAGACACAATTGAGAGCATTGTCAAATCACCATACCACCATTGCTCTGCAATCAATAAATTACTATACAATGTCAGAATCTCAGGATAAGGAAGAAGACACACTTCTGAGGGGCAGCCAAGATGATTCACATTCTTCCAACAAGACTAAACTGGATCTGGCAAGGGCTCCAGATAGGAAGGATGGCCATGAATTTTGTCCAAGAGCAGTGAAGCCACAGGTTTAAATTCTGCTTCCCAGCATTCCCTTTGGTAGTCCATTAAGTCTACATTCCACCGACAATCCAGTGCAACCTGTTCATCTTTAAGAAAATAAAAATGGGATCTCTTTTTATAAAAAGGGAACATACAAAGAAATGTATAACAGAACTGCTTGGCCTTTGCCTTAGAAACATAAAAAAAAGCTGCAAACAAGAAATACAATGACTCCTCAATTAAACAATATGAGGTAACAGATTCTATATGCAGTATTCTGTATATCAGTGTTTTATACCAGGAATTATGCAGTGTCTTACCAAGGTAGGCGGACAAGAGGTCCAAAAGTTTGTTTGTTTCTTCAAATCCAATGTACAGTCCTGCATCTGTTGCACTGTCCATGAAATTCCAGAAAGCCTTGCACACTAGTCCAGCCAGCTGCCAGTCTGAGCATCCAAAGTCCCGCAAACACTCAACCAACCTGTAGTGTAAGAACTTTGCTGATCACTTTCATCTTGCTATAAAATTAGGTGCTTTGGCTGTTTCTGTTTATCACAGAGGCTATAGCATGACAATGTAGACATTTAGGCATATAAGACTGATTGGGGTACTCGAAACCACTTAGGTGCGTAGGTAATAAAAGTGAGTGGGAAACCCCTTTAAAAGGTATCGTCCAGTCAGTAACTTTTTTTTTAGGTTTAGAATGGCATACAAAATTAAGAGAAATGATCATCTATCGGTTCAGTTCTGATGCTTCCTATAGGGGTGACCCATCTCAGCCAGTGATTGACTGAATGGTCATTGTCAACAGGGAATAAGAAGTAGAGACTGGCAGGAGACCTGGCAGGAGGGGACTGGTGAGGTATCATATTTATATCATTCTGAACCTTTAAAAAAATATAAATATAATTTGTAAACCAAACCGCTACTTACTTTTCAAGGGCCCCTTCTTCTTTCAGTAAAGTTTTCTTATGACTGTCTGTAGCCAGATTTATCAGTACCCCACAGGCAGAGAAGCAGACCTCTTGCTGTCCAGAATCCAGTAAGGCAACAATGAATTTATATACTAGATGGTGACACAGAGCAAGTTAATTATTTCATGACACTCTATTAAAAGTCACTTTTAGCAGCCATGTAATGCAAAATCATTAAACGGGAAGGATAATTTGTTTTCACAATCAACGGGTTAGTAGAGGAATGATTCAGACTTCCCTTCAGCATCGGTCTCCATACCTTTCAATCTCATTAATGTATCTTTATATTAGAATGCATGGGCAGCACGGTGGCTCAGTGGTTAGCACTGGTGCCTTGGTCAAATCTGACCAAGGACAACATCTACATGGAGTTTGTATGCTCTCCCTGTGTTTGGCTCCATTCAGACGTCCGTATGAATGGTCCGGATCCGTTCCGCATGTGCGGATCCATTCATTTTCAATGGGGCCGGAAACGATGTGGACAGCACACAGTGTGCTGTCCGCACTTTCGTTCCGTGGCCCCGAACTTCCGTTTCCACGGCTCCGCAAAAAATAGAACATGTCCTATTCTTGTCCGCAATAGTGCTGGCCATGTGCACATGGCCGGTGTCAGTGTTTTGTGGATCCGCAAAACACTTGCGGACGTGTGAATGGACCCTAAGTGCGAGTTTCCTCCAGGTTCTTCCGGTTTCTTCCCGCACTTCAAGACATCTAGGATTGTGAGTTCCACTGGAGACAGCAAACAATGTTAGGCCTCATGCACACGACAGTGAAAAAACGTCCATTAAAAACAAATAAACTGTTAATTTTTAACTGACTTTTTGTTTCACTGATACCTTTCTGAAAAATAGATGTTAAAAACGGACCTATTCAATTGTATGGGGGCGGTCAGTCAGTCAGTAAAAAAACAGAACACTTTTTTATGTCCGTTTTTCACTGACAGTCATAAAAACTGACATGTGCATAACCCCATAGACTACAATTGGTCTTAAAACGGACGTGTGACGGCTGTTAAAAAAAAAAATGTACATCACATCACAGTCATGTGCATGTAGCCTTAATGTCTGTAGTCCGCAACGAGGCACACACTCGTCTGCAAGGTGCCTAAATAAATGTTGGTATGGCTCACACTATTAGGTTCTCTTCCTATCTGCTGAGTCTAGACACAGGGTGTCTCTTAGGGCTATATTACACCAGCAGATTATCTGACCAATGTCTGTCCAATCAGATCAATAGTTGGTGTATAGAACAAAAGATCTGTGTGTGTAAATGGCCATCTGACCAATGATTGGTTAGAAAATTTGTCAGATAATCTGTTGGTGTAATACAGGCCTTAGTTACTGGGGCTTTCTGAAATCTTAAACAATGTTCAATACAAATATTGTACACTAATATGGTATGATTTTTTAAAAGTAAGACCATTATCAGTTATTTGGCAATCTATGTTAAAAGGGCACAAATTGTCAGTGTCATTTTTAAAGGGGTTCTCCGGGCTTTTTAGGAAATCAGTGTTTTCTTCTCTCCTGTGGAAGAAAGACAGTTAAGTTAGTACTTACTCCTCCGTCGCAACTCTGATCCACTCACACAGGCTGCAGACTCTTCTGCTTGGGTCCCAAAGGGATGTGTGCCCTTTTCTTCCTGTTCAGCTGCCTTTACTATTAAGCAACTGAACAGGATGAGAAGGGCACACATCCAGTCATACCCAAGTGGAAGAATACGCAACCTGTGTACTGTAAGTGCAGCAGAAACAGCGCCATCGGTGGTGCAACAGAGGAATAAGCCCCAACTAAACAGGACAGAAGAAAGGATAGATTTCCTAAAAAGAGCGAAGAACCTCTTTAATGATATAACTTCAATATTTTGTTAATATTTCACTATATACTATTTCTGAAGCCACCACCACCAACCTCTTCTGCACGGCAAGAGTGGTATGCTAGTTGGAGAAAGATGGTTACCTTCCCTGTCCATATGATGGACTTTCTCAAACCAAAATACAATGTGAAGATTCCCATAAAGGAGTTTTCCTACAATACAAATGTCTTACCTACAGTATGTAAAAGGTCAACCATTCCCCCCTTTCCTTCTCACCAGCATGTTCATATTTAGGATAGTTTTTTATGGAGCAGTGGCTGAGCTTGTACAGTACACCGCCACTGTGTAAAGTAATTGACACGGAAGAGGACAGTATACTGCTACAGATGGATCTAGATAGATTGGAGGCTTGGGCAGATAAGGTTTAACACTGACAAATAGGGCTGCATCTAACAATTATTTGAATAATCGATAAGTTGTCGATAATTTCGTCGATCAATCAGGAAAAAGATACCAAAATGACAAAAAAAAGGGGTTTATATGATTTTACTTGAAAAATTATGTTCAAAGGCCATATTAAAACAAATTGTGGATGGCACTGTTATGGAGAGTTTCTGTGGGTGACACCGTTATGGAGAGTTTCTGTGGGTGACACCGTTATGGAGAGTTTCTGTGGGTGACACCGTTATGGAGAGTTTCTGTGGGTGACACCGTTATGGAGAGTTTCTGTGGGTGACACCGTTATGGAGAGTTTCTGTGGGTGACACCGTTATGGAGAGTTTCTGTGGGTGACACACTGTTACGGGGGATCTGTGGGCGACACACTGTTACGGGGGATCTGTGGGCGACACACTGTTACGGGGGATCTGTGGGCGACACACTGTTACGGGGGATCTGTGGGCGACACACTGTTACGGGGGATCTGTGGGCGACACACTGTTACGGGGGATCTGTGGGCGACACACTGTTACGGGGGATCTGTGGGCGACACACTGTTACGGGGGATCTGTGGGCGACACACTGTTACGGGGGATCTGTGGGCGACACACTGTTACGGGGGATCTGTGGGCGACACACTGTTACGGGGGATCTGTGGGCGACACACTGTTACGGGGGATCTGTGGGCGACACACTGTTACGGGGGATCTGTGGGCGACACACTGTTACGGGGGATCTGTGGGCGACACACTGTTACGGGGGATCTGTGGGCGACACACTGTTACGGGGGATCTGTGGGCGACACACTGTTACGGGGGATCTGTGGGCGACACACTGTTACGGGGGATCTGTGGGCGACACACTGTTACGGGGGATCTGTGGGCGACACACTGTTACGGGGGATCTGTGGGCGACACACTGTTACGGGGGATCTGTGGGCGACACACTGTTACGGGGGATCTGTGGGCGACACACTGTTACGGGGGATCTGTGGGCGACACACTGTTACGGGGGATCTGTGGGCGACACACTGTTACGGGGGATCTGTGGGCGACACACTGTTACGGGGGATCTGTGGGCGACACACTGTTACGGGGGATCTGTGGGCGACACACTGTTACGGGGGATCTGTGGGCGACACACTGTTACGGGGGATCTGTGGGCGACACACTGTTACGGGGGATCTGTGGGCGACACACTGTTACGGGGGATCTGTGGGCGACACACTGTTACGGGGGATCTGTGGGCGACACACTGTTACGGGGGATCTGTGGGCGACACACTGTTAAGGGGGATCTGTGGGCGACACACTGTTACGGGGGATCTGTGGGCGACACACTGTTACGGGGGATCTGTGGGCGACACACTGTTAAGGGGGATCTGTGGGCGACACACTGTTACGGGGGATCTGTGGGCGACACACTGTTACGGGGGATCTGTGGGCGACACACTGTTACGGGGGATCTGTGGGCGACACACTGTTACGGGGGATCTGTGGGCGACACACTGTTACGGGGGATCTGTGGGCGACACACTGTTACGGGGGATCTGTGGGCGACACACTGTTACGGGGGATCTGTGGGCGACACACTGTTACGGGGGATCTGTGGGCGACACACTGTTACGGGGGATCTGTGGGCGACACACTGTTACGGGGGATCTGTGGGCGACACACTGTTACGGGGGATCTGTGGGCGACACACTGTTACGGGGGATCTGTGGGCGACACACTGTTACGGGGGATCTGTGGGCGACACACTGTTACGGGGGATCTGTGGGCGACACACTGTTACGGGGGATCTGTGGGCGACACACTGTTACGGGGGATCTCTGGGCGACACACTGTTACGGGGGATCTCTGGGCGACACACTGTTACGGGGGATCTCTGGGCGACACACTGTTACGGGGGATCTGTGGGCGACACACTGTTACGGGGGATCTGTGGGCGACACACTGTTACGGGGGATCTGTGGGCGACACACTGTTACGGGGGATCTGTGGATGGCGCTGTTATGGGGGGGATCTGTGGATGGCGCTGTTATGGTGGATCTGTGGATGGCGCTGTTATGGAGGTGATCTGTGGATGGCAATGTTATGGGGAGGGGGATCTGTGCACTGGTATGGGGAGGGGGATCTGTGTATGGCACTGTTATGGGGAGGGGGATCTGTGGATGGCGTGTTATGGGGAGGGGCATCTGTGGATGACACTATATATCTTCTTATGCTATATGTGTCATCCACAGATCTCCCCCATAACAGTGTTTGCCAATACACCGGCCCCGCCGCTCACAGCAGTATAATATCTAAAGAGTATTCCTTAACTGGCAGTAACTTTTAATTGAACTTTAAATCAGCGCTATGATCTTTATTACCTTACAAATACAATGAAGCTCCGTTAACAGGCAGAGCGGGCGGCGGCGTAACGTCACTCACGTGACGCGCCTGCTCCGCCCACTTTATGAATGAAGCAGGCGGAGCAGGTGTGTCACATGAGTAAGTGAGGTTACGCCGCCGCCCGCTCTGCCTGTTACCGGAGCTTCATTGTAAGGTAATAAAGATGCGCTGATTTAAAGTTCAAGTAAAAGTTACTGCCGGTTAAGGACCCGCAGGCATAGCGCCTGACTGCCCACTCCCGCCCGGATAGCAACGAATCGGCAGATTATTCAATAATGGGATTCGTCAACGAATCCAGTTATCGAATATTATCGATAACTTTGATTAATCGTTGCAGCCCTACTGACAAATGTAAGGTTATGCACATGGGAAGGAATAATGCAAGTCACCCGTACACTCTAAATGGTAAAACACTCGGTAACACTGACATGGAAAAGGACCTAGAAATTTGAGTGAGCAACAAACTAAGCAGTAAAAACCAGAGTCAGGCAGCTGCTGCCAAGGCCAATAAGATAATGGGTTGCATCAAAAGGGGCATAGATGCCCGTGATGAGAACATAGTCCTACCACTTTACAAATCACTAGTCCAGTGGTTCTTAACCTGGGTTCGATCGAACCCCAGGGGTTCGGTGAGTCAGTTTTGCGGGTTCGGCCGCCAGCCCTGGGGGGCCGCTTTGATAGGTGGCTGCCACAAGACAGGAAAATATTTATTTCTTGTTACTCAGACTCCTTTTGCGCCCGCTGCGGCTCATGATCGGAAGAGCCGAGCGAGCGCAATTATTTTGCTTCCGCCAGCCGCCGGATGTGAGCGGCATATGACGACATGACGTCATATCCGGCGGCTGCGCGGCGGCGGATCTAGTGACTGCACAGCATGGTGGCGGCGGCATCCTGTCCCTCCTGCACACAGACACCGGCATCACTGAGCTAAGCTGACCTGTTGTACTACAGGTAAGAGTAAAGGGGCTTGGAGGACCTATTGTGTATTGTATTTAAGGGGTCAGCATTGTATTGGAGGGGGGTTAGCAGTGTATTAGGCAAAGGAGGGATCATCAGTGTATTAGGGGAAGGGTTTTATTCACTTTGTGCACCTATGTATAAATATATACCTATGTTTTGAATTTGAAAAAAATCATATTTAATTTTTCCACTTAAGAAGGGTTCGGTGAATGCGCATATGAAACTGGTGGGGTTCAGTACCACTGCACTAGTCAGACCACACATGGAGTACTGTGTACAGTTCTAGGCTCCTGTGAAAAAGGCAGACATAGCAGAGCTGGAGAGGGTTCAGAGGAGGGCAACTAAAGTAATAACTGGAATGGGTGGACTACAGTACCCAAAAAGATTATCAAAATTAGAGTTATTCACTTTAGAAAAAAACAAGTGAGGGGAGATCTAAAGACTATGTATAAATATATCAGGGAACAGTAGAGAGATCTCTCCCATCATGTATTTATTCCCAGGACTGTGACTGTGACGAGGGGACACCCTCTGCGTCTGGAGGAAAGAAGGTTTATACACAAACATAGAAGAGGATTCTTTACGGTAAGGGCAGTGAGACTATGGAACTCTCTGAGAAGGTGGTGATGGTGAACTCACTAAAAGAGTTCAAGAGGGGCCTGGATGTATTTATTGAGTGTAATAATATTACAGGCTATAGCTACTAGATTTCTCAAGAAGGTTTATTGATCCAGGGAGTTTTTATGCCTGACTGGCATTCCCCCTCCCCCCCCCCCCCTAAAATTAGGAAAATTGGCTTCAACCTCATGATGTTTGTTTTTTTTGCCTTCCTCTGGATCCACTTTGCAGGATAACAGGCTGAACTGGATGGACAGATGTCTTTTTTCAGCCTTACAAACGATGTTATTATGTAATCCTATAGGAGTTATGTAACTCAACCTTATGCTATCAGACACAGAGTTTTGAAGTAGTGGCACTCACCTCAGACATCACAACTGTATTTAGAGACGTTAATTAAAAATTTCCATTAAATTGTATTATAACGGGATAATACTACTACTACTACTAGCAACACACTTTTTTCACAGGAAGTTGAAAAGATGGTCATGTTTTACCAACCTTGATTGTGTGTCTGTTATGCTGACACCTATTGGCTAAAAAGAAAATAGCAACAGCCAAAAAAAAAAAAGTATACATTTTAAAAATGTATTTGAATTAAAGGTTTAATAAATATGGCAGAGAAATCTAAAGGGTAACCAACGTACAACATTTGAAGGATCAGATCAGTGAGTATGTAGTAGAGTATAGGGTTGCACCGGGTATGGAAGTATCCCTACTTTTAGCCCCGGATCCATACGATACCAGGTTGTACTATTTAACTATACTAGGCTGTGCTGCTGTTAGAGAACATGGCGCGCACCGCTCTCAGGGCGCACCATGTTCTCTTCAGCAGCACAGTGGAGAAGGAGGCAGTCTCTCCCTTCCTCGCTCCCCACTGTGCCGCTGCCACCAATGAGAAGATGGAGGGGCTGTGGCCACTGCGCCACCAATAATTATAATTAACCCCTTAATTTAAGTGTAGGAAGCAGGTGCCGGTGGTATCACATACCCGGCCTCAACAACCGGGTACAGTGATCCCGCAAACCGCGGCAATTAACCCATCAGGTGCCGCAGTATTATAAATTATAATCATTGGTGGCGCAGTGTGCCCCTCCAGTATTCTAAATTATCTTCCTTGGTGGCGCAGTGCACCCCCCCTCCCCCAACCCCCTGAGTATTAAAGGGAGTCTGTCACCAGATTGTGACCTTATAGACCGCTTACATAGCGCTCTAGCATATTAGTCTATGATTCTAATGGTACCTTTGATGTGTGCTTCTGAAGTTCCCCCAAGGCAAAAACAGACTTTTATTCAAGGGATCGCAAGTGCCCAGGGCAGGGTTCACCTCGTTGGAGCCCAGGCTGTTCTGCCTCTTTTCGTCATATCCCCGCCCCAGCCTCTTCCTCTGCCCGCCCCGCTCTTCCTTTGCGTCCTCCTTCTCTGCAGCCGGATCCCGCGCCTGCGCTATCCATTGCTTGGCTGGGGCATGCGCAGTAGCTACTACGCATGCGCCGGCCAACGGCGAGAAACAGCGGCGAGGAGGCGGACCAGAGACACCCACAATGGGCATCGCAGTGCGCATGCCCCGGCCAAGCAATGGATAGCGCAGGCGCGGGATCCGGCTGCAGAGAAGGAGGACGCAAAGGAAGAGCGGGGCGGGCAGAGGAAGAGGCTGGGGCGGGGATATGACGAAAAGAGGCAGAACAGCCTAGGCTCCAACGAGGTGAACCCCGCCCTGGACACTTGCGATCCCTTGAATAAAAGTCCGTTTTTGCCTTGGTGGAACTTCAGAAGCAAACATCAAAGGTACCATTAGAATCATAGACTGCTATGCTAGAGCGCTATGTAAGCGGTCTATAAGGTCACAATCTGGTGACAGACTCCCTTTAACGTCATTAGTGGGAGTGGCCACAGGGTCCCCTCCTCCCCTCTTCATTGGTGGCAGTGGCAGCTTCCGATCGGAGCCCCAGCAGTGAAATCGCACCTTGGCTGCCATGGTAAGCCCCCTGCAGCTGTGTGCACAAAGCACAGGGCAGCAGGGACAGTGTAAGATACTATTCACCCTAATAGATACCCAAAACAGGCCGCATGGCCCAAGAAAACCCCAATAGAGTGCACATCCACTAGATATAAAAGCAATATATAAATTTTATGCTACAAAGACACATAGACATGATTAAAAATTGCATACAATATACCATGTGCTGGTACAAAATAAGACCAGACACCAACTCTGCTCCCACCAAGAATCACAAATGCGGGCACAATGTATATAGTCCAAAATAGCAATAACCACATGGTACAAAGCAAAGATGCAACCTAAAATCCACAATAAAAAAATAATAATTTGACATCAAAATGCCTGGTAACTGAATGAGATATAGAATATAAGCTCAGGACTATCTGGGTGGGCCTGAGTGAAAGAAGTGAAGCCCCACTCGTATCGCTGGTAAAGTCCAGCTTTCTCAGGGGTAAATACCTATGTGCTCCAGGGTCTTTGATATATACCATAATAATCAATCATAATCAACAATGTATGAAAATCACCTGGAGAAGAAGTATGCCTGTTGTGCTTCTGGCATCCATAGCAGCTCACCACGCCTGCGCCGGTGGCCGCTTTGAGGAGGTGTGGAAAAGTCATGTGATCAGAGATCACATGAAACAGAGACACACCCCTGCTAGAAGTAGAACGCAAATGTGCTCCATGAGCAAAATGGTGGACTGTAGGTGCGCATGATCGCAGAACAAAAGTCCTGTGATACAGAGGCGAACGTATTGTGACCTAATGGGATGCAAATGCGCTCCACTCGGGGGACAGATATACTATTGAGAAATGGTGATGTACCAACGTAAAAAAAAAAAAAGGGGGGAAAGGATATACATAAAAAGAGAATACGGTATGTGTAATAACATAATTATCTGTGAATTGATAAATGTGAATCCAAGGGGCTCCAGAAAAATTCGCCTTAGTCATTATGTTAATTGTCGTACCCGAAATGTCATCTATGTTCTTATCTATAAGTGTGGGAAAACATATGTCGGCCAAACTGGCCAAGAACTACGCAAAACGCATCCAGCAACATTTATCTAATATTGCTTTGCACGTCGCGATAGGATCAAGGGAGAAAAACCATTGACCTCTGTAGCCGCGCATTTTTTGGATGACCATCAAAGTAGTACTACAGGCCTACGAGTTGTTGGATTAGGCTGGGTACGCAACAACCTCAGGGGGAGCCCTATTACTCCACAGCTTCTCCACCTAGAATCCAGATGGATCTCTGATGTTGATTCTTTGACACCAAATGGTATGAATGAAGAATTCACGTTCACAGTTTTTTGCAGATTCAAGCTTTGTCTTATGATGGGCATTGACCGATTCTTCACTTCTTCAGCACTTATGGATACACACTATGTTTACATCGTATATGGATATATATTTTTAGTTTTAATTTCACTTGTTTTTGGTTTCCGTTAGGTCCTTCTAGAATATTTATTTATTTTTACTTTATGTTTTGGTCTTCTGACTAATATATATATCTTTACAAATAATGTACAACTAGCTACTTTCACACTTGCGTTCGGGTGTCCGCTCGTGAGCTCCGTTTGAAGGCTCTCACAAGCGGCCCTGAACGCAGCCGTCTGGCCCTAATGCATTCTCAGTGGAGGCGGATCCACTGAGAATGCATCAGTCTGGCGGCGTTCAGCCTCCGCTCCGCTCAGTGAGCGGACACCTGAACGCTGCAAGCAGCGTTCGGGTGTCCGCCTGGCCGTGCGGAGGTGAGCAGATCCGTTCCGACTTATAATGGAAGTCAATGGGGACGGATCCGCTTGAAGAGGACACCATATGGTTCAATCTTCAAGCGGATCCGTCCCCCATTGACTTTCAATGTAAAGTCTGAACGGATCCGCTCAGGCTACTTTCACACTTAGAAATTTTTCTAAGTTATAATGCAGACGGATCCGTTCTGAACGGATGCAAACGTCTGCATTATAGGAGCGGATCCGTCTGATGAAACATCAGATGGACCCGCTCCGAATGCTAGTGTGAAAGTAGCCTAATACTGGAAATCATTGTGTATATACCTTTTTTTTTTTCTTCCCTGTTATGCTTCTGGCGTTGCAGCATCTTAGTGCAGCATGTTTTACATGTGCTATTGAGGCTTTTAATTTATGATACCCACTATTGATTATGGTGATATTGATTTGCTATTTATCATTACATATGAATAGATTTTTATTCTTTATTACATATGAATGTTATTTATTGCTTTTTATGGTATTTACTGGCCAATAAATCATGTTTTGGACATTTAACACATTATTACCAGGTGTGATGTCACATTATTATCTATTTATTGTGGATTTTAGGTTGCATCTTTGCTTTGTACCATTGGTTATTGCTATTTTGGACTATATATATTGTGCCCACATTTGTGGTTCTTGGTGGGAGCTGAGTTGGTTCTTGGTGGGAGCTTGGTGGGAGCTGAATTTTTAATCATGTCTGTGTGTCTTTGTAGCCTAATATTATTATTTTTTATATATTGCTTTTATATCTAGTGGATGTGCACTTTATTGGGGTTTTCTTTTCTCATTTCACTTGTAGTATGACCCCCTAATTCATTGTTTATGTATTTTACATATGTTTCTTTTTTTAATGTTTATATATTTTATATTACATATCGCCACGCCTGGAAAAGTGCGAACTATTAAAATATAAAAAAATATCTACTATTCGGTGAACGCTGTAATAGGAAAAAAATAAAAGCGCATGATTTGCCATTTTTTTGTCACCTTGTCCCCCCGTCCCCCTCCCAAAAAAAAAGGATAGGACTGTTCTATTATTGGCCGGACGTTCCATAAAATGTAAAATTCGAGTATACTTTTTTGCGTCAAAGAAATCGAATCAAAAGCATCAGTTTCCACTAAAAATAACAGATGTCTTTTTTTGGGCATCAGTTATTAGTTTGCATCGGTTTTTGTCACCTAAAAATAACCCCTACCCCGATAATAAGCCCTTGCGCTATTTTGCAGGGTTTTTGGAGTAGGCTTAAAATATCCTACTCCAAAAATAAGCCCTAGATACAGCTGTATTTTTTATATAAAGGGAAGGTGGGGGAAATGTGCCGGCTGCAGCAGCGCTCACTAATGGCTCCTGAGCTGCCATGAAACTGTGGGCGGGCGGGTAGCGCAGGCTTCAGTTAAGGCTACTTTCACACTTGCGTTCGGAACGGATCCGTCTGGTGTCTGCACAGACGGATCCGCTCCTATAATGCAAACGCTTAGATCTGTTCAGAACGGATCCGTTTGCATTACCATGAACAAAAAAAAACCAAAGTTTTTTTTTATTTTTGTTCATGATAGTGCAAACGGATCCGTTTTGACTTTACATTGAAAGTCAATGGGGGACGGATCCGTTTGAAAATTGAGCCATACTGTGTCAACTTCAAACGGATCCGTCCCCATTGACTTACATTGTAAGTCTGGACGGATCCGTTTGCCTCCGCACGGCCAGGCGGACACCCGAACGCTGCAAGCAGCGTTCAGGTGTCCGTCTGCTGAGCGGAGCGGAGGACAAACGCTGTCAGACTGATGCATTCTGAGCGGATCCGTATCCACTCAGAATGTATTAGGGCTGGACGGATCCGTTCGGGGCCGCTTGTGAGAGCCTTCAAACCGAACTCACAAGCGGAGCCCCGAACGCTAGTGTGAAAGTAGCCTTAGCTGGCGGCTTCACTAAATGTTAAATTATGCCGACAGCCCGCGCTTCCCTTCACTTTCACGTTGGGCAGGCTGGCGGCTTCTCTGTATGCCCTGTACTGCCTCCAGTCCATACATTCTTACTTACATGAAGGAGGCAGCAGGAGGATCTCTTTCTCCTCTCTGCTGCCTGGAGGAGCTCCCTACATCTCTCCCGTGCCGTATCCGCTTTCCCTGGTATCGTAGATTGCTGCCTAGGTCCCTTGGGTAAGGACAGCTCAGGGGCAATATACGGTTCACACTGTTCTTGCAGTATGGTGCCATAGAACCAGTAATAGAAAAATAGGTCTTCAAAATCCAAAATGTGCTCTAGTCCAAACAAGTTATAAAAAGCATATATGGGGTATCATTCTAAACAACAAAAGTATATAAATGTGTGGTAAATTGTGTTTTTTCAAGGCCACATGGTAATTGTGAAAAATAAACCACTGAATCAATGCATTTAAGAAAATAATGCTATTTTTATTTTCTCCACCTGTTTCTATTCTATTTCCCCCCCCCCCCAAAAAGCCAAAAGCTAAAAATGTCCTTATTTCCCCATAATGAATACCTTAGGAGGGCAAAATTTTTAAAAGTTGTCACTTTGTGGGTGTTTCTAATGTTTTGGTAGTGTCCGACATCTGTTCTGGCAGTGTGGTGCCATACAACCAGCAATGGAAAAATAGGCCTCCACAATCCAAAAGGCTAGGTCCTTTCAAGTCTTCTCGTGAGCCCAAACGAGATGTAAAAAGCACATTCAGGGTATCATTCCATATGGCAGAAGTATATGAACAAGTGTTAATGTGTGTGTTTTTCAGGGCCACATAGTGAATGTGACAAATAGGCCACTAAACTAAAAAAAAAAAAATCTCCACCTAATAAAAAAAAAAAAAAAAAAAGCCAAAATATCCATATTTCTCTAGGATGAATACCTTAGAGGGGTTAACATTAAACAATAGTCACTTTGAAGGCATTTCTAATGCTTTGTCACAGTACAACATCTGTACTGGCAGTATGGTGTTATAAAAGCAGCAATAGCAAAATAGGCCTCCAAAATTGCTCCACTCATTCAGGTCTCACAGTCAACTCATTTAAAGTCTCGTGGTGATCCCAGTCACTAGGTACACTGCACAAATAACATACATTTTCACAGAAAAAACATACGGTAAAGGTTTTAGAAATGTTTTGTCTTGAAATCTTTTGTAACAAAAAAAAATTGATAAAAGGAAACATTTATTTTTTCATCATTTTCACAGTTTTTCCTTCAATATTTTTTACATATTATATATGTCATCTAATGACAAAAAGAAAGGCTTAATGTGTCTTGTGAAAAATAATATAAAATACATGTAGGCTGGCTCAAAAATTAAATAGCTATTTGCAGTTAAATAGGCCCATTGCTAAAATTTCAAAATTAGCCCGGCAAGAAAGGGGGGCAAACATTCTGATAATGAAGTGTCTGTCCAAACTACAGAAAAGGAAACGTAAGCCTGTAATGATAGTCAGTGTGAACCATATTTATATGTGTATAAAGATCAGTGATGGCCAGTTCGCAGTGTTCGCCCGCAAACACATGCGAGCTGCCATCTTAAATCACAAGTCCAGCGAGGCACAGGTAAGTCCTTACCTGTGCCTGCACCGCGAGCCGGTCTGAAACAAATGCGGTCACCGGGAGCAGGCAGTTCCGAGAACAGCCCGATGAAGGCCCACGGCGGCTGTTCTCGGAACTGCCTGCTCCCGGTGACCGCATTTGTTTCAGACCGGCTTGTGGCGCAGGCACAGGTAAGGACTTACCTGTGCCTCGCTGGACTTGTGATTTAAGATGGCAGCTCGCATGTGTTTGCGGGCGAACACTGCGAACTGGCCATCACTGATAAAGATATATGTTAAAAAAAAAAAGGATCAAACATAGTAATATTTGTTGGCAAATGACACTGCTGCTCACCATTTTGCTCCAAAATGAAATCCTGCACATCCTGGTATTGAGACAGATTGCCGTAAACTCGAGTAGCTTCAAGTATTCCCTCGATGTTGCTAGACAGCATCAATTGTAATAGCACTGTTAAAAACACAAAGATGGTTTATTACAATATCTCCTGTTGAACCAGGATTGCTGTGAAAAAACAGCAGCATCCACTAAATCAAGTGAAATCCAGTAATGACAACATTGATCATGATTCTCTGCTGTAAAATATATTTCCTGCTCCAATTACAATTTCTACCAAACAAAACAAAACTAAGCTCCCTTAGGCAAAGTTCAAATGTTGCTGCGAGTTGCAGAATCACCACTACTGTAATAGTGAACCACACATAAATCGGAGGTGTGGATGCTCACAGTTCTCCTGGTACACTCTGAGTCACTCAAATCCTAATGTGGCTATGCTGCTATTCAAGTTTTTTGCAGCAGGGGAATGAGATTTTCAATAATTCCACTAATTTCAATACAGATATGAACACTGAGAATCCTGCCACATCTGAACTGTGTATTTTAAAGTTGTGGAGGGTTTACATGTGGTGTATCTCACAGATGAGTCTTCTTTAAAGGGGTTCTGCACTTTGTTTAAACTGATGATAAATCATCTGGATAGATCATCAGCATCTGATAGGTGGGGGTCCGACACCCGGGACCCCCGCCGATCAGCTGTTTGAGAAGGCAGCGGCGCTCCAGCAGCGCCGCGGCCTTCTCACTGTTTACCGCCGGCCCAGTGATGTCACGACGAGTATCACTTGAACGGAGCTTAGCCGCACCCACGCTAGTTGATACTAGCCATGACGCCACTGGGCCGGCAGTAAACAGTGAGAAGGTCGCGGCGCTGCTATAGTTCTGCTGCCTTCTCAAACAGCTGATCAGCGGGGGTCCCGGGTGTCGGACCCCCGCAGATCAGATGCTGATGATCTATCCAGAGGATAGATCAGTTTAAACAAACTGCAGAACCCCTTTAAGTCTAACAATAAAAGGGGTTAATCAGTAGCATTTTAAGTTTTAAAAGAGTATTCAGAAAAAAAAAAACACAACTTACAATTAGAAATCTCCATTCTTCTCTTGGTAATTACAGAGGTGTCATTTTGATAGTAAGATAAATTGCCAAATGCTGCCAAGGTATCGATCACCAGCTCCTCACATTCATTAATTGACTTATATTCTAATTTCAAAGAAGAGTCAGACCAAAAATTATGAAATTAGTACATTGTGGAGTTTTAGTCATAAAAGTGAAAACAGAGAATGTATACGAGTATACAATATAGAATCATATTCTATAGTATGTATGGTACAAGTTACATAGAGAAAGCCTGGGCCTCATGACACATGAGCTTTATGCATCATTACGGCACTTATTTTGTCACATGATTATGTATGGGGTCATTTTAATTGCATATATGATTTATTTGATAATGTGATTTCATAATACCCGCAGGGATACCAATGGTTTTTGGAGAAATATAGAAGTGTTGTTATCATAAATGTATTTGATTTGACCTATGGGTTATGATCTATGCATGCTTTAATGTTTATATTTTGGAGGATAATAGTATGGTGTCTGCAATGACTTGCATATTTCATTTGTTATCTCTGCTTATTTTCTGACATGGATACATACCGGGGTTTAATCCCCCCTTTTATATGTAAACATTCCTCTAATAGGTAATCCGTGCTTTAGTAGATTTAATTCCCCCTCTCCCTCACAATCGCAGGACGTTCAGACACATATTGCGGACACTTGATGTTCTCATGTGACCGCTTTACGAATAATACATGCACATAGACAATACGGCAGCCATATTGGATACTGGCATTCACCCAACATCAAATAGCGCAATGTTAGGCGCGCAAGTAATTGCACCAATGATGGTCCGCATAGGACAGTGATGGCTAACCTTGGCACTCCAGCTGTGTTAAAACTACAACTCCCAAGATGCCCCCCTTGCTTGGCTGCTCTCCGAACTCTGTAGAAATAAATGGAGCATGCTGGGAGTCGTAGTTTCACCACAGCTGGAGTGCCAAGGTTAGCCATCACTGGCATAGGAGATCATGTGAGGGAAAGATGGGAGGACACTTGGGGATGTGGATACGCGATCTATGCTAGGAATAGGACGCAGATGCCACACAGGTGATTTTAATTACTTTTGGTATATATAGAACCATTCCACTATCCCTCACTTCCCCTGACGAAATGCGTTGGGTAAGTGAGGGACAGTGGTATGGGAGATTTGGTTACACTTTGTTATGTGAATTGGTAAGCTTCCTCTGTAATTATTTTGTCTCTCCTCTATAATACTACATGTGATTTCACAACAATAGACTGGATATATAACATTTTTATTATTACATTACCATTTGTGATTTCACAACAATAGACTGGATTCCACTTTATGCACAGCCTGTAGTGGAGACCACCACCCCGATTTGTGCCTTTTTCTTACCCCTTTCTTTTGGATTAAGCGCTTCAATTATGTAATTTGCATGTAACTAGTTGGCAGAAACTTTTGCTAATCTTACCCTTTTATACATATAATAAATTATTCAGCCTCATCCCAGTTGTCCCTCTTTTATGTATTTCTGTCCCACTGAATGGTGGGGACTCCATTATATATGTTTTTATGTATGTGTATTAAATAAATACTTTTTTGCTTATAAAATGGTTGTTTGTAGTCTGATAATCTGGCTATACACTATGTCTATGTAGGTATTCTATAGTATGTATGGTACAAGTTACATACAGAAAGCCTGGGCCTCATCAAAATTCGGAAAACATATTTAAAGAAAATAGTGTTATTGTGACCTCTGAATGGTTGCTATAGGCAAAAATGTGATACATGATGTTACAGCAGTGGCCTGTGGCCCCCCACCTCTATGGTCACCAACTTCGGCACCTCCGGGTTTAGCAACTTGGACCCAACGGCCTCTCTCTCCTCATACCTAGGGCCCCAGCCCATAGGAGGTACTTAAGGCACCTTCCCCTGTGAAAGGGTGCCTGAATAATAGGTTCTAGTACACTAGTGTCCTGCAAAGCTGTGCTGTTCTACATTCATCTGCCCATATACTAACTTCTGCCTGTTTCCTGGATTTGACCCTTCTCTGCCAGACCTGTTTTAACCCTTGATTTTTGCCTGATCCCTTGGTGCTCTGCAATGGGTGCCTGGGTGGGTCAGCCG
Source organism: Bufo gargarizans (assembly GCF_014858855.1). Taxonomy (NCBI): domain Eukaryota; kingdom Metazoa; phylum Chordata; class Amphibia; order Anura; family Bufonidae; genus Bufo; species Bufo gargarizans. The sequence continues at coordinate 287,780,681 of NC_058083.1, read as the reverse complement.
TCTTTGAACCGAGACTACTCCAAGAAGTACCAACCTGGTGGTTCCTCTGCAGGGAAGTCCAGATCCCTGTACAGGGGTTAAACGGTGAAGTCCAGGGGGACCACACAGATAACACCCTTAGTGGTAGCACTAAGCCAAATCTGTTCAAGAGACACAGCGGATCCACATCTACTTCATAACACCTGAGGACTCCAGTGTTATGAGATTACTCAACAACACTGAGGTATTGACAGCATAAAAATGAACATGAAAATTGATTTAACCCTAATATTTCTTGCTCGGCCAAACCAAATGTGTATATGTGTGAGATAAGGTAATCCTTTAATAGTCCCACCTTAGTGAAATTTGAAGTTAGAGCAGCCCAGAGTGCACAAAAACTCACAAATAAAGGCATTACAGTGACAGTAGGGTACAGATAAAAATGCAAAAATTAAGGGATACAGATATCACAGCCTACAGAATTCAGTCTCTGGATGGAATGATATCCACAGGAACACGTAGGCGTTCAGTGCAGTCTATCTACACTTGGGTCAGTGTTGGTTGTACAGCCTAACTGCAACAGGGAGGAAAGACATCCAACAGCGCTCTTACACTTGGGGTGAAGCAGTCAGTCACTGATGGTACCGCCCAGTGCTATCACTCTGTCATGAATGGGATGGAAGTTATTCTCCAGTATGGAGATCAACTTGGATAGTATCCTTCTCTCATCTACCACCTACACTCGGTATAGGGGCTCCTCTGGATGCAGCTGGCCCTTCTAATCAGTTTGTCAATTCTTCTCCTCTCTGTTTGAGATGCTGCTACCCCAGAAGGCCACTCTGAAGAAGATGACTGATGCCATTAGAGTTGAAAAAGGCCCTAAGACATGCCCTCTGCACTCCAAAAGCTCTCAGCCTTCTAAGGTGTTTCCGCTGGAACCAATCCACTGATTCTGGGTCTACTATTGCCAAGTCATCAGATAACTTCTGTAAGTAGTGGCTAGATGAATTGTACCTAAAGTCTGCTGTGTATATTATGAAGAGGAAAGGAGCAAGAACTGTGACCTGTACCCTGTACCACTGTAGCCTGAGGTATATCAGCCTTCAAGTGGTCATGCAAATCACAGCAAGAATTACTTTGTTAGACTGTGTTCACATTTGCATCACAGTCTCCATTCATACAACAGATCATTGCGTTGTGGTTTCTATTATGAATACAGAGCCATAGGTGGTAGCTTTATTTATTCCACATCCCCACACCAAACATCATTTTAGATGAGTAAAAATAAGAGAAATCTATCTAACATGTAGAGTCGTTTAGTTTATATGCATAAGGCCTTATTCACAAAGTCAGTGCTTGGTCAATGATTTCCATCAGTGAATGTGATCCAAAACCAGGTGAGGCTCTAAACACAGAACAGGTGTAGATGTTTCCCTTATATCTTATGTCTGTGGAGGCTCCAATCCTGGTTTTTGCTCATAATCACTAATGGAAATCACTGATCAAACACGGATGTGTGAATAAGGCCTAAGACAGGAAATAGCACTTACCTAGAATCTGCATTAGGTGTAAGACACAATTCTGGTCAGCTGCCAGGTCTTCCCCAACTTTCGGATGGACAGACAGGTTAGCCAGAAGACGTATTATTTTAATTAAGACATCTTCCACTTCAGTGGGCTGTTTTTGGCCCTTGGGTTTTTCCTTTGCAGAAGACACAGCACGCTGTGTCTTTTTGTCAAGGTCACAGTAAGCGTGCAGTAAACGTAAAAGAGTTTTAATACTTCCTTCCACTTCATAAAATTGTTTACGAGCCGTATCACTCTTAGCTGTAAGATTCCCAAGTGTGAAAATTATGCGCACAAGAAGGTCCTAAGGGAGATGCAGATTTAGAAATAAGTGACTGAATTAAGCTTTGTGTATTAATAAAGACATATAAAAATGAAAGAAAACAAGATAATTAGAGCATATCACAAACATTAAAGGGTTGCCCATGATTAGAACAAAAAAGGGTCTGCTTTTTCAAGAAACAGCTCTTTTGTCGTTTCTGTTGGGAATTACAGCTTATTCCCACTGAATTAATCCCAAGCAAATGGGGCTAAACTGCAATACCAGACACTGCCCATAGGTAAGGGAAGTGTTGTTTTGGGAAAATAAAGCAGACATTTTTTCTGATCCTTGAAAAACCCTTACAGCAGGTCTCTTACACTGGTCAATTTCTGGGTCAATTATCAGGAACAAGAGTTCATAGGAATGCTCATTCCAGGCAACTTACCTGTGTATATGCTGCGGATCAGCCAACAAACAATCAAACATGTGTTTGTCGGCTGATAGCATTTTTGATTTAGAATAATAGACAACTGTCGGCGGCACAACGGCCTGTGTAATCAGGGATTTGCTGCCGATAGTCAATAGAACTAAATGATGGAGGAAAGACTGCATGGGCCTGTGTAATAAGATGATGCAAACTTGTGCTGATCCCAGCGCTTAACATCCATTAATCCTCATCCTGCTTGAACATCGGGGAGTGTAAAGACCCCTTTAGACTGCCGATGTTCAGGCAGATTATTGCTAACGAGTGTTCGTAGTATAATCTGCCTATGTAAAGGTGCCACTGATTACCCAATGAACGAGCGAAAAGCTTGTTCATCGGGTAATAGGATCGTTCATGTGAACACCTAAGGCAGAAGATCTTGCTGTCTAAGAAACAATAATTCTGTATTGAGATAAGCGATGGCATTAGAGATCACGCCTCTCCATACAGTGGAGGAGATTGCGGCATGTAAAGGCAACAGTAACCACCACTGACGAGCAGGTGATTGTCGGGAAGGAATGCTTCCTTCCAGAAAATCACTTGGTACATTGGGCCATGTAAAGGGGGCTTTTACCTTTAGAAATAAAGCCAATAATAATAATGAGACTCATTAGTCAACCAAATCACTTGAGTTTAGCTATACAAGACATACTACTAGCCATATGCAAGAAGGTGCACTAAGCTGAAGAGGAACACCACAGGTAAACTGATAAGAAGTGTTTAGGATTTTAAATACCATATTTTCGCCCCATATTACGCACTCCCCCCCCCAAAATGGTAGAGAAATGTCACTGCGTTTTATGGGGTGAATACTAATGAGCGCTTCCATTATGGAAGCGTTCATTAGTACCGGAGGATCGGGAAGCAGTGAATGCAGCGCTCCCCGGGCTCTGTACTCACCGCTTCCAGGTGGTTGCACAAAGCGTAAGCCCTGCATTCATCAAATTCTACACCATTTTCTGGCATATTAGAACACGTGGTCAGTCACATGCTCAAATCCATACATTGCTATCTTTATATGCTCATATACTACCCCAGTGCACATATTCTTGGACTCCTAAGCCATAAATTAAATGAATAACACATGCTCTCCAACCACAAGTGCCAACACGCCTAGGAAAATTCTGAACTCAAAAGTAAAATGTCAAGTGCTCCATGTTTCTTTAACCCATTAAATAATTGTTAAGATTTTTTTTTGTTATTTTGTGGGCAGCCATAAAGGGTTTTCCAGGATTTTAATCTTGATGGCCTCTCCTCATTGAAGTGAATGGAAGCAGCATCGCAGTTACCAGCTCTGTCCACTATTACGATACCAAATTTATATTTCTTATGTTCTAATACTTTTACACCATAAAATCACTTGGCCTTTCTGTAGTTCAGTCTCATTCAAGGAAATGGGACTGAGCTGCGATATCAAGCACTCTGCCGATATACAATATATGTGCTTGTTATTCTATAAAGAGGCTACAGTGCCCCAGACCATGACGCTGCCACCAGCAGCTTGTGTTCTTCCACTAATGGTAGAAGGGTGTTTGTTCTCTGATATTTCTTGCCTGACGTGACAATGTCCATCCATTACATGATGTAGAAAACATGACTCATCAGCAGAGGCAGTGGTCCAATGGAAGCCTTCTCTGCCAATGTAACTTCTTTAGAAGAGGTGTAGTGACCATCTCTCTGCTTCATGCCCCATACGCAGTAGGATTTGCTTAACTGTTGTTTTAGATACAGGTCCGGTAGCCCCTTGTTCATTTTGGTGGTGAGCTGCTCCACTGTAGCATGTTGGTCCGTCCTGAAACACCTTCATAGCCGACATTCACCTCTCACATCAATGGCACGTGGTGCACTGCAGTTTCCACTTCACTTATTCACAATAGTGGCATTTGTCCACTCATGATACACTTTGACCACAACAGAACAGTTCACAAACTGTACAGTTTCAGAAATACTGCCACCCTTGGCCCAAAAGCCAATAATCATCCTTTTTGCTCTGATAGATTGCACGATTTTAAGTTCTAGCATGCTGTTTTCCATTAATATGCATAACTGCTCTCAGCATTCTGCTTTGTCCTTAAAGAGGTTGCCCACCTTCAGTGGTTATTTGGCCAGATTGCCCCATATCACTGGAGCTGCGGAGGGAAAAATACTTACCTCCCACCACTGGGTTCCGGCTCCTTCTCTCCCCCACTTTGGGCCCGGCTGGTAAACTTCCTGTTTGATGGAGTTCAGCTGGCCACAGCAATGACATGTCCTCCATGTGTAACGTCAAGAGTGACGTGACATGCGGGGCAACACACGGCTGCAGCCAATGATTGCCTTCAGCAGCCACGTGACCCCCATCAAACAGGTTTATCAGTGGGACCGGAGCACAAAGGAGCGAGTACTCAGCAGTAGAGAGCAGGTATGTATGCTTTTCTCTGCAGGTCCGGCGACGTGGGGCAGTCTTGCCGAACAGCCCCCCGAAGGTGGACAACCTCTTCAAAATTAAACTGTGGTTTTGTCTATACTTCAGCATCAAACAGTACTCAGCAGCACTGAGCAGTATGACAGACAACCGATTAGTGGTTCTACATTTACTTATATTGTATTAGATGGTTATGGACACTGATCTTAAATGAGAAACAAATTGCACTTGTTTCATTGTCTTCCTCAGATTTTTTTTTTTCCCTTTCTGTACCTTGTTTTCCATGTTTAAATATTAATAAGGAGTGTATAAAATTATTAAAAACGATTAGGCTAGTTTTAGAACAGCCTTATTAGCTCTGGCAGGCTATTCTGGTAGAGAACAGCCTGTCGGACCTCTCTGGATTCAGCATAGCCGGATGTTGCCGCAAAGCCTGCCGGCCCCAATAATTATAATGGGATTTGGCCGCTACCTGGCAAATATGGCGCGCAGGAGCCAACAATGAATAACAATGATGTGAAAGAAGCCTAAGGCTGCTTTCATACTAAGGCCTCCTGCACACGACCGTTGTGTGCATCCGTGGCCGTTGTGCCGTTTTCCGTTTTTTTTCACGGACCCATTGACTTTCAATGGGTCCGTGGAAAAATCTGAAAATGCACCGTTTGGCAGCCGCATCCGTGATCCGTGTTTCCTGGCCGTGAAAAAAATAGGACCTGTCCTATTTTTTTCACGGCCAACGGTTCACGGACCCATTCAAGTCAATGGGTCCGTGAAAAATCACGGATGCACACAAGATTGTCATCCGTGTCCGTGATCCGTGTCCGTTTTTTCCTATCATTTCAATGGCAAACTTGACTTAGATTTTTTTTTCATTTTTCATGTCCGTGGATCCTCCAAAAAACAAGGAAGACCCACGGACGAAAAAACGGTCACGGATCACGGACCTACGGACCCCGTTTTTGCGGACCTTAAAAAAAAAACGGTCGTGTGCATGAGGCCTAAGTGAAATAGAAAAAACGATTCCAGGACCTATTTTTCTTCCCATAAAATCTTTCTCTTTATTCAATCACATCATATGAGGGACAGTATCACAAACAAGCTGCTTGTTTGTGATACTGTCCCGCATATGATGTGATTGAATAAAGAGGAAGATTTTATGGGAAGAAAAATAGGTGCCGGAATCGTTTTTTTCTATTTCACTTTGTCTACGCCCAGGAACTTGCTGGCTTGACTCCGCGCACACGGGATATTACACGCATACCAGGTGAGCTGGATAACATTACCTATATACTTTCATACTAGCGTTTTAGTTTCCCGTTATTTAGATCCGTCATAGAGGCTCAATACTGGAAAAAAAACGCTTCAGTTTTGTCCCCATTCATTGTCAATGGGGACAAAACTGAACAAAACAGAATGCTCCAAAATGCATTCGTTTAGTTGTGTTCCCATACCGGAGAGCAAACCGCAACATGTTGTAGTTTGCTTTCCGTCTTGGGAATGCGGAGCAAGATGGATTCGGCATTACCCCAAATGCAAATCAATGGGGACGGATTTGTTTTCTCTGCCACAATAAAAAATGGATCCGTCCTCCATTGACTTTCAATGGAGTTCATGATGGATCAGTCTTGGCAATGTTAAAGATAATACAACCGGATCTGTTCATAACAGATGCAGACGGTTGTATTATCAGTAACGGAAGCGTTTTTGCTGAACCCTGCCGTATCCAGTAAAAACGCTAGTGTGAAAGTAGCCTTAGTATAGCAAACTTTTCATTTATATGATAAAGTTTAGTTTTCTTTTTTTAGAATAAAGGAACAGTGCGTATTGTAGCTTGCTTATGTACAGTATATCGCTTCTTACTCTCTGCAATACCATGCATGATATAAAAAAAATCCAACGCAGGGGACGTGAAATCTACGAACACCCACGGACTGCCTAAATGTCAACAGCTGCCTGTTGATCTCTCCACCAGTGACATACCGAAGAGACGGCAATGACTCCAGGCTTTTCTGCAGGAGAAATGACATATAAATATTTATTACACTAGCTACAGATGTCTCGCCACCACAGGAATCTTACCATTTCCTTTTAGGTTAAAAACTTGCTTGGAAGAAGTAAATTAATAGACAATTGCTGAATATGACTTTGATTGGTATGGCAGTAAAGCAGGCTCGCAAGGCCTGAATAGAAATCCACACTGCACTCCGATTTCTAAGAAATGTTTGTGTCTGTCTCCTCCGCTGAAGAAAAAAGGCTTTTCCCAGGGGGATATATTCCATCTTGCTTTTATTAAATGATGGCAGACACATGTTTTCCATGCGTTCCTTAATGCTGTTGTTGTTGGGACGCTCAGTGCTTGGGTGTGGAATCCTTGTGGGAATAAAAGCTAACCATATGAAGACTTTATTGTATCTGTAAACACATTATTGTAGCTGTAAACTGATTTCCTGATGGGCTAGAGAGGAACATAGAATATGAAGGAACATTGTACATAACGGGAAAATATGATTATATCCATACAATCTTTAATCCAAGTAAGGATATGCAGCGTGTGCTAAGAAACGACAGCCAACATCCATTTTGGTGTGTTGTTCCTCTCAGGGAAGCAAATTTTCTCAAAGAAAGAGCAGATTCTGACAGACAGCAGAAAAAGCAGCAAGCACTTCTATAGTTCTATTACATATTTTATATATAAAACCTATAAAAGCAACAAGGCAAAATCAATAAAGATACAGAGACATGAATATAGGGAAGTGCATCGCTGGCTTTCTTCAGTGTCACAGCAGCATATTCTGGGTACATGTACTAACCCCAGGAACAGGATTTCAGCCCCGTCCCGCTCAGATGAATAATGTCATATGATGTTTATACACTATACAGATTTACAATGGGAACAAAAGGAACAAACCTGTTTATCTGGATGTTTGTTTAGTACAGACAAGAATATGGTATAGCAGTTGGAGCAATCTGCCAAAGCCATGCAGCAGTCGTGGTAGAGAGAAAGTTTGCTAAAAAAAAGAAGAAAGACATCAGTGAGATACACTAGATTGATAGATAACTATGAGATAAATATATAGACATAAAGATACACAGCTATGAGACAGATAGATAGATAGACATAAAGATAAGATAGATAGACAATAGACAGATAATAGATAGATAATAAATAGATAGATAGCTATGAGATAGATTATTATTATTTATTATTAAAGCACCATTCATTCCATAGCGATGTACATATGATAAGGGGTGCACATACATAATACAGACAATTGCACTAATCATAAACAAGACAAGTTACAGACTGGTACAGAAGGAGAGAGGGCCCTTCCCACAAGGGCTTACAATCTACATGGGATGGGAGAAGGACACAGTAGGTGCGGGTGAAGTTGGTCATGGCGGTATAGAGGCAGCAGGGTCACTGGTTGTAGGCTTGTCTGAAGAGGTGGCCAGACAGATAAATAATAAATAGATAAATAAATAGGTAGCTATGAGATAGATAGATAGATATGAGATATATACGGTAGATAGATTAGATAGATAGATATGAGATATATAGATAGATAGATAGAAAAATATTCAACAAATGTGAACAGCACAGCAGTAATCGGTGATAACGGGTGCCAGCGGCTGATGAAGCAATCCAGGCTTCCAAAAATAATAATCCCAGGAAATCCACGGCACTTCCTTTAGTAAAAGTGTATAGTTTATTCACCAGAAATACAACTATAGATAGATATGAGATAGATAGATAAATAATAAATAGATAATAAATAGATAAATAAATAGATAGATGGACTAAATAGACTATATTAGCGTCTGGAGAAACGACATCCGAACATCATAGAAGCTGATAGTATACCAGAGCCTGCACAGGGAGTACAAACTGGCCCCATATCTGGAGAAACTCCCCAATCCAAGAGACCGACAGATCCTGAGCCGGTACAGACTGAGCGCCCACAGCCTGCTCATTGAATCCGGGCGTCACCGACAGAGGTACATGCCCAGGGAGAGCAGACTGTGCCAGCAGTGCGACCAGGAGGCCGTGGAGGATGAGGCTCATTTCCTGCTGCGGTGCCCCAAATACTCAGCAGTGAGGGAGACTGTATGATCTCTGCCCAGACTTCACCTCCATGGAGGAGGAAGAGAGACTCTCCATACTGCTGGGGGAAGAGGAGAACACAGCGGCCACAGCAGCAAAATATATTCCTGCCGTCCATAGATTAAGAGGAGCCTGATATACCATGGACTCCCCACCCTGTATATGTCCCCAACCCTACCCAATTATTTCCCACTTGCTTTGGCAATGCTAAAATGTATTTAGTCCTGCCAATAAAGCTGATTTGAAAGCTATGAGATAGATAGACAGGTAAATAATACCTATAGATAATAGATAGGTATGAGATAGATAGATACATATGAGATAGCTAGACAGACAGATAAATAAGAACTATAGATAATAAATAGATAAATAAATAGGCATGAGATAGATAGATCTATAAATAGATTTCATATTGTAATATATTCAGCAATGTAAAAGATATGGGTGTTAATGTAGATTATTTCTTAAAGTAGCCCTTTTATTGCACAATACATAAAGCAATAAAAAGCATTGAAAAGCTGATAGGTAATACTATATATGCTTTCTAAAAAAAATACTGCCATTTTTTATTCTTAAAATGAGATGTATGATGCAAGGAAGAAAACACAGAAGCACTAATTACGTAACTCATTAATATGACAGTAGTAAAGTGTTTGGCACCAAGGCCAATCCATATATTAATCAGTGTATGCATTCCATAACCGTCCTGTACATTATAGCTATCACTCCATAGCACAAATCAGATGCAAATATTAAAATGAGGCACTGTTCAAATTAGAGTCATTTACTTCTAGAGGTTCCCATGCTGTCACTAGCAGACATTCTTCATGTACACTGCTTGTCCCAAAAAAAAAAAAAAAGTCGCCACCCCCAGAAAAAAGGTCACACACTCTAATATTAAACATAGCCCTGAGTTCTACTGTTGTTTTTCTTTGATTTGATTTCAAACATTTAAGTGGTCGCCGATCACGATCATTTAGGATTTTTTTCCCGCCACATTTCTTCCTCGAATACAATGGGTCCCCACTATCCTTCCAGTTTTTAATAATGCGTTGGGACAGTTCTTAACCCAATTTTAGTAGTTTCTGCAATCTCCTTAGATGATTTCTCCGCTTGATGCATGCCAATGATTTGACCTAACATCTTTTCCACGACCACGAGATGTGTCTTTCGACATGGTTGTTTAACCACTTAGCGCTACGCTAACGCCGAAAGGCGTCATCTCTGCGGCGCTCCCAGGCTACGCTAACGCCAATAGGCGTCATCTCGCGTGAGCCGAGATTTCCTGTGAACGCGCGCGCGCTCACAGGAACGGAAGGTAAGCGAGTGGATCTCCAGCCTGCCAGCGGCGATCGCTCGCTGGCAGGCTGGAGATGTGATTTTTTTTTAACCCATAACAGGTATATTAGACGCTGTTTTGATAACAGCGTCTAATATACCTGCTACCTGGTCCTCTGGTGGTCCCTTTTGTTAGGATCGACCACCAGAGGACACAGGCAGCTCAGTAAAGTAGCACCAAACACCACTACACTACACTACACCCCCCCCCCTGTCACTTATTAACCCTTTATAAACCACTGATCAGCCCATATAGACTCCCTGATCACCCCCCTGTCATTGATCACCCCCCTGTAAGGCTCCATTCAGAGGTCCGTATGATTTTTACGGATCCACGGATACATGGATCGGATCCGCAAAACGCATACGGACGTCTGAATGGAGCCTTACAGGGGGGTGATCAATGACAAGGGGGTGATCACGCATATAGACTTCCTGATCACTTTCCTGTCATTGATCACCCCCCTGTCATTGATCACCCCCCTGTAAGGCTCCATTCAGACGTCCGTATGATTTTTACGGATCCACTGATACATGGATCGGATCCGCAAAACACATGCGGACGTCTGAATGGAGCCTTACAGGGGGGTGATCAATGACAGAGGAGTGATCACCCATATAGACTCCCTGATCACCTCCGTCATTGATCACCCCCCTGTAAGGCTCCATTCAGACATCCGTATGATTTTTACGGATCCACGGATACATGGATCGGATCCGCAAAACACATACGGATGTCTGAATGGAGCCTTACAGGGGCGTGATCAGTGACAGGGGGGTGATCACCCCATATAGACTTCCTGATCACCCCCCTGTCATTGATCACCCCCCTGTAAGGCTCCATTCAGACGCCCGTATGTGTTTTACGGATCCACGCATCCATGGATCGGATCCGTAAAAAACGCATACGGACGTCTGAATGGAGCCTTACAGGGGGGTGATCAGGGAGTCTATATGGGATGATCACCCCCCTGTAAGGCTCCATTCAGACGTCTGCATGTGTTTTACGGATTCACGCATCCATGGATCGGATCCGCAAAACGCATACGGACGTCTGAATGGAGCCTTACAGGTGGGTGATCAGTGACAGGGGGGTGATCACCTCATATACACTCCCTGATCACCCCCTGTCATTGATCACCCCCCTGTCATTGATCACCCCCCTGTAAGGCTCCATTCAGACGTCTGCATGTGTTTTACGGATCCACGCATCCATGGATCGGATCCGCAAAACGCATACGGACGTCTGAATGGAGCCTTACAGGGGGGTGATCAGTGACAGGGGGGTGATCACCTCATATACACTCCCTGATCACCCCCTGTCATTGATCACCCCCCTGTCATTGATCACCCCCCTGTCATTGATCACCCCCCTGTAAGGCTCCATTCAGACGTCTGCATGTGTTTTACGGATCCACGCATCCATGGATCGGATCCGCAAAACGCATACGGACGTCTGAATGGAGCCTTACAGGGGGGTGATCAATGACAGGGGGGTGATCACCCCATATACACTCCCTGATCACCCCCCTGTCATTGATTACCACCATGTAAGGCTCCATTCAGACGTCCGTATGTGTTTTGCGGTTCCGATCTATGTATCCGTGGATCCGTAAAAAACATATGGACGTCTGAATGGAGCCTTTCAGAGGGGTGATCAATGACAGAGGGGTGATCAGTGACAGGGGGGTGATCACCCCATATACACTCCCTGATCACCCCCCTGTCATTGATCGCCCCCCTGTAAGGCTCCATTCAGAATTTTTTTGGGCCCAAGTTAGCGGAAATATATATATATTTTTTTTCTTACAAAGTCTCATGTTCCACTAACTTGTGTCAAAAAATAAAATCTCACATGAACTCACCATACCCCTCACGGAATCCAAATGCGTAACATTTTTAGACATTTATATTCCAGACTTCTTCTCACGCTTTAGGGCCCCTAAAAAGCCAGGGCAGTATAAATACCCCACATGTGACCCTATTTCGGAAAGAAGACACCCCAAGGTATTCCGTGAGGGGCATATTGAGTCCATGAAAGATTGAAATTTTTGTCCTAAGTTAGCGGAAAGTGAGACTTTGTGAGAAAAAAACAAAAAAAAACAATTTCCACTAACTTATGCAAAAAAAAGGAGATTTTTGTATAACTTACCAGTTAAATCTCTTTCTCGCTCTTCCTTGGGGGACACAGACCTTGGGTATAGCTCAGCTCCCTAGGAGGCGTGACACTAAGTAAAACTGTTAAGCCCCTCCTCCATCAGCTATACCCTCAGCCTGGAGATAGAGGCTACCAGTTGCGTGTCCAAGTAGTGAAAGGATAACAACCAATAACGGAAACAACCAGCCAGCAACCCAACGGGGTGCCAGACCATAACCCTGTAACAAAACACAGAAGGGTGGGTGCTGTGTCCCCCAAGGAAGAGCGAGAAAGAGATTTAACTGGTAAGTTATACAAAAATCTCCTTTTCTCGCCCATTTTCCTTGGGGGACACAGACCTTGGGACGTTCAAGAGCAGTCCAAGAAGGGAGGGACCACAAACCCAAGGCGGACCACCACCGGAGCATCAGGAAACCGCTGCCTGCAAAACCAGGCGGCCCAAAGCAGCATCCGCTGATGCATGCGTATGCACTCTATAGAACCTTGTGAAAGTGTGCAGAGAGGACCAAGTGGCTGCTTTGCACAACTGTTCAGCCGAGGCCCGATGCCTCTGCGCCCAGGAAGCTCCGACTGCTCTGGTGGAATGAGCAGTGACGCTGAAAGGCGGAGCTCTACCCTTGGCTCGATAAGCCTCAGACACCGCCAGTTTAATGAAACGGGCAATAGCCACCTTGGAGACCGCCAAACCCTTGCGCGAACCCTCCGGAACCACAAACAGGGAGTCCGTGCGCCGAAAGGATCCGGTGACCTCCAGATAAATCTTCAACGCCCTGACCACATCCAGACGGTGCAGTTCCCGTTCTCTGGGGTGGGAAGGAGAGGGACAGAGCGACGGAAGGACGATGTCCTCATTGATGTGAAAGGCGGAGACCACCTTTGGCAGGAAGGACGGGACAGGCCGAAGCACAACCTTATCCTGGTGGAAGATCAGGAAAGGTTCGGAGCAAGAAAGAGCCGCTAACTCCGACACCCGTCGGAGAGATGTGATGGCCACAAGAAAAATGACCTTGCAGGACAGAAGGCGAAGGGAGACCTCCCGTAAAGGCTCGAAGGGGGCTGATTGGAGCGCCGAGAGCACCACATTCAGGTCCCAGGATGGAACTGGAGGGCGGTACGGCGGAACAGAGTGAGCCACCCCTTGTAAGAAGGTCTTAATTGGCCCCAGAGGGGCCAGGGGACGCTGGAGAAGAATAGACAGCGCCGAAATCTGTCCCTTCAGAGAACTGAGGCTCAGCCCCAGGTCCAGACCCGACTGGAGGAAGGACAGGATCGTGGGAAGAGAAAACCGGAGAGGTGGGATGCTCCGGGACTCACAGAACCCCAGATAGGACCTCCAAACCCGATAGTAGATCCTAGAGGACACGGGCTTACGAGCACGGATCATGGTGCGGACTACGTCCGCGGAGAAACCCCGTCGCGTTAAGACGGCGGTCTCAATAGCCACGCCGTCAAACGTAGCGAGCCTAAATGCTCGTGGAAGATCGGTCCCTGAGAGAGAAGGTCTTCCCTGGAGGGCAGTGGCCACGGTGCGTCTGCCAACAGCAACATTAGGTCGGCGTACCAAGACCGGCGGGGCCAATCCGGGGCGATCAGAATCGCGGGAACGCCCTCTGCCGCGATCCTCCGAAGAACCCGTGGCAGGAGGGGGAAAGGAGGAAAGACGTACAGAAGGGAGAATTCGCGCCACGGAAGGACGAGCGCGTCGGCGCCGTACGCCTTCGGGTCCCGTGCCCTGGCCAGGTATCGGGGGACCTTGTGGTTGAATTTGGAAGCCATGAGGTCCACGTCGGGGCGACCCCAGCGAAGACAAAGGGCTTCGAACACCTCTGGGTGCAGGGACCATTCTCCCGGGTCGATGGTGGACCGGCTCAGGAAATCCGCCGCCCAGTTGTCCACCCCCGGGATGTAAATTGCGGATAAGGCCGGCACATGCGCCTCCGCCCAGAGGAGAATGAGGGTCACCTCTTGCATCGCTGCAGCGCTGCGAGTGCCTCCCTGATGGTTTATGTATGCCACAGCCGTGGCATTGTCCGATTGGATCCGAACAGGGTGGCCCCTCAGTAGATGGGTCCAGTGTCTGAGGGACAGAAGAATCGCCCTCAGTTCCAGAATATTGATTGGAAGTCTGGACTCCGATAGAGACCAAACGCCCTGGACGGACCGGGGAGGGAAAACCCCCCCCCACCCCCGTAAGCTGGCATCGGTGGTAATCACCAGCCAGTTCAGTGGGAGGAAGGACCTCCCCCGTAGAGGGATATGCAACCACCAGCTGAGGGAAGCCCGAGCCAGGGGAGGCAGAAGAAAGGTCCTGTCCAGACTCCTCGGTGATTTGTCCCAGGCCGACAGAATTGCCCTCTGAAAGGTGCGGGATCGGAATTGTGCGAACGGCACCGCTTCGAAACAGGCAACCATCTTCCCCAACAACCGCATGCTGGATCTGAGGGAAGGGCGGTGATGACGGAGGAGACCGCGAACAGACCCGCAAAGGGCCAGACGCTTGTCCGACGGGAGGCGGACCTCCGCCAACTCCGTATCCAGGAGCATCCCCAGGAAGATCAGCCGTCTGGAGGGGGTAAGAGAAGACTTGGGGTGGTTGATGATCCAACCGAACCGCGTCAGGGTCTCCAGAGTGAGTCCCACACTGCCGGATGCCTGAGAGAAGGAGGGTGCCTTGACCAAGATGTCGTCCAAGTAAGGGAGAAGAAAAACACTTCTGGAACGCAGAAGGGCCAAGACAGGGGCCAGGACCTTGGTGAATACTCGAGGAGCCGTCGCCAGACCAAAGGGAAGGGCGACGAATTGGAAGTGATCGTCCCCCACCGCGAAGCGCAGGAAGCGGTGATGACATGGAGCAACCGGAACGTGGAGGTATGCATCCTGAACGTCGATTGAGGCCATGAAATCCCCTCTTTCCAGGGAGGCCACTGCGGACCTGAGAGACTCCATCCGGAATCTCTGCAGTCGGAGAAAACGGTTCAGGCGCTTTAGGTCCAAGATCGGTCGCACTGAGCCTTCCTTCTTGGGAACCACAAAGAGGTTCGAGTAGAACCCCCTGAACCTTTCCGTCGGAGGCACGGGGGCGACGACACCCTTGTCCATTAGAGAGCGAATGGCCGTGAAGAAGGCGGCCGCTCGTACGGGATCCCGCGGAGGACGGGACCGGAAAAAACGGTCTGGCGGAATGGACGCAAATTCGATCTTGTATCCGCAAGATACAATCTCGAGCGCCCATGCGTCTGAGATGTGGGCCCGCCATACGTTCCTGAACAGTAGAAGGCGGCCCCCCACCCGGGTGGGTGGGGGCGCACCTTCAGGCAGAGGGCTGCTGGCCTGAGGGAGCCCGTGTGGGCTGGGGCTTGCGCCAGGTAGATTGCGTCCGAAAAAACGGCTTCTTGCGTCTATCCTGGGCTGGGCCAGAGGAAGAAGAACCGGCCGCGGGTCTAGACCCGGTGGGCTTGCGAAAGGACCGAAAACGGGACGAACCAGCGCGACCGCGGGGGGCGCCCCTCGGCCTGGACTGGGGGAGGTGAGTACTCTTCCCACCCGTGGCCTCAGATATAAGTTCGTCCAGACGGGTTCCGAACAAGCGGGAACCCGAGAACGGTAGGCCAGCCAAAGAGCGTTTGGAAGCGGCGTCCGCCGCCCAAACCTTCAGCCAGAGTTCCCTCCTGACAGAAACTGCCAGGGCAGAGGAACGGGCAATGAGGGCACCCGCATCAAGAGAGGCCTCACAGACAAATTTTCCGGCCTGGACAATTAGTTGGGCTAAGGAACGGAGGTCCTGTAGAGGGACGTCCGACCCTAACTCCCGTTCCAGTTGCAAACCCCATTCAGAGACCGCTTTACCAGCCCAGGCGGAGGCAAAGACCGGTCTAAGGGCCGAACCAGAGGCAGTAAATATGGCCTTGGAGAGGGATTCCGTACGACGGTCCTCAGCAGACTGGAGGGAAGATCCGTCTTGTACAGGAATAGTAGTGCTTTTGGACAGGCGAGCCACGGGAGGATCAACCTTAGGCGGGGACGTCCACGTGGTCACAGAATCCGCTGGAAAGGGATAACAAATGTCCAGCTTTTTGGGTGTAACAAAGCGGACGTTAGGCCGGGTCCAAGCCTTGGACACCACAGAAGAAAAATCTGCGTGGATGGGAAAGACCTTGGAGGCCTGTCTGGGGCGAAGAAAGGACACGCCGGCCTGTTCAGAGTTGGGGGGGTCATCGTGTATGTGAAAGGTATCACGGATGCTAGTGATAAGATGCCCCACCGCGGACGCCAATTTGGACGGAAGCTCTGAGTCCATGTCCACGTCCGAATCCGCCAGTTCTCCCTCAGAAAGCGTATCCCTTTGAGAGGATAGACTTGACTGAGCTCGCACGCATGGCGGAGAGAGCGAAGCATCTGGAGAAGATGTGCGCTCAACCCTTGAACGTTTCTGAATATGCCGGGCCCTGGAAGATTCGCTGGGAGGCAGGGAATCAGTGGGGGCGGCAGAAACGGTAGTCCCAGCGGGTGCGACAGGGATTGTGGCAGCCTGCGGGAGAGGCGGTCTATCCACGAGACGGCCCACTACGTGTGTAAGGCTTTCCACCGCCTGAGACAGAGACCTAGCCCAGTCAGGGGGTTCAGAGGCACCGGGGGGCGCAGCGGGAAGCGGGCCCTGCACCGGGGCCTGACATGCAAGGCAATGCGGCTCAGATTGCCCCCGCGGAAAAAGTTCCTTACAGGCGGTACAGGCATGGTACCAGGGTTTGGGGTACATGCTTGCCGATAGGGACAGGGTATGGGCTGGAAAAGCCATCTCACCTGTCTTCACCCTCAGTTCCTTCCAGCAGGGTCGCCCCTTCAGCTACTGGCACCGCAGTGGCAGGAAGCTGGGAGAGGGGCTTTGCGTGCGGGCGACCCCCTAGCTGGCGGGATGTAGGGGAGCCATTGCTGCCCAGATCCTCCTATTGCTTCTGTGGGGGAGGCAGCAGTGCAGATAAGTTGGCACTGGCGCAGCTCACCCCGGGAGAGCAGAGAGGCCCAATGCGTCTCTGGTATCTCTAGGAAAAAACAAAAATAAAATAAAATTACAACAAGGAGAAAACAGCCCTGCAGTAGCAGGGAGTGTCTTGCCTCCTTGGACACTAAGCTAAAACTGGTAGCCTCTATCTCCAGGCTGAGGGTATAGCTGATGGAGGAGGGGCTTAACAGTTTTACTTAGTGTCACGCCTCCTAGGGAGCTGAGCTATACCCAAGGTCTGTGTCCCCCAAGGAAAATGGGCGAGAAAATAAAAATTCTATGAACTCGCCAGGCCCCTCATTGAATACCTTGGGGTGTCTTCTTTCCAAAATGGGGTCACATGTGGGGTATTTATACTGCCCTGGCATTTTAGGGGCCTGAAACCGTGA
Organism: Bufo gargarizans; assembly: GCF_014858855.1. NCBI lineage: Eukaryota > Metazoa > Chordata > Amphibia > Anura > Bufonidae > Bufo > Bufo gargarizans. Next base: position 287,763,001 of record NC_058083.1, on the reverse strand, counting down.
GAAGAAGTCTGGGATCCAAATGTCTAAAAATGCCCCCCTAAAAGGAATTTGGGCCCCTTTGCGCATCTAGGCTGCAAAAGAGTGTCACACATCTGGTATCGCCGTACTCAGGAGAAGCTGGGGAATGTGTTTTGGGGTGTCATTTTACATATACCCATGCTGGGTGAGAAAAATATCTTGGTCAAATGCCAACTTTGTATAAAAAAATGGGAAAAGTTGTCTTTTGCAGAGATATTTCTCTCACCCAGCATGGGTATATGTAAAATGACACCCCAAAACACATTCCCCAACTTCTCCTGAGTACGGCGATACCAGATGTGTGTCACTTTTTTGCCGCCTAGGTGGGCAAAGGGGCACATATTCCAAAGTGCACCTTTCGGATTTCACAGGTAATTTTTTACACATTTTGATTTCAAACTACTTACCACACATTAGGGCCCCTAGAATGCCAGGGCAGTATAACTACCCCACAAGTGACCCCATTTTGGAAAGAAGACACCCCAAGGTATTCCGTGAGGGGCATGGCGAGTTCCTATAATTTTTTATTTTTTGTCACAAGTTAGCAGAAAATGATGATTTTTTTTTTTTTCTTACAAAGTCTCATATTCCACTAACTTGTGACAAAAAATAAAAAATTCCAGGAACTTGCCATGCCCCTCACGGAATACCTTGGGGTGTCTTCTTTCCAAAATGGGGTCACTTGTGGGGTAGTTATACTGCCCTGGCAATTTAGGGGCCCTAATGTGTGCGAAGTAGTTTGAAATCAAAATCTGTAAAAAATGGCCGGTGAAATCCTAAAGGTGCTCTTTGGAATGTGTGCCCCTTTGCCCACCTAGGCTGCAAAAAAGTGTCACACATCTAGTATCGCCGTACTCGGGAGAAGTTGGGCAATGTGTTTTGGGGTGTCATTTTACATATACCCATGCTGGGTGAGATAAATATCTTGGTCAAATGCCAACTTTGTATAAAAAAATGGGAAAAGTTGTCTTCTGCCAAGATATTTCTCTCACCCAGCATGGGTATATGTAAAATGACACCCCAAAACACATTCCCCAACTTCTCCTGAGTACGGTGATACCAGATGTGTGTCACTTTTTTGCCGCCTAGGTGGGCAAAGGGGCACACATTCCAAAGAGCACCTTTCGGATTTCACAGGCCATTTTTTACACATTTTGATTTCAAACTACTAACCACACATTAGGGGCCCTAGAATGCCAGGGCAGTATAACTTCCCCACAAGTGACCCCATTTTGGAAAGAAGACACCCCAAGGTATTTCGTGATGGGCATAGTGAGTTCATGGAAGTTTTTATTTTTTGTCACAAGTTAGTGGAATATGAGACTTTGTAAGAAAACAATAAAAATAAAAATAAATCATCATTTTCCGCTAACTTGTGACAAAAAATAAAAAGTTCTATGAACTCACTATGCCCATCAGCGAATACCTTAGGGTGTCTACTTTCCGAAATGGGGTCATTTGTGGGGGGTTTCTACTGTCTGGGCATTGTAGAACCTCAGGAAACATGACAGGTGCTCAGAAAGTCAGAGCTGCTTCAAAAAGCGGAAATTCACATTTTTGTACCATAGTTTGTAAACGCTATAACTTTTACCCAAACCATTTTTTTTTTACCCAAACATTTTTTTTAAATCAAAGACATGTAGAACAATAAATTTAGCGAAAAATTTATATATGGATGTCGTTTTATTTTTGCAAAATTTTACAACTGAAAGTGAAAAATGTTATTTTTTTTGCAAAAAAATCGTTAAATTTCGATTAATAACAAAAAAAGTAAAAATGTCAGCAGCAATGAAATACCACCAAATGAAAGCTCTATTAGTGAGAAGAAAAGGAGGTAAAATTTATTTGGGTGGTAAGTTGCATGACCGAGCAATAAACCGCTAAAGTTGTGGAGTGCCGATTTGTAAAAAAGGGCCTGGTCACTAGGGGGGTATAAACTTGTGGTCCTTAAGTGGTTAAGAAATGAGAAGCAACTCATTGCACCAGTTGGGGTTAAATAACTTGTTGCCAGCTGAAAGGTAATCGCCCATGCAGTAATTATCCAATAGGAGGCTCATAACTATTTGCCTAGTTAAATCCAGGTGGCGACTTTTATTTTAGACAGGCAGTGTATGTTGCAATTATGAGAAGTAAAGATACATACCTTAGTATCCGTGAAACATTGGTGCATATATCTTTATCATGTAAATAATGCTCCAACAGGACGCACAACTCCATGAAAGCATTAGTTGCAAGAAACTTTGGACGTGATTGGGCAAGATCAGCGAGGTTCCTTAGTGTTGCGGTCAGCTGAGTGAAGGTAAAATAAATGTTGTTGTTTTTTTATAACAGGAACATTGGGGCAGATTTACTAATCCTGTCTAATATAATATCGTGCCAAATTTATCACAGTGGCTCAGCCTACTGATCTGTCACAGTTTTTTTTCCACCAGATTTTGACACTTTTTCGATTTTAAGGGCGCATTCACGCGACAAATTTCAAAACTGTTGTTCACTTTAGAGGCTGCAGATCCGCAGCTTAACTCCATTGAACGGACAGCACCACAACATGGATCATATCCCTTCTTGGCATGGTTGCGGCTTTAAACTGCTGGCCCAAAACAATGGGAGGCAAACACCCCCAGCCGCTGGCAGAATTTTGGCCTGGTGTCTGCACCAAAGTTCCGCTGGTAATTTCCTGTGAACAGGCCCTTAAAAAACATCTCAAAACTGCTTCTCATTTATGGGAGTCTGCTTTTAAGTCAAAATCAGCTTGTAATTCAAACATTTGCCTCCAAGATCACCTTGGAAGACGCACTAATAACACAGTAATTATCTAGGTTCCCATAAACACGTACACAATAGTAGGCTGATATGAAGACTATCAAGCCAAGGTAGTAATGTTTAAGAGAGAACAGACCTGAACTAGCAGATGGCTCATATCTGAAGAAGTATTTTTCGGAACGGCGTTGAATTGGATGATCTGCTTCATTAACTCTACTAGTATTTCCACTGCTTGTTTTTTGAGTAATTCATGGAGCAGCACTGTATTCCCAGACAGGAATTTGATCGTCCCCAAACAATACAAGAAGGCCTCACTGTTCGCTTGTGCATCTTCATTCTGCAGGACCTCTAGCAGCACACCTGCACGAAATACAGGCATGAAGCAGCTTATAAAGCATGAAAACATATTTATTCATGCATTGCAATACATACATATCTGCTATGGTTTAATAGACGGCTGGAAAGACTCTGATAACACTAGGTTTACACCAGCATTAGAAGATCCAGCAGCCTTTTGTGGCATAAATGCTGACTGTCGGCTAGACAAAAAACGCTGTATGTACAGGGGCGGATTGGAAATTTAAAGTGGCCCTGGAAAAATTACTAAAAGTGGCCCCATTTTGTAGTCGGGTTCAAATTAATGGAAGGCAGGGCCAACACAAGTAGGCAGGGCCAGCAATACCGCCCTAACAGAGCCGAATACCACAGTCCATCACAAAATATTGCCCCCACGAACACAAAATACATCCCCAAAAACTTTCAGTTGCCGGCCGTGAGGATGGCTCAGGCGGCCCATCGGGAGATTTCCCTGTAAGGTCTATGGCCAATCCGCCCCCGTGTATGTAGCTGTATTTGTCTGGCCAAAACCAGAAAGCAGCAAGATCTCATCACAGTCAATGGGGATCCGGTGGTTCTCGGCACTATCCGGGTATGCCAGATACGGTGAACTCCGGCAGGCTGTTCCTCTGCTGGAAGAGCCTGCCAGATTCCAAACCCCGATGTAAATGTGCCCAAACTTGAATCAATCTATATCTTTATACATAAACATGCATAAATAAATATGGGTTATGCTACATAAAATGCTTTCTACTTGTATCCAGTTTAGGCTGGGGCCATACTTTGGGAGGGGGGGGTGAAGGAGTATCAACACTGGTGTTTTATATACCAGTCTTAAAGGGGTTGTCTTAAATCTACTCCAGCTAGGAAGTTGGTATAGAGTCGCCAACTCCTCCCGTCCACTTGTAAAAGTGGTGAGGGTTGCAGACATAGTTAAAAATTTGCACATTTGGGAGAAAAATGGCACTTAAAGGGGTTGTCCAGGTTCAGAGCTGAACCTGGACAGCCCTCCATTTTCACCCCGGCAGCCCCCCTGACATGAGCATCGGAGCAGTTCATGCTCCGATGCTCTCCTTTGCCCTGCGCTAAATCGCCCAGGGCAAAGGCATTTTTCAGAGTTCCGGTGACGTACCGGGCTCTCCATGGGGCTCACAGGAACCCCGGTGACGTCACCGGCACTGATGGGCGGGATTTGGCTCTGCCCTAGCCAGTAAAACGGCTAGGGCAGAGCTAAAGCCCGCCCCTCAGAGCCGGTGATGTCACCGAACACACTGCTGGGCGGAAGTTACCGCCCGGCAGTGTGTTATTAAAAACAAAAGAGCCTGTGCCCTGCGCGATCTAGCGCAGGGCACTGGAGCGCATCGGAGCATGAGATGCTCCGATGCTAGGCTTAGGGGGGCTGCCGGGGTGAAAATAAGGGTATGTCCGGGTTCAGCTCTGAACCCGGACAACCCCTTTAAGCAAAAATTTGCGACTTTATTATGCCAGAATGATACATTCCCTCCTTAGACTTTTTGTAGTGCTTATTGATAACGGTTATATCAGTAGGGGTCTTAATGCTGGGATCCCCAACAATTATGAGAGCGGGGCCCCAACATAGCTGAGTACAGCACTTTGGCAGGTCCAATAGAGATGAATGGAGTGGCAGTGTGCATACCCGACCTGAGTGCTGTACTCAGCTATGTTCCGCAATGCCATAGAGTGCTGTTTCATATGCTAGTCTTAAACTGGTATGTTGCAGTAAAATGCCCCAAATTTATTAAGCTTTGCATGCCTATTAATACATTTGAAGAAAATTGGGCTGTCCTGAAGACACAAATTCAAATCTATGCCTGCTATGAGAAAAGCCGCAAACTGGCAAAACACTTTTAATAAATCCCCTCTCCTCCTATCTGTTACATATTTTATCACAAACAAGTGAAAGCATGTGCCTGGAGTACTGTTATGTTTTTATCACATAATTAGTATTAATACTCATGTTAATTCGGTTGGCTTGATTCAGCTTGGGGCCAGTAATAGAACTGTGTGTGCATTGCTGGCTTTGATCTTGGTTCTACAATGGCATATTCATTTTCTTTAATCAGGTAAAAGGTTACATCCCAATGCTCTAATAAGCAAGATGTTCACATATAAAAATGTGACAAAGGCTATATCATACAATGTTAAAAAAAAACACTGCCATGCTAGCATTTCTGTGGAAAATAGAGAAGCATAAAACAGGAATAAATGATCTCACCCATCATGTTATCACTTTGGAAGAGGCAATCATTGTTCTCACTTCTGCTTATTTTAAATACAAGTTTGCAGATGTTTAAGAGGTTTTTGCCACTTACTCTCAGCTGGGCCAAAAGAAACAAAAAGTTAAAATCAGAATAAGCAAAAGCATCAGAAATGTATACGTGTGAAGCCAATGACTAATCAGCTTTTGTTGTACTGACTGACTCCTTACTAGATAATAAACTTATCTTGAGACAATTTTATAAGTTAGTCTATGTTCACGTATCTGGTTTTAACCTTCGGTAGTCTGTTCTGGCAGGGAACAGACTACTGGAATTCACAGTAACTGGCATAGCCAGACACGGTTGATCTCCGCTGGATCCCCATTGACTATAATGAAATCCGGGGAGGATTTGGCTGCTTTCCGGCATAAATGTCAGCTTTCAGCCGGACAAAAAGTCCTGCATGCAGTAGTTTTTGTCCAGCCGAAAACCGGCATTTATGTCAGAAGGAGGCCAGATCCCCACCGGATCCCATTATAGTCAATAGGAATCCAGCAGGGCGCAGCAGTCTCAGGTTCTCTGCCGGAATAGACTACCAGAGTTTGTAAACGGATAGCCTTCCACAATGGCCCACATTTACTAATACTGTTATGGTGCTTGGGTGAGCGCTGTAGCTTCTTTATTGCTTACATTGGTCTGGACAATGTTCATACTGCCGAGTCCGACCACCACTAATTTATTATTCTAAGGACAGGCCATCAATTTCAGAAGCCAGGATAACCCTTACAAAAACACATTTGATTTCTCATGTAGGTTTTCTGAGCCAAAGCCAGATATAGCAGGTGGAAAAGTGTCAGTGTTTCCTTTAATCCCCATTCCATCTGATTATACTCCCGGTTTTGGCAAAACACAAACAAACATCAAAACAGCACTAAAAACTCTCTAAAAACTTCATGTGTCATTTCAGGAAGCTTGCTGGGTGATCAGCTTAGTGGGGGAAAGCTGCCACCAGGTTCACTTTTCTGCAAGAGAAATATAGTAATACAGAGTGCCTAATACAGTCAATAGGCAAGCATGTGATATATTAACATGCCTAGCCCTATAGAGTTAAAGTTACTTCAATGTGGTAAATTTAAATAACATTTAAAGGGAGTCTGTCAGCAGATCTGACCATAAAAATCTACTGACAGCACTACCTAGGGAAGAGCAGGATCAGCAGACATTTTGCATAGCTTTTATTATCAGGAGAGGTGCGAATATGAACATTTATTCTTCCTGGTACTGCTCCTAAAGTGCACTGAAGGTGAAGCTTTACTATGAATTGCACTCTGCGCTCTGCATTTAGCTGCTTTAAAGCTCCTCCACTGTGTCCAATTGCTCTGCTAGATTATCTTCATGCTAGCAGCTCAGGGAGTGTGTCCTTTCTGCTGCAGCTCTCTCCCTGTAACAGCTTCTAACAGAACATATGGCTGGTAGCAGTTGAAAATTTAAACTGAGCGCGTTCGACCAGCTCAGTGAGATGGACAAAACAAAACAGCAAGTGGCGCTATACAGATACATTTTCATGAATCAGTGGCTATACTAAATTTGTAATTACATGCAATTACAAAAGTATTCAGATCAAGGTGCTGGTTTGAAAAACATAGAGTATATTTAGTGACACAGCCTCTTGAAGGAACAGAAACTGGTAGAATAAAAGTTTATATTCACAGTAATAACTTCTGATGATAAAAGCTCCACAAAAAGTATGTTTGTTTTGCTGAGTGATGCATATGATCTACGTTTTAACTGACTTACTGTCAGGGGGGATATATCCATGTATGACAATGCATAGAAATACTGCTCCAAACAGGGATATTATTATTATTATTGGGAACAAACAGAAGAAGACTAAGGCCTTGTTCACACTTACGATACAGCTTGGTAGTGACTGGCATATTATACTAACTGTGTAGGTTTTGCTGTTCCCTAATTAACTTCCAACACATTAATTGATCTGAACGGTATGAAAGCACACAAAGAATATGACGTTTTTTTTAACTGGAGAATTTTCTATTAAACCTTAACTTTTGTAACGCATCCAAAAATTTGCCTATTCACAAAATAGTTTCAGATACTTCAAGGAGCTGAAAGCTTGTATGCTTACCTCTAAAATTAACTTAGCCAAGGTAAGGCCAAGTCTATCTGAACCAACATCAACCAACTTGTACAAAGTCTTCAAGATGTGAGATCGCCTTTTGCATCTCTTTCCTAACATGCTGCCATCATCCAAGGTCTTCCACAACTTGACGCACAAGCTGCACAGGTCTTCATGGTTTGCATCTATCAGAGGAAGAAGAACCAGAATAAGCTCATGAAATATGGGCAAGTGGTTTAGGAGAAGTAAAATGTAACTATAATATAATAACATATAATATTTTAGGCATTCACATGTAAGAAAGGAGCCTTTAAATTGGGCTGGTAATAAACTCATGTGCCTGTCATATGATATAACACAACAGGTAAACGGACTGAAGCTCTCAATGTATACTAGTACCACAGCCACCCTTCCTTTGTGCCTATAGGCATGGCTTAGGCTATCACACACCTACTGAGCCTCCAATAGCAATTTGGGGCTAAAATCTTCTTTATTCTAAAAAAGCAAGAACTGTAAACTACATGATCTGTTAATTTCTAGGAATTCTAATCCTTCGTTAACATTTCTTTTTTCCAGCATAAATACATCTTCTAAAGCCAAGCCTTCCTATCATATAATCAATACCAGACATCGGAGTTCTCCGTTACATATCTACAGGCATTTTTCCAATTCTCATACTGCAACGTAATACATAAAAGAATAGGAAACTCCTAGAACTGTAAAATGAACAGTACCCAAGCCGAAGGAGAACATTAGCCGAACATTAACAGAAGGTAATAAAATCTAAGGAACGCTCACATTGCCTAGATCTGATAATGTTTCATTTCTCGTTAAAAACAAACTGGACCGGATTGATATTAATGAAGGCTGCACCTACTACATACTGCAACTTGTTTTACATATGCAGGTTCTTTATCAGTCAGCATACGCTCCACAGAGCTGGCGGGGTAATGAGGGAGTATCTCAGATGTCATGTGTCTTTCTAAAGCTCCTTTTGAACAGGCACAGGTAATATTGAGGATGAGCATTGTTACTATCGCTCATTCCAGATAAATGATCATGCAGGATCCAGACAACTGAAAGATTGTATTAACGATTGATCAGACTCATTCGGTCCCTATAATTGCTGCATGTAACGAGCGGGCAATGATCAGGAACAGATGTCCATAGGAACGTTCGTTCTCGATTATTGCCCACTCTCTTAGCCCTTGTAAAAGGTTTTTGATGTTATTAGCCTACCAATGCACCCTGTGGCAAATCAGTTTCGATTTTCAGCTGCTGTTGGTTACCAGTGATGGCCAGTTTGCAGTGTTCGCCAGAGAACACATGCGGGCTGCCATCTTTAGTACGGTAGACTCACCCGTCCGGCCATGCACAGGCAAGCCCTTACGTGTGCCTGTGCCAGGAGACGGTCTGAAATTAAACTCAGTCACCGGGAGCCGGCTGTTCCGAGAACAGCCCGATGAAGGCCCCCGGCGGCTGTTCTCGGAATTGCCTGCTCCCTGTGACTGCGTTTGATTTCAGACCGGCTGCCAGCACAGGCACAGGTAAGGGCTTACTACCTTACTAAAGATGGCAGCCCGCATGTATTCGCTGGCGAACACTGCGAACTGGCCATCACTGTTGGTTACGTCCTACATTGGAGCCTTATAATGTAGGATGTAGGAAGCCTCATTAGTTAGGACAAGGGGTGCAGTTAGTGTCACATGATCTGCTGGTGTCTGGACACATCTTACTGCCCTAAGGTATGAAGGCACACCAGTCACATGACTAACCAGAAAGTAGGGTCCAAAGTTGGGGGATAAGAGAAAACTGCAAATGAGGTAAATTTGAAAAAATAAATCCAAGAAGGAATGAGAGCTACAGTAACTGGTGAAAATACACTTTAGAGTGAAAAGTAGTTAATGGCACAACCCCTTTACAAGTGCTGATCTTACACCAATCCCTGCAATTTATCAATATGAAATGATTGAATTTTTTATGCAGGTTTTGAAGTCAAAGTCAGGATTGTATCATGAACATAGGCCACATATAAAGGAAAGGGGGGGGGGGGGGGGGACACGAAATGTATCAAGCTGTATTCTAGTGTTATGAAGCGGGCAGGAGGGGGTAGGACACAACACAACACATTATGTGCATCCATCCGGCACATTTATCATAATTTACATACGAAAACTGGTGTAAATTATACCTGAAATCTATGCCAGCCCATAGGTAGCATACATTTCAGCCCAAAGATGCAATACACTTATTACAAGGTGTTAGTCTCTTAATACATTTGGTAGATGACCAGACTTTTTATTGAAAGTGACAGAAAGCGCCAGTCTTAGTAAATCGGTCTTCTCATTATAAATTCACTCCTGGCTTTAGCTTCAAAAACTGCTTAAAATATGAATGTGGACCTGAGCCATAAACAGAGCTAGAAATCAATTCTAGGCAACATGTAAATCTGCAAAGTGTCTGATGTGGTGGGTTTGATGCCACTGGTTTCCAGAACCAGATGTGTCTGCAGAAACAAGATTCTAGTGAAGGAGATTTAGAAAAACCCTATTGACACCGTGCTGCCTGTGACCCTCCATGTGAAATACTTATATTAAATACATTTTTACTGTATGTTACTCTATCTCTGTACCTCGAAAATACTTTTGATATGTCATAACAACATATCAATGGTTTTGATTGGTGGGGGTCAGAGTACGGAGACCACCACCAATCAACTCCATTCTGTCTCCCGCAGTGAGGATAGAGAGCTCTCTATGGGAGCATTTTTTGCAGATCAGATGCGGACCCATTAATCTCAATGGTGCAGCCAAAGATGCGGGCGGCACACCTATGTGTTGTTCACAGCCGTAATTCTATTCTGCGGCCCCACAAAAAAAAATTGGGGACAAGGATAGGACATTTCTGCAGGTTAGAAAATGGCGCCAAAGCTCTTGGCTGGTATCCGTGTTTTGCGGATCCTCAATTTGTGGACCGCAAAAACGCATACAGTTGTGTGCAGGAGCCCTTAAAATGTGATTTCCCTTTAAAGTACCTGGCTATACTTGTCTCCTGTAGGAAGCACTTTCTTATGACTATACTTCCTCCTCAAGGTTCTTCATATAGCTACACCGGAATTAAATAGGTTCTTATCCCACATTTTAAAATACCAAAATGGCTTTAGTAGAGATCATGTAATGGTTAAGGGTGTAACCCTCTAACTGTCACATTAAACTCTCCTGAAAAGGTCACTTCATTATTGTGCAGGATATGCCCCCAATGTCTGGGGTTACTATAGGTGGTATTACAGAACCTGGGGACGCTAGAGTGGGCCATTATAGATTATGGGGGCACTGTGGTGGTGTACAGAGGGCAATGAAGGGGTTGGGATGCTAAAAAAACCAAAAATCATTAATTTTTTATAGCTATTTTTAGTGTCCCCGAGCATTAATAATGTCTCCCAGAGTGGTCCTTCTAAAACACACTGCTATGAAATTTACATTTCACAATTATAAATGGAGTCACAGCTAGAAGAAACGTTGTGAATAAGATAAAACTTAAATAATTTATTAGATATACACTAAAATAGGGAGAGGTGTGCAAGTCCCTAAATCTACATACAAACAAAAAAATGTATGTGGACACTAGACACTCATAAGATGCATTTAGATCCCACCAGTACATATGGCTGTACGAAAGGTGCGGAACCACTTACTGCAACAGCTAGTGACAAAACATACGTATGAATGCTGGGTAAAAAATGGTAACCTAACGTGGTTATTGCACCTGTGAAAAAACTACTGTAGCGTGCTCTAGTCACAGGCTAACATGCGCTATATCAACGAAATGAGGGTATACCATATCTAGGACTGTATACTGCCAGGGGGAAGGGAACTATCAACCTTAACATGAGTGATCCTCATTAACTGACCACCAGGTGAATAAATAATCCCTAAACGCCATAAAAGTTTCGCCATATAAAGGCTCATCAGGAGCTAGGTCAAGTACAGGACAAACAAACATATAGGTGCCATATGCCTCAGGTGGTGAGGAAACAGCTTCGGCGCTATGATGGCCGTAATACGGCAGCCAATCTCTACAGTTTAAATAGGGAGAAAACCCCTCCAATAGCTGGGCAGATCAAGCGGCAGCTGACGAGTCACGTGGGGTGGGTGTGTGAGAGACCCGCCCCTCTCCACGCCACGATCCTGCACGGAGTGTCAACACACTCAAGGATATTATGCAGGGAACAATCGGCGATTCTTTTAAACAAATTGTCAGGAAAAATCACAGATGGGACAGATGAGAATGGTGCTATATACATAGAATACGCACATAAGCAATACATGTATGGATAACACATACCGCCGGCCATATATACATATACCAGAGCACCTTGTAAGAAGAATTAACCCCATATGGGCTGTAATAGCCATACATATAAACTCCGGAATAATGACTACATCCACTTCAGACATAAACCAGGGAGAAGGACAATTAGGTGTGTTGGAACCGTAGTATATTTATATATAAATACCAAGGGTATTGTAATGGGGACCAATGTATGGTTACAAAAAACAGACGTATGATATATGTTCATTCAGGCCTTCAGGACGCACAGTGCGCAGCCTGAATGTCCACTCTGCCTCCTTTTGTAACAGTCTCCTATCATGGTCTCCACCTCTTAAAGTCCTGTTAACCACTTAAATACCCTGGAACTTGACGGCCCCCACATTGCCAGCAAGCATGTTTGATGGAAACATGACGTGCGAAGGTAGTGTCCGCACCATTGCAGATATCATTGAGGTGCCTTATCTATCCTCCGCCTAAACTCCCGTACCGTTTTGCCCACATATTGAAGACCGCACAAGCACGTGGCTAAATAAATGACCCCGCCTGTCCTGCAATTGATAAAGGATAGAATTGTGAATTGTCTCTGTGTCACGCCTCACAGGCGACGCAACCACTGTAGCGAAAGGTCCCCCTAGGTTGCCGATCAAGCCACGTTACTGGCTGTGGGGTTTGTAAAAAGCTATGAACCAGCCTATCCTTCAAAATTACGGCTACGGCGGAATGTGATAGTGGGAGTAGTCCCCACCACATGTCCCAGATCTGGGTCTGATTTCAGAATACCCCAGAACTGAGTGAGAACATCTCAAACACTTTGATGTGCTTCATCAAACGTGGCAATGATACGGATTTGATTTGACTCATCCTCTCTAGCCCGTGGCTTCAGTAGTATATCCCGGTTAGCCGCCAGCGAATGCTGGTACGCACTTTTCAGAACCTGTCATGGGTATCCCCCCTTTTCAAAATGACCTTGGAGGTCCCTCGCTGCCGCCTGAAAGTCTGTGAGCCTAGAGCAATTTCTGCGTAACCTCAAATATTGCCCTTTTGGTATACCTTTTTTCAAGGCCCGGGGTGGCAGCTATCCCATTGAAGGAGGCTGTTTGTGGCCGTAGTTTTTCGAAACAGACGTGTGCAGAGATTCTCCTCCATATCCCTAAATTTTGTGAGGTCCAGGAATGTAATCCGATTCCTCTGAATCTCAGATGTAAAGTACAGTCCCCGGTCATTCTTATTGAGGTAGGTGACAAAGTTCTTAGTCACCCTCACTCCGTGACCAGAGGATCAGCACGCTGTCGATATAACTTAACCACAACCCTATATGTCGGGTCCATTCATTTGTTTCCTCCGCAAAGACAACCTCCCGTTCCCACCAGCCCAGGTAGAGATTGGCAAAGGTCAGTGCACAGGGGCTCCCCATTGCCACTCCCCTGAGCTGGTGGTATAGTTGGCGGTCAAACAGGAACTCGTTATGTTCCAAAATGAACTGCAGCAGTTGTAATACAAATTCACCGTGTCACCACAAATATGTACCTCGCTCCTGTAAGAAGGTCCCCACAGCACCACACCCTTTCAGATGGGGTATGGAGCTGTAGAGTGCCTCCACATCCAGGCTAGCGAGCAAGGTCTGATCGTCAATCTGGATACCTTCCTGAAACAATAGATCTCCCTTTCAAGGGAGTAATCCCTTTATGGATTTTGGGGAGGCTGTAGAAACAGGGAACCACTGAGTGTTTGGGGAGGCTGAAAATCGAATTCCGCTTGATTAATGAAATTCTCCACCAGGGCTGACATCAGAATATTCCTCAGTTCCCTCCTAAAATTATCAGTAGGGTTGGTTTCCAACACTCTGTAGCAACTGCTATAATTCAGAATGTTGAGACACATAGTCCTGTATTGTTCCCATCCCATGATTGCGATATTCCCCCCCTTGTCGGATTGCTTCATCACAATGGATGGATCACGCTCAAGTGATAGCAGGGCATCTATCTCAGAACGAGAGAGATTGGACTTCCCAGTTCTGCGTCCCTCTAGAGTCCTTAACTGATCGGTGGTGACTTTTATGAATATGTCTGTAGGCGTATTATCACCCAAGGGTGGATTTTTGGTAGATTGGGAATTAAGGTCAGTGAAAGGCCCACAAAGAAATTAGATGAGGAAGCAAAACTAGTGTTCTCTGAATCAGCGCTACCACCTGAAGCGAGTACTCAGTCTGTCTGGTTCCTTCAAACAGTTAACGAACACATACAAGGATCACGTGAGGGGTTGGTGGGAGACGCAGACTCTGGATACATATATTAAAAATAAGATCGTACCGAGAGGGCTTTGCATCCCATTCCTCCCCACGCTCAGGGTTCAGTCACCAGTGTTTAACAAAAAATGGGAGAGAGAATCCATTGATAGCTCACTAAGTCTGATGATATTGCTCCTAGAAGAGGAGAAAGTGATTCATGAGAAAAATATCCGTCTATTACATGAACAGATTGAAGCTATTAAAAAATTCTCCGATAGTCCAGAGTTTGCCCACAAGGAACTAGTTCTCCAACAAACTATTGAGCGGTTTGCGTCACAACTTAAGACACGCAAACACACTCAATATTTACGTGATACCTCAGATTTTAAGGAGGGATGTATTTTGGACTCTGCGGGCAAAACAACAAAGGTGATAGAAGGTGAAACTGAACCCTCCTCTTCTGAATGGGAGACAGAACTAGAGGGTCCTTCTCAGACCACCCCAGCTTTCCCCATATTCTCTACATCCAGGGGAAGATTTAGGGGCAGGGGCGGCAGAGGAAGATGATCACGCCAACGGGGAGGTTTTTAAGGGGTACCGCCGACAACGTACGCACTCAGGGACAGAAAGAACCAGTAGTGCCAGGTCACAACGTGGGGTCCAGTTGGTCAGGGATGGGGGGGGGGGGTACAATGTCATATGAGACCAGACCCTCAGATGACATGCAAATTAAAAATCTATATGATAGACCCCTCAATGTACTGGAGACACGGGTCCTAAAAAGAAGGTTTATCCTTTGTACCGACCAATAAATTCAACCTCTTCAAGTGGGTCAAGGACTTGACTCTCTTTGTAAGAAAGTTGAAGTGGCGAATTTTTTTTGCCACACACGACAAAGAACAATGTATGGGTCTTGGAATTAACCCAGATGAGTTGCAAGATGTACGCATTCTAGCAGGATTGCTGGAAGAGGGTGAGAGCCACCCGGGCGAAGGGCCTTTCACTGACATTAAACCCCAATCTACAAAAAATCCACCCTTGGGTAATAATACGCCTATGGACATATTCCTAAAAGTCACCACCAATCAGTTAAGGACTCTAGAGGGATGCAGAACTGGGAAGTCCAATCTCTCTCGTTCTGAGATGGATGCCCTGCTATCCCTTGAGTGTGATCCATTCATTGTGAAGAAGCCATCCGACAAAGGGGGGAAAATCGCAATCATGGGATGGGAACAATACAGGGCTATGTGTCTCAACATTCTGAATGATAGCAGTTGCTACAGAGTGTTGGAAACCAACCCTACTGATAATTTTAGGAGGGAACTGAGGAATATTCTGATGTCAGCCCTGGTGGAGAATTTCATTAATCAAGCGAAATTCGATTTTCAGCCTCCCCAAAATCCATAAAGGGAGACATATCGTTTCAGGAGTTGGTAGCCTTACGGAGGGCATCAGTATATACATGGACAAAATCTTACGACCTTTTGTATTGGCCCTTCCGTCGTATGTGAGGGATACAATGGATGTGATCAACAAATTGGAAGGTATCCAGATTGACGATCAGACCTTACTCGCTAGCCTGGACGTGGAGGCACTCTACAGCTCCATACCCCATCTGAAAGGGTGTGGTGCTGTGGGGACCTTCTTACAGGAGCGAGGTACATATTTGTGGCGACACGGTAAATTTGTATTACAACTACTGCAGTTCATTTTGGAACATAACGCGTTCCTGTTCGACCGCCGACTATACCACCAGCTCAGGGGAGTGGCAATGGGGAGCCCCTGTGCACCGACCTTTGCCAATCTCTACCTGGGCTGGTGAGAACGGGAGGTTGTCTTTGCGGAGGAAACAAGCAAATGGACCCGACATATAGGGTTGTGGTTACGTTATATCGACGGCGTGCTGATCCTCTGGTCAGGGAGTGAGGGTGACTTTAAGAACTTTGTCACCTACCTCAATAAGAATTATCGGGGACTGTACTTTACGTCTAAGATTCAGAGGAATCAGATTACATTCCTGGACCTCACAATATTTAGGGGACAAGTGATGGCATTAGAGAACGCTCCTTCCCATACTGTGGAGGAGATTGTTGCATAGAAATGCAGTGGTCTCCTTTACTGACAAGCAGACACTTGCCGGGAAGGAATGCTTCCTTCCCGACAATAGTCTGCTATATCTAACTGAAAACGTAAGAAGAAATCTGTCTTCTTATGCAGTGATTTAGCTGCAGGCAATATATTGTTGCATTTTACCTTTAGGTATCTGTTACATCAGGGTGACATAACTGTACCATTCTTATGTGAATAAAGCTGTAATAGGGTTCCCATTGAAATATCTGTACCCCCCAATTTCTTATATAGCCCCGCTTACTTCCTGCACTGCTTCCCCCTTTTACAACCCATGAGAGATCTCGTCTAATTCCCCCTTCCTCTCCCTGCAGATTCTGCTCATATCAGCCTGTGTGATTCAATTCCCTGCAGACTGCAATACACTGTATGTCCTCATCTACAATCTAATTTAGTACAACCTGTGTGATCTACAATCAATGAATACTTGGATATACAAACTCCTCCTAAAAGGCATTAAAGTCATCCTTACCTTGGTGTGCTGCCTCTAGAGCCTGCAGAATTGGTGAAATTTTCTCATTCCAGTAACTCCTCTCCCATTCACTTTCTGATTCATTTGCTGTTGATTCTGCTTCCAAGTGGAAAGAGAAACAATGGTAAGGATTAAACAAACTGAGGTCTGATACAATAACCACAATGATTTACAGACGTGGACAAAATTGTTGGTACCCTTTGGTCAATGAAAGAAAAAGTCACAATGGTCACAGAAATAACTTTAATCTGACAAAAGTAATAATAAATTAAAATTCTATAAATGTTAACCAATGAAAGTCAGACATTGTTTTTCAACCATGCTTCAACAGAATTATGTAAAAAAATAAACTCATGAAACAGGCATGGACAAAAATGATGGTACCCCTAGAAAACACAGAACATAATGTGACCAAAGGGACATGTTAATTCAAGGTGTGTCCACTAATTAGCATCACAGGTGTCTACAACCTTGTAATCAGCCATTGGGCCTATATATATGGCTCCAGGTAATCACTGTGTTGTTTGGTGATATGGTGTGTACCACACTCGACATGGACCAGAGGAAGCAAAGGAAAGAGCTGTCTCAAGAGATCAGAAAGAAAATTATAGACAAGCATGTTAAAGGTAAAGGCTATAAGACCATCTCCAAGCAACTAGATGTTCCTGTGAGTACAGTTGCACATATTATTCATAAGTTTAAGATCCATGGGACTGTAGCCAACCTCCCTGGACGTGGCCGCAGGAGGAAAATTGATGACAAATCTAAGAGACGGATAATCCGAATGGTAACAAAAGAGCCTAGAAAGACTTCTAAAGAGATTCAAGGTGAACTTCATGCTCAAGGAACATCAGTGTCAGATCGCACCATCCGTCGTTGTTTGAGCCAAAGTGGACTACATGGGAGACGACCAAGGAGGACACCATTGTTGAAAACGAATCATAAAAAAGCAAGACTGGAATATGCCAAACTACATGTTGACAAGCCACAAAGCTTCTGGGAGAATGTCCTGTGGACAGATGAGACAAAAATCGAAGTTTTTGCCAAGGCACATCAGCTGTATGTTCACAGACGAAAAAATGAAGCATATCAAGAAAAGAACACTGTCCCTACTGTGAAACATGGAGGAGGCTCTGTTATGTTCTGGGGCTGCTTTGCTGCGTCTGGCACAGGGTGTCTTGAATCTGTGCAGGGTACAATGAAATCTCAAGACTATCAAGGAATTCTAGAGAGAAATGTACTAGCCAGTGTCAGAAAGCTTGGTCTCAGTCGCAGGTCATGGGTCTTGCAACAGGACAATGACCCAAAACACACCGCTAAAAACACCCAAGAATGGCTAAGAGGAAAAAATTGGACTATTCTAAAGTGGCCTTCTATGAGCCCTGACCTCAATCCTATTGAGCATCTTTGGAAGGAGCTGAAACATGCAGTCTGGAAAAGGCACCCTTCAAACCGGACACAACTGGAGCAGTTTGCTCATGAGGAGTGGGCCAAAATACCTGCTGAGAGGTGCAGATGTCTCATTGACAGTTACAGGAAGCGTTTGATTGCAGTGATTGCCTCAAAAGGTTGCGCAACAAAATATTAAGTTAGGGGTACCATCATTTTTGTCCATGCCTGTTTCATGAGTTTATTTTTTTACATAATTCTGTTGAAGCATGGTTGAAAAACAATGTCTGACTTTCATTGGTTAACATTTATAGAATTTTAATTTATTATTACTTTTGTCAGATTAAAGTTATTTCTGTGACCATTGTGACTTTTTCTTTCATTGACCAAAGGGTACCAACAATTTTGTCCACGTCTGTAATTCATGTTTATACTGTAATATCACTTTTTAAAGACCCTAAATGGAGGACAACAATGATTAGAATTGAAAGTTTACAGTTTTGGCTAATAAAAACTTTATGTATGCAAGACTGCATATATTGAACCAAGCCTTTTAAAATATGATCAGTAAGACACAAATAGATGTTTTATATTTGTGTGTCAAGTGCAGGCCAGGATGTGTGTCCACGCCAACAAGTGGGAGGCAGTGCTAACGAACTGAAGACATCCTGCAGTAACACACTTGGAACCATTAGAAACCACAGGCAATACTGAAAGAAGCACTTGAGAGCTTAGACAAAGAGAGCTCCTTTTGTCATCCAGTCCCCAAAACAAGATGACTGCCCTCCAAAAGACATTACTTAATAAAAAGACAAAACTAATTTTTTTCCATTAAATTCCCCCCCCCCCCCCAATTCAATAAAACTGAACAAACATTAAAAAATTATAAGTAATTTTTATAACTCTCTATAATGCATTTAACATTAGAAAATGATTGTGAGTTTTATGCAACAAACACTACCCAATAGAACCCACCTAACAATTTAAAGGGCATGGTGTATCTCATATGGCACAAGCTGGGCACAGCATTGTGGGGACTGAAATGCCAAATCTGTGGAAAAGTTGCAATTGTCATTTTGTATAGCACCCTGTTCAGTAATTTCGGCAAAATACCTGTGATGTCAAAATGCTCACTCCACCTCTTGATAAGTGACCTTAGGGGTGTAGTTGCCAAAATTGGGACACTTATTGGGAGTTTTCACTCCTTCCTTTCTGAGCCCTGCCATGGGCTCATACAACAGTTTACATCCACATTTATGGCATTTCTGTATCAATTAGAACCTGCCTATGAGTTCATCAATGGCACCAGCTGGGCAGAACAGATGGCACCAGCTGGGCACAACATATTAGGCACTCAACAACAATTTTAATTTTGCATGGTCAATCATGCATTCATTTCTGAAAAATTCCTGCAGCGTCAGAATGCTCACTCCACCCCTTAATAACAAGGGTCACTTCTTGGGGGTTTATTTATTATATCACCCCAGAGCATCTACAGATGTCAGTACAAGCTGCGTAAATAACCATACTGGAATTAATTATTGCAAAACACCTGTGGGGTCAAAACGCTCACAAAACCCATTAGTAAATTCTGTGAGGGGTGTGGTTTCTAAAATGGGGTCTCTTCTTGGGGGTTTATTTTTTCTTTCACCTCAGATCCTCTGCAGTTGTCGACAAGTGCTGTATAAATCATCAAACTAGGCCTCAAATGCACATGGTGCGACTTCTGAACCCTGCAGTGTGCCCAAACAGCAGTCTGTGACCATATAGGGGGTGTTGCCGTACACAGGAAAAATTATGTAACATTATTTGGGGTGCTTTTTTACCTATTACACCTTGCTCAAATAAAACATTTGAGGCTCCAACCACATATACAGCGGCATGGTGGAAACACCTGGTCAAAATTACTGTTACTGCGAACAGTTAGGGTGCATTCACACGACTGTATTTTTGGGTCCGCATCTGTTTCGCAATTTTGCAGAAAGGGTGCAGACCTATTCATTTCAATGGGGCCGCAATAGATGCAGCCAGCACACAGAGTGCTGTCCGCATCCGTAGTTCAGATCTGCAGTCCCTCAAAAAAGAAAGCTAGAGCATGTCCTATTCTTGTCCGCAATTGCGGACAAGAATAGGCATTTCTGTCATAGGGCCAGCTACATTCACAAGGCTGGTATCCGTGTTTTGTGGACCGCAAAGCATATACGGTTGTGTGAATGTAGCCTTAAGCAAGTTGAAGATAATCTCCAAAAGGCATAAAGTTAAAGATGAAACTTGGCTTTTGTAAAATTTTTGAGTAAAACAATGAAGGTTTCAGACATTAAATACCCTGTCAAGGGTCAAGGCATGTGCACAATCATGGTTAGAAAAGGCCAAATGATGCAAATTTCAAAGCTTTATAAATACCCAGTGTCCTCTAACCTTGTCCCAAAAAACAGCAGCCATGAGTTCTTCTAAGCAGCTGCCTAACACTTAGGCCCAGAAAGGATAGCAAAGCGTTTTCAGGTTCCCATTTCGTAAGTTCAAAATGTAATTAAAAAAATTGCTGTTACAGTAACAGGAACAAGTTCTGGAAGATCCAAAAAAATTTCAGACAGCTGCTCGTAGGATTTCTAAAAACGCACTCCCTACTTGACTGCAAAAGACCTTCAGGAAGATTTAGCAGACTGTGAAGTTGTGGTGCATTGTTCGACTGTTCAGTGACACCTGCACACATATGGCCTTCATGGAAAAGTCATCAGAAGAAAACCTCTCTTGCGTCCTCACCACAAAATTCAACGTCAGAAGTTTGCAAAGGAACATCTAAACAAGCCTATTCATTTTGGAAACAAGTCCTGTGGACCAATGAGGTTAAATTTGACCACAATGAGCAAAGGTATGTTTTGAGAGAAAAAAAAAAAGAGCACAGAATTTCGTGAAAAGAACACCTCTCCAATCATTAAGCAGGGGGGTGGATCGATCATGCTTTGGAGTTGTGTTGCAGCCAATGGCAAAGAGAACATTTCAGGGGTAAAGGGAAGAATGGATTCAATTATATAGTCCAGCACATTCTGGAAGCAAACATAACACCAGCTGAAAAAAAGCTGAAGCTGAAAAGAGGATGGTTTCTACAAATGGATAATGATTCTAAACACACCTCAAATTCCACAATAGACTACATCAAATGGTGCAAGCTGACATTTTTACTATGGCACACACAGTCCCCTAATCTGAACATCATTGAAAATCTGTGGTTAGAACTCAAAAGAGCAGTGCTTGCAAGACAGCCCAGGAATCTCACAGAACTGGAAGGCTTTTGCAAGAAAGAATGGATGAAAATCCTTAAAACAAGAGTTGAAAGACTCTTGGCTGGATATAAAAAGCATTTACAAGCTGTGATACTTGTCGAAGGGGGTACTACTAGGTACTAACCATGCAAAGTTTTTTTCCATTTTTATTATTTTGAAAATGTAAAAGATTAAAATAAAAAATTGTTTTTGCTTATAACAAGGTGAATTTGTCATCTTTAACTGTATGCCTTTTGGAGATCATTTCATCTTCAGCTTGCATAACTGTTCACAGTAACAGTAAATTTTGACTAGGGGTGCCCAAACTTTTCCATGCCACTGTAATTGAAGTACAATGTAATTTTTCATTTTATGTCCCAATCTTAAATTCTGTTAAGCAACTGTGGGGTCAAGCCCTCTATATTTACCTCTAGGTGAATTCCTTGAAAGGTTTAGTTGGAAAAATGGGGTAATTTTGGGGGGTTTTGCACTGTACTGGTACCTCAGGGCCTCTGAAAATATGACATGGCACCTGAGAACCATTCCAGCGAAAACTGCCTCCAAAAACCTAATGGCTGTACTTCCCCCCCCCCGAGTCCTGTGGTGTGCGCATACAGCAGTTTACAACCACATATTGGGTGTTGCTGTATTCAGGAGAAAATGGTTAGAAAATTGTGGTCTGCTTTTTCTATCGTTATCCCTTGTGAAAATAAAATGTGGGGCTAAAGCAACATTTTATTGGAAAAAATGTAATTCTTAATTTTCACAGCCAAGTGTCTAAATTCTATGAAACGCCTGTGGGGTCAAAGTGCCTCTAAGCCTTCTAATGTCGTAAAAATAATAAATAAAATGACATATACAAAATGATGCCAACATAAAGTCGACTTATGGGGAATATTAGTTAACTATTTTAACTCTCATATTCCTCAGCGCTTTACAGACATTATTGCTTGCTGTTCCCCATGGGGCTCACAATCTAAGTTTCCTATCAGTACATGTTTGGAGTGTGGGAGGAAATTTGACTATCCAGAGGTAACTCACACAAACACAGGAAAAACATGCAAACTCCATACAGATGTTGGTTGGATTCAAACCTCGGACCCTAGTGCTGCAAGGCACCACTGCTAACCACTGAGCCACTGTGCTGCCCTGAATAACCTGTTAAATGAGTTTTTCAGGTTATTTGTGTATACTTAATAAGTGGGTTGTTTTTTTGCTTTTACCTAATACATGCACAATAAAATATATTTTATGTAAAATTGCTTACCTGTAGTTATTATTTTTCTAAGCTTTTTCATAAAAAAAAATATTTAATTAAATCGTGTATAGATTTTTTTTTTTAATCCCATTATGGAATTACTGTCTTAACAAATGAATTTATACTTATAATGTATTAGCATACGAATGTGTCTCTATGGCACAGGCTATGGTTAGGGCAACACTAGTTTGCGCTAACAGGAGGATTAATAAGCCTACAGTCCTGGGGTACTTTCTAGTCCCCAGGGCTGACTGTAGAGGCCTTATCCAACCTCCAATTAGATCACTGGGACCCAATCAAGGAAGGAAATTCCTTTTCAGCATGGTATAGTCACATTTTTTGCAGTCTGAGCATGCGCAGACCGCAATGCCGGATACGTTTTGCCGGAACACTTGGGGCCGGATCTGGCATTAATGCATGTCAGAGGGAAAAAATGCCAAGTGTTCCAGTATTTTGGACAGAGATAAAACCGCAGCATGCTGCGGTATTATCTCCGCCCTGAAAAGTAAAAAAGACTGAACTGAAGACATCCTGATGCATCCTGAACGGATTGCTCTCCATTCAGAATACACTGGATAAAACTGATCAGTTCTTTTCCGGTATTGAGCCCCTAGGACGGAACTCAATGCCGCAAAAGAATAACGATAGTGTGAAAGTACCCTAAGTGTTCACATGTTCAGCCGATCATCACCCAGATTAGAAGGTCCCTTAGACCCTGTTAATGAATGCCTTCTGAGTTTGTTCCATTTTAGAGGGCAAGAAAAGTGCAGCAGGCAGCATTATCCTTATCAAAACTACAAAAACCTTGACAGAACCTATAATAAGCCAACATGAGTCTACAGCCTATAAAGTACATTATAGTCATTGTACATGAACGCCAAAAAATGTTATGTCTTTGCATAATGAGCGAAACTGCAGCAAAAAAACAAAAAACAAAAACACACGACATGCCAGGACAGCCAATATAAAACAACACATTTATAATGTTTATAAATTCAGTTACTGGAATATGATGGGTTAATACGGTGTGCAATAACATAATAAAATGTATGGAATTTTGGACAACAGATGGCCACCCATTTTGAAGCTGTTTTTAGTTAAGATTTTGTGCAATTCTACCAAAACCAAGTTATTACTTTTTGTCTATTTCAGAATATGTCAATAGCCTTCTATGGGTTTTAGATAATGAACAGGAAGCTTGAAAAAAGAAAAACACACACACACAAATGAGTATTGAAGATTGTTGAGATACTGCGGTCTCGGTGGTGTACTCACAACACACACATAACTCTACTGGTCACACAAACACTACCCAGCCTTCAGCGATTGGCTCCTGTTTTTAGCACAGGGTTTCAGGAGCCTTAGCAACACTGCAGCAGTTTAAAGCCTCTCCCACACATACTTAAGTCGTACACTGTTCTTGATTGTCTCCTCAAAGTGCTCACCGCAACAGAAAGAAATTATTTCATAAACAAATCTAAAAGCCTGCTGAGACATAATTGTAGTATAAATATGGCAAACTGGGAAAAGACACCATGGCAAATAAAGCAAGGTGTAAATAATATGTTGGTCGTATGACTACTGAGCACTGCACAATAACACAAAAATGACAAACACTAAAAGACATAAAAAAAACAGCCAAATTATATTCTGAAATAATTACGTTTAATACGAATGCAAACCCTGATTTTTCTTTACACTTATTGTGCCATCGGGAGAGAATTCCCGCGACAGTACGTTTCTCTGTAATATTTTAATTGAAACAAATAAAAATGTAAAATAAACAACATGGGCCTTATTTACCTAAACTTAAAAACGGGTTTTGTTGCTCCTAATGTTGAGCGAATTGAAGTTAAACAAATTGACTTCGATCTCAATTTCAGGAAAATCCAATTCGCCACGAATCTGAATTTCCTGGTGCTTTGCAATTTTTCCTGAAATAGTGGTACAAAAAAAAAATAAAACACTTAACTCATCCATTTGCTTATGGAGAGGCCGTTGCGGACAACTCCATAGAAGAAAACGCGTCCAATCTCTCGCACACTGACGTGTGAGGTCACCAGGTCATTACGCAATAGTCTCTCCGTGAGCAAATGGATTGAGTATTTTTTAAACCTCTCATTAACCCCTGAAAAGCCTCAATATGACTGTCAGATGCCACGATCAGTGTTGAACGGAGCAACTGAGGTGTTCAATGACGGATGGCGGTGCGATCGCCGTTCCCCCGTCATTGCGCCTACTACATACAATGGAATGCGATTTGTGACAAAGTAATTCGTAACAAAAAAAATTCCTTTGTGAACTGCCTTGTGAAACAGCCAAATCACATTTTTAATAACTTTTTTACTCTCTACTTCTAGCAATCAATCAGAGCTCAGCTTTCAGGGTTGATCCTGTCCGTAGGATCAACCCTAATAAAGCAGGCATACTGTCGAATAGGGTTGATCCTGCCAAATAAATGATCCCTGTCTTGTAAAAAAAAAAATGTTGTGGCGTTCCTGAGGAAAATGTTTTTTTGTTCTTTATGCAAATGAGAGCTTCAGTGCACCAAGGGCGTGGCCAGCCCTGGAGAGCTGAGGAGCCCCACCATTTGCTGCACTGAAGTACCTATTTGAATAAAGAATACTTTATTTTTATTTTTTTCGGGCATTAACCAACCGATTTTACCAAGACAGGTATGACTGCGATAAGCAGGATCAACCCTACCAGGAAGCATGCCTGGTTTAATAGTGTTAGTCCTACTAACATGTGATCTTTAAGACAAGAAAGGAGCGCTCTGATCAGTTGCTATTCCTCTTCATAAACCAATAATTCAACCTATAAAAACTCTTGCGTCCCCCGACATTCACCACCCAGAAATATCTGCACCCGGGGGTTTTTCTGTAGACAGAAGTTTTAAGCCCCAGTGCCCAGTTTGCTGCAAATTGTATTGGTGTCAGATTTTATGATAAGAATACTAGTTAGTATTAGAGCGTGATACACTTAATGTAATGTTTGATGCGTTTGTAATGGGTTCATTTCTTACTGCATTTTAACTATCTGGAACTTTTTTTGCGAGATTTTAATACTGATGACCTATCCGACACCCGGGTCACTGGCAATCTGTCTGATAAGGCACCGTCACACTTCCGTGAGCACTGCAGCCTCCTCACAGCTTTCCCTGGGCCAGTGACATCACTTTTATCGGTCACGTGACCTAGGCGCAGCTCAGCCCCATAGAGGCGAATGAGGCTGAACGCGATACCAAGCACAGCCGCTATACAATGTACAGCGCTGGTAAGCTGTGAGATGGTGCTCACAGGAGTGCTGGTTCCTTCTTGAACAGCTGATCGGCGGGGGTCCCCGGAGTTGGACCCTCAGTGATGAGATTCTACCAAACTGGTAGAATCAATTCACTCATCCTTATTGTGAGCCCACCCTTAGTATGAAACATTTCTCAGTGCTAGTCCTGCAGAACTAGAAATGTCGATTTTTATGCTCACACAACAGGAAGCTGATTACCGTTCCTCACACGTCAGATATAGATCGCGGTACAGAATGCTATTGATACCAATGACCAGGGCAAACAAAAATCTCTCAAGGAATAGACTTAAAGGGGTTGTCCCACAAAGAATATTCTACATTTGTCAAAGCAGCACCTTGATCTGAATACTATAATTGCATGTACATATACACTTTGTAAAGCCACTGAGCTTTTCGATAAAATTTATCTGTATGGCTTCACCTGCTGTTCCTTTCCTTATTTTTCTGTCCACCTTGCTGAGGTAGACACACATGCTCAGTTCCATCCTTCAACTCCCGCCGGACATAGCTTCCATTAGAAGCTGTGACCGTTATAGGGAAAGAGCTACTTCTGAAAGGACACGCCCCCTGAGCTGCCAGCTTGAAATAAATCTAGCAGAGCAATTAGAGCAAGGAATGGGGAGATCTCTGGACCCATAGTTCTAGCTTTATTAGAAAGAGACTGACATGTGCTATATGAAGGCTGATTTAAAGTTTTACATCAGTCATGGGAGAACTCCTTTAAGTATGGTCAAACATGGCGTCAATGCTGCCGATTCTTTGCCGCAGAATATTATACAGAAAATTCTGTGCATTTACAGTACAAGCAAAGTAGATGAGATGTTAGAAAACTCATCTATGTACTGTTGAGAAAACCCACAGTGTAAACTGACAAGCGCGGATTTTCAATGTGCAGCATGTCAATCTATGCTTCAGGTGGCTTTATACCTATGCAATGCAAAGCCTGAATGTAGTAAATCAGGGATGCTCAATCTGCGGCCCTCCAGCTGTTGCAAAACTACAAATCCCAGCATACCATAATACTTATAGGCTGCCCAGGCATGCTGGGAGTTCTGGTCTTGCAACAGCTGGAGGGCTGCAGGTTGGGCATCCCTGTAGTAAATGATTTACTGTAATGCCGGTATAATGCTGCTGCAAAAAAAAAAAAGGCAGATTGAGTGTTTTTGCTGCAACAGTTTTCGGCCAGAACTGCTGCAGATTTTCAACTACGAAAAGTCTGCAGTCGAACGCCCAGTATTCCCTCTAAGTGGCAATGCCCCCATTCAAGGCCTCTGCAGGCCCTCTCAACACAGGCCCAGCCTCCAGTGCCTCTAGTTCTGTGCTGGGCTCAAAGCTGGTGTGGCCTACTCCCTCTTGCCGTGCCGTTGCTGCTGGAAGAAAAAGAAGGCACAGCAGCAGCACAGCTAGAAGGAGGAGGAGGAGACGCCAGATTCAAGCCCCATACATTGGGCTGCAGGTACCTCTACTACATTATCTGTACTCAAAGATGTATCACTGTGTTATCTGTAGTGTTACATAGGACTGCAGGTACCATCTACTACATTATCTGTACTCAAAGATGTATCACTGTGTTATCTGTAGTGTTACATAGGACTGCAGGTACCATCTACTACATTATCTGTACTCAAAGATGTATCACAGTGTTATCTGTAGTGTTACATAGGACTGCAGGCACCATCTACTACATTATCTGTACTCAAAGATGTATCACCGTGTTATCTGTAGTGTTTCATAGGACTGCAGGTACCATCTACTACATTATCTGTACTCAAAGATGTATCACCGTGTTATCTGTAGTGTTACATAGGACTGCAGGCACCATCTACTACATTATCTGTACTCAAAGATGTATCACCGTGTTATCTGTAGTGTTACACAGGACTGTAGGTAAGACTTTCATGGCATATCCACAATTCTCCTAAAGAAGTAAATGGAGAGAGGCACAGATGTGGAGCCACCTCTCCATACACTGCAGTAGACAAATGAAGCCCTCCTCTGAAGTTAGAGTCCGCGTCTCTCAGACTTTTATGGTATATCCAAAGAAAATTCAGAGATTGGACTGCCCCTTTAAATGATGTTTGCACAGTACTGCAGTTTTACCACGTGGGTGCTAAATGGGAATGCACCCTTATTAACAAATTGCCCACTTTTCACAATGTATCGCCCAGTTTCCTAACTTCTCCTCCTGCAACTACAAAGGCTTAGAGGGCACATTGGACCTGCTAAGTGTCTCTGTACCCTAAAGGTGCCCAAACACTTTAGATGGTGGTCATCTGAACATCTCTGGCAGTTGCCTATATCCTATGGAAACAAAAGATCGGGCATGCTGACATCCATCATGTTCAATCCTACTGTACTCTGAGATCTGCTGTCAAGGAATAACCCCATGCACATAAGTTTGTTGGTCCCTTGTGTCATCCAGTATTCAAAGCTCTGGTATAATCTGACGGTGACTGACATGATTTATCTCATTGTACTTAATGTGCTCTGAGCTTTTAAGATCAAAACAAATGGTGCACTCCAAAAACCAGTGCAATTTTATAAAAAAAATTCCAGCCTATACGATTTGTTTAGCCAGCTTCTTTTTGATGCATCATTTTTTAATTTGTTGGATATGTTGCAATACAAGATTATAAATGGTGCATGTACACCACTATATTCAGGAAAATAATGAATAAAATATAAACGGCTTATTGTTTTTCACTTTGCTATGGACTGCACATGAAATTTCATCCCAATGATAATCCACCTAATGATGTCACAATCCATCAAAATAATGCACAATGAAACAACAGAAAATGGGTAATAAACAGTGATGTTGCAGTACTTCAATAATAAATACAGTTAAAGGGGATGTCTTGTTCAGCAAATGACCTTTATCATGTAAACATAAATATTACAAGGCACTTACTAATGTATTGTTATTACGCATATTTCTTCCTTTGATGGCTGGATTCATTTTTCCATCACATTATACCCTGCTTGTTTCCACGGTTACGACCACCCTGTAATCCAGCAGTGGTGCTCGTGCTTGCACATTATGGTGCAGTGTGCAAGTGCAGCTGGATTACAGGGTGGCCGTAACCCCTGGAAACAATCAGTGTATAATGTGAAGGAAAAATGAATCCAACCAGCAACGGAAGCAATATGGACAATCACAATACATTGTGGCTTGTATTAACTTTCTGTACAGGATAAATGCCACTTGCTGAAGTAAGAGAACCCCTTTAAGTACTGTCACATGAAAGGAATCCAATAATATGGATAATAAATGGTGTAAAGTCAAAGGAAACAAGTATAGTAATCATGGTAACAGTGTGTCACAATACAGGGATAATGCACAGTGTAAGAATAAAAATTAGCAATTTCACAGTACACGAATAATAAATACTGTGATATAGCAGGAGAGGGCCACACAGTGATGTCACAGAACAAGTATAATAAACAGTATCACACATAATTGTCAAAAACTGCAGTAAGGTTACAGCATCATAGGTTAAGGCTCACAATGATGTCACAGTATATTCAATAATAAAGCTGTGATATTGCAGGACGGGGATAATAAAAATTATAATAAAGATAAGAAGACAATGAACACAGTTATGTCATAGTAAATAGATCATAACCAGTGATAACACAGTACAGAGATGGGACACCCACTGAAACCCTTGAACCAAGGAGAGACTGTAACTTCTGCAGCCTTACAATTACAACTATGGCAAACAGGTGAATATTAATGTATTTTACTAACATTACACTGTGGACCAGTATGCCAAAAATCAAAAGGCAGGCACTACTATATGTCACAGAGATGCTCAAACTGCTGCACTCCAAAAAGACGCACCCTTAAAGGGGTTCAGTAATAATGCCATTTGACCAAGTGCAAGAAACCTGTCCAACCAAGCTAAAGGAATCATACTTATCTGCATCCCACCGCACCAATCCTCTCTGGTGTCTCCATCTACCAGTCCCCTCACTGTTTTCTTCCAGAGCTGCATGGGCATGGTTACGTGCTCTGCTGCAGCCAATGACTGGCTTCAGCAGTGACGTGGCTACATGCAGTACATCAATGCAGAAGCCAGTCATTGGCTGCAGCAGAGCATGTAACCATGCCCATGCAGAGCTGGAAGAAAACAGTGTGGGGACCAGAAAATGGAGACACTGAAGGCAGCCAGAAGATCGGAGTCACAGGAAGTAGGTAAGTATGCTTAGTGGGGCAGGCTCCTGGCACCGGAAAACCCTTACGGTCCATTCACACGTCCGTTGTTTCTTTCCTGATCTGTTCCGTTTTTTGCTGAACAGATCTGGACCCATTCATTTTCAATGGGTCCTGAAAAAAAATCAGACATTGTGCTGTCCGATTTTTTTCAGGCCCCCATGAAAATGAATGGGTCCAGATCTGGTCCAGATCTGTTCCGCAAAAAACGGAACAGATCAGGAAAGTAACAACGGACGTGTGAATGGACCCTTAGGATGTGTTCCCAAGTCTTAGTGTTCAGCTGTATAACAGTGCTGAGCAGAGGGACCCATCTGTACATTTGCTCGATGGGTATGTATTAAATCAAGCTATCTTTCTTTCACAGGGTAGAAGAAAAGAGGAGTTTTATCAAAAGTTCAGAGAACCCCTCTAAGGCTACTTTCACACCTGCGTTCAGGTGTCCGCTCGTGAGCTCCGTTTGAAGGGGCTCACAAGCGGCCCTGAACGCAGCCGTCCAGCCCTGATGCATTCTCAGTGGAGGCGGATCCACTGAGAATGCATCCGCCTGCCAGCGCTCAGCCTCCGCTCCGCTCAGTGAGCGGACACCTGAACGCTGCAAGCAGCGTTCGGGTGTCCGCCTGACCGTGCGGAGGCGAGCGGATCCGTTCCGACTTATAATGGAAGTCAATGGGGACGGATCCGCTTGAAGATGACACCATATGGCTCAATCTTCAAGCGGATCCGTCCCCCATTGACTTTTAATGTAAAGTCTGAACGGATCCGCTCAGGCTACTTTCACACTTAGAAAATTTTTCTAAGTTATAATGCAGACGGATCCGTTCTGAACGGAGCCACCGTCTGCATTAATATGAGCGGATCCGTTCAGAACGGATCTGCTCGAACGCTAGTGTGAAAGTAGCCTAAGAATGTAAAAATAGCAGGCCTAGGAGCCTTTACAAGGTCCCAGGCTTGAATAGCAACTGATTGGAAGAATCCAAATAACAGGAGAAGAACCTCCAGGTAACATGATTTAAGAGTTTTTTAATAAACAAAATTATTAAAAATGTTGCTTCATGTGGCTTCTGTTTCACAGTACATGGCAGCTGCAAAATGCCTTTCTGTGATAAATCTGTCAGTCTGGTTCTCTCTTTTACCATCCCCTCCCTCTCCGCTCCTGAACCATCCTCTACGTTGACCTATGACCAAATAAAATTTCAACTTTGATTTGTTCATTAATCAGCTTGAAGGGCATCTGTCAACAGATTTGTACCTATGACACTGGCTGACCTGTTACATGTGCGCTTGGCAGCTGAAGGCATCTGTGTTGGTCCCATGTTTATATGGGCAGCATTGCTGAGAAAAATGATGTTTTCATATATGTAAATGAGCCTCTAGGAGCAACGGGGGTGTTACCATTACACCTAGAGGCTCTGCTCTTTCTGCAACTGCTGCGCTTTCTGCACTTTGATTCACGGGGCCAGGCAATGAAAACGTGACCATGCCTGGCCATGACTTCTCCTAGTCGATCAAAGTGGGGAGAGCGAGGCACCTGCATAGATAGTTAAAGGGGTTCTGCACTTTCAATTAACTGATGATCTATCCTCTGGATAGATCATCAGCTTCTGATCGGCCGGGGTCCGACACCTGGGACCCCCGCCGATCAGCTGTTTGAGAAGGCAGCGGCGCTCCAGCAGCGCCACGGCCTTCTCACTGTTTACCGCCGGGCCGCCCGCCCACTGACGTCACGACTTGTATCAACTAGAGTGGGCGCGGCTAAGCTCTGTTCACTTGAATGGAGCTTAGCCGCGCCCACTCTAGTTGATACAAGTCGTGACGTCAGTGGGCGGGCGGCCCGGCGGTAAACAGTGAGAAGGCCGCGGCGCGCTGGAGCGCCGCTGCCTTCTCAAACAGCTGATCGGCGGGGGTCCCGGGTGTCGGACCCCCGCCGATCAGAAGCTGATGATCTATCCAGAGGATAGATCATCAGTTAAATGAAAGTGCAGAACCCCTTTAAGTCTCTAGGAGTAACAGCACCGCCCCCGTTGCTCCTACAAACTCATTAGCATATATTAAAACATAATTTTTCTCAGCATTGCGGGCACATATGAACATGGGACCAACACAGATGCCTTCAGCTGCCAAGTGCACATGTAACAGGTCAGACAGTGTCATAGGTACAAATCTGCTGACAGATGCTCTTTAAAAGCTAGTTCACAAGAGAGAAAGAGGAGCTGGAGACCCAGCCATCAGACACCTAGTCTGATTATTTAATAAGTTTGAAACAGAAGCCATAAGAAGCAAAATACAATTTGTTTTACCCCAAAATACTTTTAAAACCCATTAAAAAAAATCTCTACTATTTTACCTCTGTGTACGGACTTCTTGGAATCATTTGGAGATGGAGATTTGCTCTTGTTTCCGCCAATGTCCCTAAGTAACCAATAATAGATGAAAAAAAAATTAACCAATCAAGTGGTTGCTTCAGGCAATTCCTTCCTAGCCATATATATAACTGGATATGAACCAGCAACTCCAACAGATGGGATGTGGGATTTCATCAATGGCTTTAGGCCAGTTTAAGGTGCTAGTCACACTACCATATGTCTTTTGCGGTCCGTGTGCATCTCGCACTTTTTGAGGGCCCCATTGAATAAGAATAGGACATGTTAAAACTTTCTTGCAGGGCCACAGAATGGACATACGGATGAGCACAGCTCACGATGTTCTGTCAGTATTTTTTGCGACCCCATTGAAATGAATGGGTCCACGTGTGATCCGCAAAAATGCGGATGGAACGCAGACCAAAAATACGGTCTTGTGAATAACTAGACTGTAGACTAGTGGACTGTAGTATTCAGGTTAAATTGTCGTGTTGGCACTTTGCCATAAATGTGGGTTTTGGGTCACAGTTTGGGCCCTCTGTCTCTAAAAAGTTCACCATCACTGGTGTAGACAGTTCTTTTCTGGCACACTGACAACCAATAGCGATCAGGGGAGTAACCCCACTCCCCTGACGAAGCCACAAGCAGCGGTGAAACATGTCGGGAGGGGTAGTGTTTGCTGTTGTATTTTAGACAGGGAATAGCAGAGGGCACCAATTGGAATCGATAGGGAAAATTTAGATGGATAGAGTG
Organism: Bufo gargarizans; assembly: GCF_014858855.1. Taxonomy (NCBI): domain Eukaryota; kingdom Metazoa; phylum Chordata; class Amphibia; order Anura; family Bufonidae; genus Bufo; species Bufo gargarizans. The sequence goes on along the minus strand of NC_058083.1, from coordinate 287,729,825 downwards.
TTGTGTGTGTAGTGAAGTGTGTATGTGACCAATCCGCTCAGTGCTTGAAATCACAATCCACATAGCATATGTGAACGAGCAGAGCGCATGTAATAGCGCACTTAGCGGTGAACACCGCAGTAGCATTATACTGTGAGTCTCTCACCGCCATAGCACAACGTGTCATACATTCCAAGTCTAAACAGGCTGCAAATGTCAATACATTAAAAGGCCACATGTGGGGGTGTTGATATCACATAATGATAACACACTGTTCGTCCCTTGAAAACAGTGTTTATTAACAAAATAGTCCTATAAAATAAAGCACTGAACGGACTACTGTTATACTAACATAGTAGTGGATTACAAATGTGTAGGTGATAGTACATCAAACGATCAATATCGCAGTTGAATCACACTGCTAATAACCACCCCCATAATAACCACCCCCAGAACATATTGTTGCTGTTCCCAGCAGCACATTACACTATACACCGCAATACCATATAGGGTGCAAAAGTGAATATACAAAGGTTATATATGGAGGTGTTGATATTATAATAATAAAAAAACTACACACCACTCCGTTTTCAACAAGCAGTATGTATTATTACAACAACAAGCACATATCATAGTACTGCCATACACTGGTGTTAAAACTGCTACCCTCTGCTTAGTCCTGATAGTTTTAATCATACACATTTTCTCTTTTCTATAATAGCAGTTTTAAGTGAATATAATAAAAGATGGTTTTAGATACATACTGTATATAGTTAGGACCCCTAAAGGGATTTCTTGGTCAGAGGACAGTTTTGTTTGTTGTCAGTAATTATCTCGAGGGTCCTAGCAAGGGCCCAAGTGTGAGAGTATACCACGTACCTGCAACAACCTGTCAGAGTTGGAGCATAAGGGTTCCACTTAGGGGAGCATTTTGATCAGGCAGATAAAAATGTAGTACACACACTCTTAGAATTACAGGGATGCGAGTTTGACCATCAGCAAGATCTGTCTAGTGTGAATAAGCGCTTCATGAAAGGAGTCAAATCCACTTTCACTTCGCCCTTGCCCGCCGGTAGTAGTTTGGATCTTTTCCAAAAACAGGTACTTAAGGAAATTAAGCCTTAATTTATCCGCAGTGTAAGTCTAATCTTATTGCGGGTGAGCAGGCGGCCTTTATATGGCTCAAGCAGCGTAGTGACCTGGTAATAAAACCGGCGGATATGGGTGGTACTATAGTGGTGATGAACAGGGATGCATATATTGAGGAGGCAGTTACACGATACTGACACGTAACTACTAAACAGAGCGCTTTGTGTGTGGCTCCTAAAAATAATCAAAAGCCGCAGTCCCAGAATCAGGGAGTAGATCCGTTCTCCCTTTAATAATAGCACATAAAAATGAAGTTTGGGTCCCTGCTGAAGGAGGGGTATTCCCATCTTAATGATCACTGTTAAATCTGTTAATGATTTGACAGTGATCATTTTTCTAAATACATTTTATTACCCAATTCCCACCCTTTTTGAGAAAATAATCTCCTCTTACCTGATGTTGTCTTTCGTCTCCCCTGGTTACGGCCACCTCTCCTGTTGAATCCCGCAGGGCCGCGCTAGCGCAGAAGACTGAAGAGTCTCTCCCGGGCAATGTCCTGAACGCGCATGCTGCCCCGCATGCGCCATGACAACTTCTTCTTGGCCAGTATAGTACAGAGCCGCAAACGCGCACGCCGGCTCTGTACTATACAGGCCAGGAACAAGTCACCATGGCGCATGCGCGGCGGCGTGCGTGTTCAGGACACTGAGCGGCCCGGCCGGGAGAGAATCTTCAGCCTTCTGCGCAAGCGCGGCCTGGCCGGGAGAAGACTTCAGTCAAGCAGTGCCGAATCCAGGAAGTGAACGTCGCGCTGGACAAAGGTAAGTATGAACACTGAAGATGGGAATACCCCTTTAAGTAGAGGTCAGTTCACACACAATCCCTCTTCCTCAGTCTCTGGTTTCAGCCCCCTCGATCTCTGAACCAACCGGCAGCAGAAACAGTTGTTATCCCTTCAAAGGAAAAAAACATAGTGCAGACCCGCAAGTAAAAGGATTCTCTGTGTTTTATTATACTTACAAAGTCTGTTCTTTTAACATCGCACATAAAAAATGGTATTCCGTATTTTTATGTGCGATGTTAAAAGAACAGACTTTGTAAGTATAATAAAACACAGAGAATCCTTTTACTTGCGGGTCTGCACTATGTTTTTTTCCTTTGAAGGGATAACAACTGTTTCTGCTGCCGGTTGGTTCAGAGATCGAGGGGGCTGAAACCAGAGACTGAGGAAGAGGGATTGTGTGTGAACTGACCTCTACTTGAAGCACCTTCAGCGCAGACCCAAACTTCATTTTTATACACGATACTGACACATATGAGCCCCTCCAATCCAACCCTACTTTGAAATACCAGCAGCAATTGAGATCCTTATTTTTTGGAGCGGCAAGCTGTAGTTTTATAATGGTACCATTTTGCAGTACATACAACTTTAAGTTCACTTTTTCTTCAATTTTGTGGCCAGCGAAGTGACAAAAGAAACTGCGAATTGGACATTTATATTTTTTTCCTGTCCAGGATAAAAAAATTAAAAAATTATATTTTAATAGTTCAGGCATTTTGCAGACACAACAATATCAATTAGGCTACATGCACACAACCATTGTTTTGGTTCGCATCTGAGCCTTTTTTGCAGCTCGGATGCAGAACTATTCACTTGAATGGGGTTGTAAAAGTGCTGTCCGCATCCGTTGCTCTGTTCCGTGGCCCCGCAAAAAAATAATAATAATAATAATAACATGTCCTATTCTTGTCCGTTTTGCAGACAAGAATAGGCATTTCTATAATGGGCAGCATGTTCCGTTCTGCAAATTGCGGATCCACAATTTGCGCACCGCAAAATATGGCGCGGTCGTGTGCATGTAGCATAATCCTTATTTTCTTATTGTTCATTTTTATATGTAAAATTCGGAAAGGGGGTGATTGGAATTCATATTTTTCATTTTATTTTTTTCTACTTTTATTTTTAGTCCCCTAGAGACTTGAATATTCTTTATTAATAGGAAGACTACAATGACAGACTGTGAAGCCTTCATAGGGCCCCAGACTGCCATTAGTAGCCAACCAACTATGGAGGGAAAGGGGCTAAGCGATAAGGAGTCAGAAGGAGCAACCTTACTCTAACCAGTTAGATACAGCAGTTGGTATTGACAGCAGCATCTGAGGGGTTAAATGACCAGGATCAATGTTTTTTCAGATCCTGGTCACTGTGGGTGAGCGTTTGCTGTATTACATAGATGGCAGTTGAATTATGCAGATGTCTTGTGCTGCAATTTTTACTTTTCTGAGCTTCCAATAGTACATGGAGCTGTGATTAGTTATTAACCCTGCGCTCTAATGATAATAAGATGACAGTACTGGCCAGGCCTTGATCTACAAAGCTGAGAAGTGAGCTAGAGAAGACTGGAAATATCAGCTTATTGTGCTTGCCCTAATGGGAAGTGTGAAATCAGAATTTTCTAGTCTCATAAAATATTTAGTAAAAACACCAAAAGTTTTAAAAAGATATGTTTGTGATAAAAATCAGAGTTGAAATAATATGAATTAATACATTTTTGTAATAAATTGTTATACCTGTCCAATAAAAATGAATACCACTATGTCTATGGAAAGTTGGCACCACTGCTATACTCTTTTGAGCAAGAATAGCTGGCAAGTTTCATACACTGAAACTTCACTTAAAGTCTTGTATAGAGCATATATGGTCCCTGGTAGACTACACTCAATCTATCCAGATGTTCCAGATCAGTGCTTTAGGGGTTGTTTGGAAAAAGGCTCGCATCGACATATTTGGTGGCCCTGCCCAATAGTAAAGAGATTCTGGAATAGGATCTGCCACCTTATACATTCAGTTATAGCTACCCCTTATCTGTATTGCTGTTGGGAGACTAACCCCCTAAACTCACTAACATATTATCATGGCAGCCCGTATCCATATAGCACAACAGTGGGGACAATTAACCCTCTGTCTCGAAGCAGTCATTGGACAGATTAATAAAATAACGCTCTATGAGAAACTTACAACCATTCGTGAGGATAGGGTAATGCATTCTGAAAAAATATGATCCCCCTGCATGTCATACTGTGCTGTTCCAGACCTACACTATTATGTTCACTGTGATAGGTGTTGAAGTCATACACAGTCACTTAGGACTATATTCTGTATGAATATATCAGTCTGTATATTTGACTAGATATCACATGATTTGTTCTGCTCTTTATTGTTTATTATATCCTGTTTCTATCTTTTATGTATTCCCCCTGCGAGGGATGCATTGGCAGTATGTTGCCGATATCCACTGCCTTAAAATCCAATAAATACTTTTTGAAACATAACTGTACAATAAAAGCTAAAACTTTTTTATTACCACTAGAGGTCTACCTTTCCAAATAAGAGCTGTAAGCAAAGAATTTATGAATTTCTAAACTACGAGACTGGAAATTGGCAAAACAATATACACATTAAAGTAATTGACCAGTGAAATTAGATACAGTATATAAAATAAATGTAGGGAAAATCTTAACATAGTTCAGTACATTGCCAAAAGTATGTGGATGACTATGTGCGATTTTTAAACCAGGAGAATTAATACGAAGCTTTCTGTTTGAAATTTTAGTTCTAAAATGTTCTGAAAAGAGTAGACAGGTCAAGCGAAGACAAAAAAACAAAGATGGATGGGATCAAACAGAAATGTTCTGCATCAAACATCACTGTGCCATCATCATTTATAAAACATACAATCATAGCATAATGCAAATTAGGATCACAATACCCATATAAGCTGTTATTATCGGACCATTACTGGACCAGTGATGATGTCAGCGCTGGTCCTTACATAAGGACATGTCTAAGACTTTCCAACAGCACTGTAGAAGTCTGACAGTGTGGCAGCCATCTTGAAAATAATCCAGAGGGGGACATAAAAAACAAAGTCAACATCGGGGGAGGGTACCAGGTATGTTGACTACCATATATATGTATGAGTCATGTATAATCAAATTTTAGGTTTGCACTGAAGAGTCACTTTAATAATAATAATAATAATAATACCACCAACTCCATCCTCTATACCAGTGATGATCAACCTGTGGCCCTCCAGCTGTTGCAAAACTACAACTCCCAGCATTCCCAGACAGTCTAAAGCTATCAGCCTACAGCAGGGCATGGTGGGAAATGTAGTTTTACAACAGCTGGAGGGCCGCAGGTTGAGCATCCCTGCTCTATACAATGGATGGAGCTGCGCCGGAGCCACAAGGAATCAGCTTATCGGCAAGGGTGCGAGGTACTGCACCCCCACTGATCTAATATTGATGTCCTATCCTGAGGATAAACAATCAATATGAAAAACCTTGACAACCCCTTTAAGTGCAGTAAAATATAAATAAGTAGTCGGAACACAAACCTGCTCTTGTTATCTTGTGGGGTTGATGGCTCTTCAGCTCTTCCTTGTGCTTCTGGGTTACCATAAATATTGGAGCCAAGCTGGTTTGGGGGGTTATTTAAGGAGAGGGACATTCTGTCTTCTTCAGAGGTATCCTTCAACAACAGAGTTTCTTTTGAGCCGTTCAAGCTCTTTCCTTTATGGGTAAACATTACAACAATAAGAATCATCACTTAGCAGGTCAGATTCAATAAATTAAGGTCATATAAAATTAGCTCATTTTGTTGCATTAATTAAACTCTCTGAAATTATGGAAATGCACAAGTCATACATCAGCCTGAATTTATTTCATTTACACATCAGTTCAGTGGTTCTCAAAATCGTGGGCAAGAATAGGATTGACTTGTCCATCAGTATGATTCCAACAGCAAGAGCCATGTACTAGGCACCAATGCCTGAATATTGCTCCAAGCGTTATGAGCCAAATTTGCTGCAAATAACAGTGATTTTTAAAGTGGAACAACTGGCCACTGTCTAAAGACCTGCTGAAGAACCTCTTGAGGCATGTCTGTTTTAGTATGAATCTGCACTCCCTATGTAATAACAATTCAGGAACGTTGTTTCTTGTGATTCTGTGCCATTCCTCTATTATTCCTTCTACACGTTTATGGATGATTTGCCAACATTCTGTAATAAAGATCCTGATGGGTATTACTATATGTTACAAAAATTGTAATTACATGGGGAATGCAAGTACTTACTAAAACAGACTTGTCACGAGAGGAGACAGGTCCCCTTTAAGGCCACGTTCACAATTCTGTTATTCACTGACTTGTGCTATCCGCATTTTCCACAAACAGCACTTTTTTTACCGACTGTGGGTCAGTGAAAAAAAACTTGAGACATGCACATTTTGGTCCGTGATGCGGAAGTCTATGGCATCCACGTTTGGTCTGTTTTTCACTGACCAGTGGTAGGAAATAGTCTGTAAATAATTTTCAGCTGAGCAGCATCCGTGGAATATGGATGACAGAGGGCAAAAATCAGGGATCCTTCACGGATAAAACAAAGATGGATTTTTTTTCATCAACGTCGAACGGACACAAATGTTTAAACTGGCCAATATTTGTCACACTTTGCTTGTTTCCGAGTGATCGTATCAACAAATTCTAGCATTTACATTCTGCCACTATAAAAAAAAACTGTTATTTGCAGCATAATTGGCGCATGACTTGGCTTGTATCAATTTTTAGGCATTGTTGCCTAGTGCATGGCTCTTGCTGCTGGGATCATACTGATGAAGGAAGTCAATCTTATCCCGGCCACAATTTTGAGAGCCACTGATTGTTTGTTTTTTGGGCGGATGAAAAATCATGTATGAAATGGACCTTTGGAAAATGCTAAGCTGGTTGATGTACCACGAAATACATAAATTAAAGTAGACAAACAGTAAAACTTTCCTGCTCATATATTTATTGCATTCAGGCCATCTACGGCTCCATTCACACGTCCGCAATTGTGCGGACCCATTCATTCTATATGGGGACGGAATGGATGCAGACAGCACACAGTGTGCTGTGCGCATCCGCATTTCTGGAGCGCACCGCCGATCTTCTGGTCCGCAGCTCCGGAAAAAAATAGAGCATTTCTATAAGAGTGCCGGCCGGGTGTATTGCGGATCCGCAATGCACTACGGACGTGTGAATGGACCCTTACATGTAAATATGGGAATGAGGTACTAACCATGGAGTGGTTTTAAACACAGCTCGTTAAGGGTGCAGCCGAGCCAAGGTAATTGCATGCAGTTTACCACTAATTGCTGTGGTTTTGCTGCAAGAAAAAGTGAAGCAAGTAAAAGCCATGTGATTCACCTCTACTTGCCTTGAAACCATGACAATTAGTGGTAAACAACGTACGATTACTGTTGCTTGGTCACTCCATGTATGGACACCTTTAACTCTTTGGATGTCATTTTGCACCTCAATTTTCAAAGTTTCGACAAGTACAAATAAAACCTAAATTACAAAATAAAATAAAAATAATACTAACTCCCCCATATATTTTCTGAAAGTAGATACTTGGTACATTGTCAAAATTCCACTCGGCCCTGTTTACACCCATACACCTTCGTGCAACTTTGCATCAAAGTGTAATTTTTCATACAAATTGCAAAATGTTGACATTTAAGTGGGTAAAAAGTATAACCTAAGCAAAAGGTTATACAGACCACACCTCTTAGAAATAAACATTCAAAATAAACGTTCATACATACAACTTAGGACTAAATTTACAAGCACATATCTTCATAAAATCACCAGAACTCAAAAGCTGGAAATTAAAACAGCTCAATACAGTAAAAGCAAAGTGAACGAGATTTGACAAATCTCATGTACACAGCTTTTTTTTTCCCCCCATGCGGAAACTGACCAAATTTAGAAATCCAAGGTATTAACAAATTATCAATACTTACCTGCCGAAATTTTCTGTTGAAGGCCGCTGTCAGGTGGCCGTAATATGGCCCCATATAAAAATACATTGTGCCAAGAGCGAGATTGACTCAAAATAAAGCAGAGATCCCATTCCCCAACAGCTTTGTTCTGATAAGTATCTGTTCTTGCCACAAAATACTATATCTACAGCTCCCTCACTACGTTGCATTAAGGTTGTCTGGAAATGCCCTTAGGTTGTATCTTCAGACACCAAGATGACAACAACATAAAAGTGGCCAGCATGACCAGCTGGCTACTATCAGATCTCATCTTCTTTTAATAAAGAGTGTCATTAGCCTACAAGCAATCCTGACAACAAGATATTTCCAAAGATCGCAGCTCACAGTTACTATGCCTCCTGCTATCAGCAGATTTCTATTATCATGCGAAAATGCAGACTTACTCTCTACTTGGTGAGCGTCATGTAACAATGCAGACGTACCCTCTACTTGGTGAGCTCCATGTAACAATGCAGACATACCCTCTACTTGGTGAGCTCCATGTAACAATGCAGACGTACCCTCTACTTGGTGAGCTCCATGTAACAATGCAGACGTACCCTCTACTTGGTGAGCTCCATGTAACAATGCAGACGTACCCTCTACTTGGTGAGCTCCATGTAACAATGCAGATGTACCCTCTACTTGGTGAGCGTCATGTAACAATGCAGACATACCCTCTACTTGGTGAGCTCCATGTAACAATGCAGACGTACCCTCTACTTGGTGAGCTCCATGTAACAATGCAGATGTACCCTCTACTTGGTGAGCTCCATGTAACAATGCAGATGTACCCTCTACTTGGTGAGCGTCATGTAACAATGCAGACATACCCTCTACTTGGTGAGCTCCATGTAACAATGCAGACGTACCCTCTACTTGGTGAGCTCCATGTAACAATGCAGATGTACCCTCTACTTGGTGAGCTCCATGTAACAATGCAGACGTACCCTCTACTTGGTGAGCTCCATGTAACAATGCAGACGTACCCTCTACTTGGTGAGCTCCATGTAACAATGCAGACGTACCCTCTACTTGGTGAGCTCCATGTAACAATGCAGACGTACCCTCTACTTGGTGAGCTCCATGTAACAATGCAGACGTACCCTCTACTTGGTGAGCTCCATGTAACAATGCAGACGTACCCTCTACTTGGTGAGCTCCATGTAACAATGCAGACGTACCCTCTACTTGGTGAGCTCCATGTAACAATGCAGACATACCCTCTACTTGGTGAGCTCCATGTAACAGTACAGACGTACCCTCTACTTGGTGAGCTCCATGTAACAATGCAGACATACCCTCTACTTGGTGAGCTTCATGTAACAGTACAGACGTACCCTCTACTTGGTGAGCTCCATGTAACAATGCAGACATACCCTCTACTTGATGAGCTCCATGTAACAATGCAGACGTACCCTCTACTTGGTGAGCTCCATGTAACAATGCAGACGTACCCTCTACTTGGTGAGCTCCATGTAACAATGCAGACATACCCTCTACTTGGTGAGCTCCATGTAACAATGCAGACGTACCCTCTACTTGGTGAGATCCATGTAACAATGCAGACGTACCCTCTACTTGGTGAGCTCCATGTAACAATGCAGACGTACCCTCTACTTGGTGAGCTCCATGTAACAATGCAGACGTACCCTCTACTTGGTGAGCTCCATGTAACAATGCAGATGTACCCTCTACTTGGTGAGATCCATGTAACAGTGCAGACGTACCCTCTACTTGGTGAGCTCCATGTAACAATGCAGACATACCCTCTACTTGGTGAGCTACATGTAACAATTCAGACATACCCTCTACTTGGTGAGCTCCATGTAACAATGCAGATGTACCCTCTACCTGGTGAGCGTCATGTAACAATGCAGATGTACCCTCTACTTGGTGAGCTCCATGTAACAATGCAGACATACCATCTACTTGGTGAGCTCCATGTAACAATGCAGATGTACCCTCTACTTGGTGAGCTCCATGTAACAATGCAGACATACCCTCTACTTGGTGAGCTCCATGTAACAATGCAGACGTACCCTCTACTTGGTGAATTCCAGATTCAGCCAAAATGTTTCCATGAGATCTCAACAAGTGTGTCCGAGTTCTACTAGGCCTTCTAGACGGCACTGCGTGCGGAGGTGGCTGAGGAGCTGCTGGTGTAATTTCATCTTCTGTTTCTAGAGAGGGAAGCTTAGGTTTCTAGGAAATTAAAAGATAGAGTTTAAACATATCCTGGAATTCAGCTTGATTAAAAGTACTGTATACAAGTAGTCTACAGGTAAAGATAACCAATGGCAGGCTCGGGATCTGTCAAAGGACAGGGAGCCTAGCATAGCTCACTTGCCCCTTCCAGTTGAGGGATGTGCAAAGCGCCTAAAAGGAAGACTATATACACTGCATGCTAAATCTCCTTATAACATGGTGGGTATAACCACAGATGCCTATGGATAGATGTGAATGAATATGATATTTTGATAAAGCTGTATCTGGTCTTCATGGATTATTCCTATTCCTATCTTGTATGGATTACATCTAACATTATTTTTATAACATTTGCAGGACAGTTGTATTGCATTGTAAAAATAACGGAGCACGGGCCTCTTCTAAATAAATGGAGAAAAAACCCTCTCTCCTAGACCCCAGTATCAAACACAGGAGCCTCTGCTGCAATTCTACTTTTCGTTGAGCCTCACAGAAAGACTAATGTGCTAAATCTGAGAATTTATTGTATCTGGCGGTATGGACAATGGGAAGTCTGTGCTGCTTTATCTCTGCCTAAGAAAATTTGCTTGTAAAATATAGAAGAAATTACTACTTAAAAAATAAGCTGTGCAAAACGTCAATTCGGATATAGTTATTCTTAAACTCATGGCCACGTCCAAACTATTTTATGACATTAGGATCATATATATCACATTCACAGTATATTCCAGAACTAAAAAAACACCTACTCAATGACCGGCAGCGATAGGACCAGGCAGCCCCCTGCCTAGTGAACGATCAAAATTGTAGGTTCATGTACCTACATCATATTATCTGCACATTAAGGCTGACATACACATTCGGACACCTCTGGCAGGAGAACAAAAGAATGGCGCAAAAATATTCACTTCACTAAATCCTACTCTACCCAACATCCTCTGTTGGGGAGAGACTGGAGTGCCCCATACATATTAGGCTACTTTCACACAAGCGTTCGGCTGTCCGCTCGTGAGCTCCGTTTGAAGGGGCTCACGAGCGGACCCGAACGCAGCCGTCCAGCCCTGATGCAGTCTGAATGGAGCGGATCCGCTCAGACTGCATCAGTCTGGCGGCGTTCAGCCTCCGCTCCGCTCGCCTCCGCACAGACAGGCGGACAGCTGAACGCTTGCAGCGTTCGGGTGTCCGCCTGGCCGTGCGGAGGCGTGCGGATCCGTCCAGACTTACAATGTAAGTCAATGGGGACGGATCCGTTTGAAGATGCCACAATATGGCTCAATCTTCAGGCGGATCCGTCCCCCATTGACTTTACATTGAAAGTCTGGACGGATCCGTACGAGGCTATTTTCACACTTAGCTGTTTTTATGCTAAAATAATGCAGACGGATCCGTACTGAACGGAGCCTCCGTCTGCATTATTATGATCGGATCCGTTCAGAACGGATCCGATCGAACGCTAGTGTGAAAGTAGCCTTAGACTGTTGGCTGAACCTGCCTTTCTCAGCAGATTGCTGACAATTTACTCATGTATATGGAGGCCTTATCACCCACACTGATTTGGTGAATTATTATGTGGGCAGTACTGTTCCATTTAAAAGGGTTATCAAACCCTGAAAATGTCCCCCCAAATGCCAAATGTCTGGGCCCCTGACACAGATTGTAGAGGGGCATTTTTGGGGTTGGGTAAACCCTTTTAAATGCAAAATGACTGCCAAAATAACATGTTAGCGTACAATGCACTAAAATGTCTAATGGAAATACACATAGAAATCAGCCATAATTATGGCTGGCTTCTCAGACGGTAGACTTATCTTCCTTTATTTAAGAAATCTGTATAGATATTAGGATGTAGTGAGATACTCACATGCGGCAAAGGGCTTAAACGTGTTCCAGACAACGGCCTTGATTCAGGAGATTCAAAGCTACAGGAATGCAGGCTGGGAAAAGAGAAGAAAGATGCGATTGTACATGCCATGGATGCGAGTAGGAATGCTTTAACGTCTTGGTAATACAACATTTATGTTTTAAGAGAAATCATCAGAATGCATTAGGTGCCTTAGCACATTCCACATGGATTAATGGCGTAGCCTTAGGGCTCATGCACACGACCGTATGCATTTTGCGGTCAGCAAAAATGGATCCGCAAAAAATGCAGATGATGTCCGTGTGCATTCTGTATTTTGCAGGATGGAACAGCTGGCCAATAATATTCCTGTCCTATCCTAATGCGGAAAATAATAGGACATGTTTTTTTTTTGCGGAACGGACATACGGAAATGGATTGCACATGGAGTAACTTCTGTTTTTTCTCAGACACATGGAAATAAGTGGCTCCACATACGGTTCACAAAAAAAAATACGGAACGGACACAGAAAGAAAATAAGTTTGTTTGCATGAGCCTTTAAAAGCAGGACAGTGCAACATATGATTCTCCCTTTACGAAAAAATATATAAAAAATGTGAAAATGAGTAAATACTAAGAAACAGGTGAAGCAAGGCAGGGTTCAGGGGAATGTAGTACTAATCTTATAAGATAACCACCAACAAATGTAAATGATTTCCAGCCACCGGTGTTGGTAAAATCCATTCAGTTTTATTTCTTCTCCATTAAAAAGCAGCTACAAAATGATGGGTACAAACCAGGCCTTACATCTTCCTGACGCGTTTCCGGTGCATGTTTTTAGCACCCTTAATCATAGAGTCACTAGATGACTACATCAGTCAGGCTATATAGTGGAAAAGGTGGGAGGGGACACACCCAGTAGGTGGCATTAGAGAGTACAAACCACTCCCGAATTAACTCCTTAACCACTATAGTAAGTCGGACTGTGTGTGAACAGGACCCTAAAGCAACATTGCAAAATTAACATAAAAATATACAAAAAAAAGTTTTAATTTTGCAATGTTGCTTTAGGGTCCTGTTCACAAACAGTCCAACTTCCTATGGTGGTCAAGGAGTTAATTCGGGAGTGGTTTGTATTCTCTAATGCCACCTACTGGGTGTGTCCCCTCCCACCTTTTCCACTATATAGCCTGACTGATGTAGTCATCTAGTGACTCTATGATTTAGGGTGCTAAAAACATGCAACCGAAACGCGTCAGATGGATGTAAGGCCTGGTTTGTACTCACCATTTTGTAACTGCTTTAATGGAGAAAAAAATAAAAATCAATGGATTTTACCAACACCGGTGGCTGGAAAAAGTTTACATTTGTCGCTGTGTGAGTGCAGTCCTGCACTATCCGTGCCCCGGAGGTCCAAGCAGAAAATACCATGTATACAAATAAATAAAGCCATGTATTACAACGTGTAATGAAAAAACTGCTACATATAAAAACATTAATGGAAACGGATACTATACAGAGACGCAAGCTCGGAAGCTGTGGGGGCTGGTTATACGGTAGTGTGCATGAGGCCTGCTACTGACACGAGTTTTTATGTATTTTTCCATTTTCATTACATATACCTCAGGCTACTCAAGTGGTGCATGACAATTTTATTATAGAAAGAGGAAGTGAATGCATACATAAATATAGCACAGCGCTATGCAATATTTAACCAGTGTAGGGAAGTAACAGACCTTGTACTCTGGTATGGAACGTGTCGCATGGATTTTTGACTAGAGTTTAACAAGTCCAACCTATGCAACTCTTGTTGACAGCTGTTACTTGTAACTTTAATAGCACCCCAAGGCCTCTTTCAGACAAGCGGGTCCAGTGAGGAAAACATGTTCCATGTGGGAGCATGATTTCCCGTTGTAGACGCTGCTCGTTTCACAGGATCGCACGGCATAATAATGATTTATAATGTTGTGTGTTACTGCATGACCTTACCTCTACAGAATTATACTGATCGCTTTAGGTCAGTACAATTCAGTCCTTAAACTGACAGCATTATGGCAGTATAATTCTGTAGAATTAAGGTCATGCAGAGAGACACAGCATTATAAATCAGTATACTGTCACGCACAACGAGTAGTGTCCATAACGGAGAATAACGCTCACACACTCGTTTGTAAGAGGCATAAAGCTGGACCAGTGGTGATTGGCAGATCAGCAGGTGAATTTTAAAAAGAGATTGCCTTGATTAGACAAATTCTTTCTTACCAAATCCGTCTCAGACTAATTAAAACAGGGTTTCTTGATGAAACAACCCCTTTAACGTGTAACCGTGATGGTTTCATCAAAAAATCTATTTTAGCATATGTTACTGCTGCAGCAGCATTATGCATGAAGCAATCTTTAGTCTCTTCACATACCACGGTTTTCCTTGAGTTTTTCCTTTAGTTACAGCTTTTTAAACATTTACAATATGAGGACCTTCTCAAGATGGCTCCTCTGCCAGTTCTGCTTTTCCTCACTTCCCATACACACTTGCTGTAGCCAGCAGCTCCCTGCCAGCCAATCAGATTGGATTACTGAGAGACACGCCTCCTCACTCTGAAGCCTAATGCAGGCATGCAGCGTGAAGGACCGCCCCTCCGTCTTCCTGTCTTCTTAGGCTACTTTCACACTAGCGTTCGGGGCTCCGCTTGTGAGCTCCGTTTGAAGGCTCTCACAAGCGGCCCCGAACGCATCCGTACTGCCCTAATGCATTCTGAGTGGATGCGGATCCGCTCAGAATGCATCAGTCTGGCACAGTTTGTCCTCCGCTGCGCTCAGCAGGCGGACACCCGAACGCTGCTTGCAGCGTTCGGGTGTCTGCATGGCCGTGCGGAGGCAAACGGATCCGTCCAGACTTACAATGTAAGTCAATGGGGACGGATCCATTTGAAGTTGACACAATATGGCTCAATTTCAAACTGATCCGTCCCCCATTGACTTTCAATGTAAAGTCTGGACGGATCCGTCTGAGCAACTTTCACACTTATAATTTTTTCTAAACTATAATGCAGACGGATTCGTTCTGAACAGATCCCATCGTCTGCATTATATGAGCGGATCCGCTCGGAACGCAAGTGTGAAAGTAGCCTAAGTCGGAGACAGATGAGCCATAGCAACTGTCTTTTAAGGGCGCAGTGGAAAGGGACAGAGGACATTAATAAAAGCTGTTATTATAAGGTAATTACAGATCTTTTGACAATCATTGACAGACTAACTCAGGTATACCTGCCTAGCTCTAATAAACCACACAAGTCCAAAAGTTTGGACAGACCTTCTCATTCAAAGAGTTTTCTTTAATTTTCATGACTATGAAAATTGTAGATTCACACTGAAGGCATCAAAATTATGAATTAACATATGTGGAATTATATACATAACAAAAAAGTGTGAAACAACTGAAATATGTCATATTCTAGGTTCTTCAAAGTAGCCACCTTTTGCTTTGATTACTGCTTTGCACACTCTTGGCATTCTCTTGATGAGCTTCAAGAGGTAGTCACCTGAAAAGTTTTCAGTTGTTTCACACTTTTTTGTTATGTATATAATTCCACATGTGTTAATTCATAGTTTTGATGCCTTCAGTGTGAATCTACAATTTTCATAGTCATGAAAATAAAGAAAACTCTTTGAATGAGAAGGTGTGTCCAAACTTTTGGTCTGTACTGTATATTAGATAGATACATATGAGATATACAGGTCCTTCTCAAAAAATTAGCATATTGTGATAAAGTTCATTATTTTCTGTAATGTACTGATAAACATTAGACTTTCATATATTTTAGATTCATTACACACCAACTGAAGTAGTTCAAGCCTTTTATTGTTTTAATATTGATGATTTTGGCATACAGCTCATGAAAACCCAAATTTCCTATCTCAAAAAATTAGCATATTTCATCCGACCAATAAAAGAAAAGTGTTTTTAATACAAAAAAAGTCAACCTTCAAATAATTATGTTCAGTTATGCACTCAATACTTGGTCGGGAATCCTTTTGCAGAAATGACTGCTTCAATGCGGCGTGGCATGGAGGCAATCAGCCGGTGGCACTGCTGAGGTGTTATGGAGGCCCAGGATGCTTCGATAGCGGCCTTAAGCTCATCCAGAGTGTTGGGTCTTGTGTCTCTCAACTTTCTCTTCCCAATATCCCACAGATTCTCTATGGGGTTCAGGTCAGGAGAGTTGGCAGGCCAATTGAGCACAGTGATACCATGGTCAGTAAACCATTTACCAGTGGTTTTGGCACTGTGAGCAGGTGCCAGGTCGTGCTGAAAAATGAAATCTTCATCTCCATAAAGCTTTTCATCAGATGGAAGCATGAAGTGCTCCAAAATCTCCTGATAGCTAGCTGCATTGACCCTGCCCTTGATAAAACACAGTGGACCAACACCAGCAGCTGACATGGCACCCCAGACCATCACTGACTGTGGGTACTTGACACTGGACTTCAGGCATTTTGGCATTTCCCTCTCCCCAGTCTTCCTCCAGACTCTGGCACCTTGATTTCCGAATGACATGCAAAATTTGCTTTCATCCGAAAAAAGTACTTTGGACCACTGAGCAACAGTCCAGTGCTGCTTCTCTGTAGCCCAGGTCAGGCGCTTCTGCCGCTGTTCCTGGTTCAAAAGTGGCTTGACCTGGGGAATGCGGCACCTGTAGCCCATTTCCTGCACACGCCTGTACACGGTGGCTCTGGATGTTTCTACTCCAGACTCAGTCTACTGCTTCCGCAGGTCCCCCAAGGTCTGGAATCGGTCCTTCTCCACAATCTTCCTCAGGGTCCGGTCTAGGGATCGACCGATATTGATTTTTTAGGGCCGATACCGATACCGATAATTTGTGAACTTTCAGGCCGATAGCCGATAATTTATACCGATATTCTGGGAATTTTCATTTTTGAAAAAAAAATTAAAATTCCCACAAATCTGCTGAAAATTAATGTTTATTGTTAATGTGTATTTTTATTTTTTTTGTAAATCTTTCTTTTTCATTTATATTTAATATTTTGGTGTTTTTATTTTTATTACTTTTTTTTTTAACTAACTTTTAGCCCCCTTAGGGACTAGAACCCTTGTCCTATTCACCCTGATAGAGCGCTATCAGGGTGAATAGGAGCTCACACTGTCCCTGCTGCTGTGTGCTTTGTGCACACAGCAGCATGGAGCTTACCATGACAGCCAGGGCTTCAATAGCGTCCTGGCTGCCATGGTAACCGATCGGAGAGGAGAGGGGAGAGGGAATCCTGTGGGGGGCGCACTGCGACTGGGGTGGGGGGGAGGGGGGGCGCACCACTGTTTAATACTGGGGGGGAGGGGGGCGCACTGCGCCACCAATGCTTAATACTGGGGGGGCTTGGGGGGGAGGCGCACTGCGCCACCAATGCCTAATATTGGGGGGGGGGGGGGGGAGGCGCACTGCGCCACCAATGTCTGATACTGGGGGGCTTGGGGGGGCGCACTGCGCCACCAATGAAGCTTAATCTCACATTTATTCATATACAGGAGGCGGGAGCTGGCTGCAGGATCACATAGCCGGCTCCCGACCTCTATGAGCTGTAGCTGCGATCCGCGGCACCTGAGGAGTTAACTACCGCAGATCGCAGCTACCGCTCATAGAGGCCGGGAGCCGGCTATGTGATTCTGCAGCTCCCGCCTCCTGTATATGAATTAATGTAAGATTAAGCTTCATTGGTGGCGCAGTGGCCATAGCTCCTCCCCTCCTCTTGTCCCCTGTCCTCCCATTGGCTGGAGCGGCAGCAGCAGCACAGGGGGAGGAGACACTGCTCCTTCTCCCCTGTGCTGCTGCTGAGGGAACACGGAGAGCGCTGTCAGCAGCGCGATCTGTGTTCCCAGGACGTTATCGGAATATCGGCAAAATAAATGCCGATACCGATAACGTTCAAAATCCTGAATATCGGCCGATAATATCGGTAAATCCGATAATCGGTCGATCCCTAGTCCGGTCACCTCTTCTCGTTGTGCAGCGTTTTCTGCCATACTTTTTCCTTCCCACAGACTTCCCACTGAGGTGCCTTGATACAGCACTCTGGGAACAGCCTATTCGTTCAGAAATTTCTTTCTGTGTCTTACCCTCTTGCTTGAGGGTGTCAATGATGGCCTTCTGGACAGCAGTCAGGTCGGCAGTCTTACCCATGATTGCGGTTTTGAGTAATGAACCAGGCTGGGAGTTTTTAAAAGCCTCAGGAATCTTTTGCATGTGTTTAGAGTTGATATGCTAATTTTTTTAGATAGGAATTTGGGGTTTTCATGAGCTGTATGCCAAAATCATCAATATTAAAACAATAAAAGGCTTGAACTACTTCAGTTGGTGTGTAATGAATCAAAAATATATGAAAGTCTAATGTTTATCAGTACATTACAGAAAATAATGAACTTTATCACAATATGCTAATTTTTTGAGAAGGACCTGTAGATAGAATATAGATAGATAGAAGATATATCGATATGAGATAGATATTGGATAGATATGGGATTGATATTAGATAGATATGGGATTGATATTAGATAGATATGGGATTGATATTAGATAGATATGGGATTGATATTAGATAGATAGATACAAGATGGATAGATTGATGATAGATATGAGATAGACATGGGATAGATATTAAATAGATATGAAATAGATAGATAGATACAAGATTCATAGATTGATGATAGATATTAGATAGATAGATAGATATGAGATAGATAAATAGACAGACAGATGAACTATATATATATATATATATATATATATAATGTGGCAAAAAGATATATATATATAAAATAGGAGATATATAGATATATAAGAGATAGATGATAAATAGATAGATATTTCATAGATAGACTTACATGTTTGTACTGTACTGATCACTTTATTTTCTGTGAACGGTAATAATCTTTATTCATTGCTGGTAATGGGAGTCATCATTAGGGAGCATTCACACGACCGTGTTTTTCTTCCATGTCCATTCTGCAATTTTTGCGGACAATGCACGGACCTATTCATTTCTATGGGTCCGCAAAAACTGCAGAGTGCCTTTCATTGTCATCCGTGTGCTGTCCGTTCTGTGTGTCCGTTCCTTTTATTTTAGAACATGTCCTATACGTGGCCCCATAGAAAGTCATTGGGTCCGTAAAAAACAGATAGCACACGGAAATGCATCCGTATGTCATCCGTTTTTTGCGGACCCCTGGACTGAAAACATTCTAGGAAACCCCATTTCATTTTTTTGCGGACCGTGAAAAAACGGATGACACACGGAAGCACCACGTCCGTATTATACGGACTTACGGAACGATAACTGAATACATACGGAACACACGGATCAGTGATTTGCAGACCGCAAAACCAACACAGTCGTGTGAATGCTCCCTTATGCTGACTTGTCTGTGATGAAATGACACCTGAGGTGCTGTTGTTACTATGGTATCATAGTTGGCCAGGGATGTCATGTGACCACTCCTCTGAGGATGCTTGCTGTGATGCATGCTGGGATATAACTTTCACTTTGCAGCTGCTCCGCCCACACAGGCTCTCATCTATGGGAGCATACTATGCTGAACACATTAGAAAAATTATACATACACAGTATATCTCTCATTATACTAATACCTCTTGGCTTTAGTTATTATCTGGGACTATTTATTTATTTTTTTGCGTATGGTGGCCAACCCCTTTAAGGACTGGGTCTATTTTGCCCTATAGTACCAATCCTTTTTTTTCCAAGAATATAGTACAGAAAACATGCTGCATGAAAAATGTAGGCTCAATGTTATATACAAACCGGATTCCAAAAAAGTTGGGACACTAAACAAATTGTGAATAAAAACTGAATGCAATGATGTGGAGATGGCAAATGTCAATATTTTATTTGTAATAGAACGTAGATGACAGATCAAACGTTTAATCCGAGTAAATGTATCATTTTAAAGGAAAAATACGTTGAGTGGCAGTGTCTCTCAGAAGCCAAGATGGGTAGAGGATCCCCAATTCCCACAATGTTGCGCAGAAAGATAGTGGAGCAATATCAGAAAGGTGTTACCCAGCGAAAAATTGCAAAGACTTTGCATCTATCATCATCAACTGTGCATAACATCATCCGAAGATTCAGAGAATCTGGAACAATCTCTGTGCGTAAGGGTCAAGGCCGTAAAACCATACTGGATGCCCGTGATCTCCGGGCCCTTAAACGACACTGCACCACAAACAGGAATGCTACTGTAAAGGAAATCACAGAATGGGCTCAGGAATACTTCCAGAAACCATTGTCAGTGAACACAATCCACCGTGCCATCCACCATTGCCAGCTGAAACTCTACAGTGCAAAGAAGAAGCCATTTCTAAGCAAGATCCACAAGCTCAGGCGTTTTCACTGGGCCAGGGATCATTTAAAATGGAGTGTGGCAAAATGGAAGACTGTTCTGTGGTCAGACGAGTCATGATTCGAAGTTCTTTTTGGAAATCTGGGACGCCATGTCATCTGGACCAAAGAGGACAAGGACAACCCAAGTTGTTATCAACGCTGAGTTCAGAAGCCTGCATCTCTGATGGTATGGGGTTGCATGAGTGCGTGTGGCATGGGCAGCTTGCATGTCTGGAAAGGCACCATCAATGCAGAAAAATATATTCAGGTTCTAGAACAACATATGCTCCCATCCAGACGTCATCTCTTTCAGGGAAGACCCTGCATTTTTCAACAAGATAATGCCAGACCACATTCTGCATCAATCACAACATCATGGCTGCGTAGGAGAAGGATCCGGGTACTGAAATGGCCAGTCTGCAGTCCAGATCTTTCACCTATAGAGAACATTTGGCGCATCATAAAGAGGAAGGTGCAACAAAGAAGGCCCAAGACGATTGAACAGTTAGAGGCCTGTATTAGACAAGAATGGGAGAGCATTCCTATTTCTAAACTTGAGAAACTGGTCTCCTCGGTCCCCAGATGTCTGTTGAGTGTTGTAAGAAGAAGGGGAGATGCCACACAGTGGTGAAAATGGCCTTGTCCCAACTTTTTGGGGATTTGTTGACACCATGAAATTCTGATTCAACATATTTTTCCCTTAAAATGGTACATTTTCTCAGTTTAAACTTTTGTTCCGTGATTTATGTTCTATTCTGAATAAAATATTAGAAGTTGGCACCTCCACATCATTGCATTCAGTATTTATTCACGATTTGTATAGTATCCCAACCTTTTGGGAATCCGGTTTGTACATATCCGTGGCCACATTACAGATGTAAAAACCTGGACCATTTTGCATCAGAGATTTGCATCTGCAAAAAGTCTGATTTCAGTATGTGTATTAGTGGCTTCTCACCATGGTTGACCCATTTTTGACATCCACAATAAAAGGTAAACTCCTTTTCCATAGGGGACAAAATATGCTAAGAACACCGCTAAAAAAAGTCATAAAAATTGCATCCGGTATGGAAAAAACACAAGCGGTTTCTACAGAATTTTTTCAGCACCAGCCAAGGTAAATAGCCTCCCTTTCATTTCATTGAGAAACAGCACTTGCTTTTTTTTCCCATGTGGAGAAAAGAGGCAGCATGGCCTATACTGGCACAGAAACTGCTCCGCATCAAGTGGAAAAAAATGTGTCGTACGCTATGTACTCGTGCCTGCGGTTTTTTCGCGTTGTTTTTGCGGCAGATCAGCGCCAAAAACCACCAGCAAAAATGCAGATTCGCATTAAAGCGTACACTCCAAACAACACACAAAAACGTATCAAAAACAGCACCAAACCTGCACATAAAAAACTCCACTTTTAAAATCAGTGAAAATTAAGCACTGCATGTTTTCAAAATGCATTGAGTGAACATACCCTAACCCTCTGCTCTAACCCTAACTAAGCTCCCCTTGTGTTCAGACCCCTCCTAGGTTTTTCTGTTCTTCTAATTTTTTAACCTGGCGGCGCCTACTGGAACCTGGCGGCGCCTACTGGATGTCTTCACCAGGCTGCAGGGAAAATGGGTGGTCCAGTACCGCTTGGCACATGACTGCCTATTTTCCTATGACAAGCTACAGTTCCCAGACGCTCATACGCACTGCCGACATATGCTGCTAACTTCTTTTTAATATAAAATCTTTTTTCCCTTTTCATCACTTTTTTATGTGAAAATGTGGGTTATGTGGAAAGAGGTATAACTGACAAATTTAGCAATTCTAAAAATGGATACGCCAATCTTAGAGAGAGTTCACATTTTTCTGTTCTTCTGATTTCTGTCTAAAAAAAAAAAAACTGATCTCAGATAGAAATGGCTCAAACGTATGCCAAATGTGCAACAGGATCCGTTTTTTTCTTTATTTTTCTGCTCTTCTGATGGATCAGAAGAACGGAAAGCTAAACGATGATGTGAGCTCAGCCTTAATAAGTCTGCCCCATTGAGTTCATGCACTGCAGCATTGTTCATTTCAACACTAAAGTGAATTTCGGAGATAAACATGACTAGCTATCGCGCACAGAAAACAAGAACATGTGGGAGTTCTAGTAATATCAGAAATTACTAAACTGAAACCATATGCTTTAGTAAAATAACAACAGATCTCCGAGACGCTTTCACTCCGCAGTTGGCACAGCCGTTCGTTGTTTGCTCCTTATGGATGACACTGAAAAGCTGTGATTTCTTTTCCTTTAAAGTACTTGTGACTACTACATACCGAAATGAAATGAATGTGAAAGGCCAAACAAAAATTCACCTTTGACGAAAAACTAAGTAAAAACTTCTTGAATTATGGGGGAATTTATCGGAAAACTGACTTAGTTGCCCATAGCGACCAATCAGATTCCACCTTTCATTTTTCAGCATTCAGAGTGAAAAAAAATTAAAAAAGAATGGTTGCTATGGGTTCCTTTATGTTTTTGATAAATCTCACTATATGGATGAGGAAAGAAAGAGTTGCGGTTCTGTGAAGTGACCCTAGAAAGTAAAACGCAACGAGCACCAATAAGAAATAACGTTTCATGATTTGACCCCATATTTTAAAAGTGATTTTACGCTCTCTAAAGCCATTCCATGGCCCAGAGGGGGAACAATTATCATCATGATCTGTGTGACGCATTGCAGAACCACCATCCATTAGCTCATGAACGAATTTTGTTTTTGTGCTGCCATACTCAGAGAGCCGTAACTTTGTATTTTTCCATTAACAGAGCTGTGTGAGGGCTTACTATTTGCAGGATGATTTGACGCCAATATGTAGAAAGGCGGTCGGCACTGCCCAGAGCGAACCATATACGTATGTGGACTACTCCTGCGTACATTTGTTTGTGATCTCCAGCGGTGCTCAGCTGGCCCACAGCTTCAACTCTTGAATCAACATGTAGATGAAAGAAACAATGGCACTCACCAATATTCTTATATTGATCCATTAAAACACTGTGGATGCGGGGACAGCACAGCAAAAGGCAACAGCCGTTTCGTGCTTCCTCAGGCCTCAATGTGACGACGCTGGCGCATACACGTAAAATACCCTTAAGCCAGCTACATCACCATCACTACATAAGACAATTCTACTAAAATATTGCTAAATTGTTCTTATCATTAAACCCCATAGGACCCACTGCCTTTGTCTTGATAACCCATGAAGCTTCTCTTTGTAATAGTATACGGTTTCTGTCCCCACCACGATCTAGGACTTGCACTCTCTCTATTCCTGCACATGCTTCATGTACATGGTCTATCAATCTAGATGCTCCTATTCTTGTCTCTATGGACCTCCTATGTTGCCTAAATCTCACATGCAGACATCTTATGGTTTTTTCCTATATAAAATCTACCACAAGGGCATAAAAATGACATATACCACAAATTGTGTCTTACAGGATATGAAGTGTCTCACCACATCCTATCTGAAGATACTTACGTCTGCACATAAATCTACACATGGAGCAACGCCCACAACTACCGTATTACCTTGTGGGGTATATTTCCCTAGCCAATTCAAGGCCTCTTCTTGGAAGCGACTTCTTACTACAAATTCCTTAATAGTTCTACTCCTCCTAAAACTGATAATGGGATTAAATTGGGTTTTCACCTTTAAGGACTCATCCTGGGCCAATACATGCCAGTTGTTTAAAATGGCCTTTTTAATAAGAGGAGCCATTGGGGTGTAATTAAAAGTAAAAACCGGTCTCTCACTTTTGTCTTTACCGCTAAACTGTTTATGTTTTAATGAGACCCCCTAGTTCTCGTGGAAGGGCCTTCCTATAAGCAGAGTCTATCACATTCTTGGGGCAGCCTCTCTGCAAAAAAAAACTTTGACGGGGATGAGTTTATTGAACAATCTAAGGAGTTAGTTATTATCTTTCTAAGGCGCATGAACTGTCCATACGGGACTGACAATTTCACATCGGGCGGGTGGAAGCTACCATAGTACAAGAGTGAATTTGTGGAAGTGGGTTTCCTATAGACAGTAGTACATAGATTACACATTCAGATATTCCACAAATTCATCGATTTGTGCCATGGTATCTGTCTACACTATAAAGACATCGTCAATGAATATCACAAATACCTTAATATATGCCACAAAAGGATTTCTCACCGTAAATACATATTGATCTTCGAAAACTGCAGGAAACAAATTAGCAAAAGTACAGGAGACCGGAGTCCCCATGGCTGTCCCCGTTTTTTGTTTATATCACTTTTTGCCAAACATAAAGGCATAATGGGTTAAAATAAACTGCAATGCTCCAGTCACAATATTCCACATACCCATGAGTTTTACCTTGCCTCACAAGAATACTGCGGATACACTGGACCCCCAATTGTTGTGGTATCCTGGTGTATAGGCTTTCTACATCAATAGATGCCAACAAATATCCATCTTGCCATTCTAAGTCCCTAATCGCCTCCAAAAATCACTGGGTCTTCCAAATAGGATTCATTGATGATGACAGGTACCATGGACAGGTACCATGGTGCAATTGGATGAATTTGTGGAATATCTGAATGTGACCAATCACATGAATATGCAATTTACCAGTAAGATAGATATTGAGGAGTTGGAGCATCTAGATTGATGAAGCATGTGCAGGAATAGAGAGAGTGCAAGTCCCAGATCATGGTGGGGACAGAAACCGTATACTATTACAAAGAGAAGCTTCATGGGGTATCAAGACAAAGGCAATGGGTCCTTTGGGGTTCAATGATGAGAACAATTTAGAAGTATTCGTATAGTTTTGCTTTAGTTTTTGTACTCTGTTTTGTTTTGAGTCGTCTTATGTAGTGATGGTTACGTAGCTGGCGTAAGGGTATTTTATGTGTATGCGCCAGCGTCGTCACGTTGAGGCCTGAGGTAGCGCGAAATGGCTGTTGCCTTTTTCTGTGCTGTACCCGCTTTGGATCAATAAAAGCTGCAGAAAGAATATTGGCGAGTGCCATTGTTTCTTTTATCTACATGTTAATACAACTTTTTGATCACTTTTTATTCAATGTGGGTGGGTGGTAAGGTGACAAACAGCATTTTTTATTTTTTATTTTTAACAGTGTTCACCATGCAAGCTAACTAACATGATCATTTTATAGTGTGGTTCATAAGGGACATGCCAATACCAACTACTTTATTGTATTTTTTTAAAACTTGATGATCTATTTTTACTGTGCTTTTTCTTATTTTTCAACATTGTATTTTTTTTATTTTTTATTTATTTTTCTTTTAGTCCCATTAGTACATTTTCACCATAGGTCAGGAAGGGGTTAAACATCCCCAAACTCCAGAGCTTTTATGCCCCAGTAATGAGACGAGCTCCTGATTTGTGCTTTCTGGCTCTCAGCATCCCCCGCTGATCAGCGGTTTGAACGAGCTGTTTGCCCAGCTTCCACCACACCCCATAGGGAATACCATAAAAACAAAACCCAGAAAATGATGGCAGAATTGCATTTTTTTCAGTATCCCACTATAGTGTATGTATTATTAAATGGTTCTATTAGAAACAAGCCCTTATATGGCTATGTGAACGGAAAAGTAAAAAAATAAGCTATGGCTCCGCGAAGGCAGGGAGTAAAAAATGGAAACGTAAAAAGGGAAAATCGCTACGTCATGAAGGGGTTAATATAGTATACTTTACTTATATCAAGTATTTATTTTTTACCCATCAAGGATATAAGCCATATGACAACTAGAGAATACAATCTTCCTTCAAAACTATAACAGGATGCTGCATGGGGAAACAGGTACGTGGTATAAAAGATGCTAGATACGGCAAAATAGTGAACATTATTCAGCATTTTTTAGGATGGATAAAACACTGAACGGGGCACTAACCTGAATGAGGAAGGTGGTCTGTTGTCTGGCGTCCTGGACGATAAAGGACCAAACAGTTTTCTTTGATCTTCTCTTGGTGTGAAAGGTCTTTTGGTTTTCAGAGTCCGAAGAGAATTTCTGGCTTCATTTATTATTTCTGCGCTGGTCTTCTGGACAGAATTGGGGGGTTTATAAAAAGGGTCTGATCTCTTATCACGGGAGGAAGACATCTTCTGTAAAGACTTGGATTCTTCCATCCGGTCACAATAATACCATTACCAGCAGCACCAGCTAAAAGACAATAAAGATAATCAAGCAGAGAAATGCACTTCCAGGAGAACGGCCTCTACACTTAGGCCCCTTTCACACGAGCGTCACAGGATTAGGTCCAAATGTGTTCAGTGAAACTCGCACTGCTTTGGAAGCAAGTTCAGTCCGTTTTGTCTGCGATTGCGTTTAGCTGTTCAGTTTTTTCCGCGCGGGTGCAATGCGTTTTGATGCGTTTTTCACGCGCGTGATAAAAAACGGAAGGTTTACAAACAACATCTCCTAGCAACCATCAGTGAAAAACGCGTTGTGCCCGCACTTGCTTCTGGATGCAATGCGTTTTTCACTGAAGCCCCATTCACTTCCAGGGCTGCGTGAAAAGCGCAGAAAATAGAACATGCTGCGTTTTTCACGCAACGCAGAACTGATGTGTGAAAAAACACTCTTGTACACAGACCTATTGAAATGAATGGGTCAGGATTCAGTGCGGGTGCTATGCGTTCACATCACGCATCGCACCCGCGCGGAAAACTCGCTGGTGCAAAAAGGGGCCTTACAGATGATACCAACTTAGGGAGAGTTTGAGCCATTTCCATCTGAGATCCGCAAGCAGGACTTTTTTTCCCCCATCTAAAAAAAAAAACTGATCTCATACCGAAATGGCTTAAACGGATGCCAAATGTGCAACAGAATCCGTTTTTTTTTTGGATCCTGTTTTGCTTTTGCCTGGTGGCTTCTGCTGTGGAATACCCTGTGAATCCGCCATGTGAACAGGCTTTTAGGCCTCTTTCACATGAACTATACGGATTGGCTCCAGATGTGTTCAGGGTGAGTTCCGTGAAACTCACACTATTTTGCAAGCAAGTTCAGTCAGTTTTGTCTGCAATTGCGTTCAGTTGTTCCATTTTTCCCGTGTGGGTGCAATCAGACTGCATCCAGGTGACATCCGGTCGCAATGCGTTTTTCACTGAAGCCCCATTCACTTCTATGGGGCCAGGGCTGCGGGAAAAGTACAGAACGTAGAACATGCTGCGACTCTCACACATCACAGAAATGACACAGACCGACTGAAATGAATGGGTCAGGATTCAGTGCGGCAGCTGTGCGTTCACGTCACGTATTGCACCCGCGCGGAAAACTCGCTCATGTGAAAGGGGCCTAAGGATGAGTTCACACAGTTGCCAAAAAAAGACAATGCTGAATCCACTTCCACAGTCTGCACTTTTTTTGGCGTGTTTTTTGATGTACCGGTGAAATCAATGGGAGGTGGGCTGCACGTTTTCTGTGCGGATTTTAGGTGCAGAAAACGCCACACAAAAACTCTGCCTGAAGTTGGTTTAGTTCCTGTGGCTTCAGTGGTTGGCACACGTATGGAGGCATCTGTGGCTGCCCCCTCAACCACTCTGGGGGCACACCAGCGGCTCCCCAACTGTTATGCTGGCATCTAACACAGGGTGATCTGTGGCTGCCCCTAGGCACCTGCCTATCACAGGGGCATGGGTCTGGGTTGTGTCATTTCTAAATATCGGACTGTGCACGGTAATGATACACGTCAGGAACACTGGTCATTCTCCAGCTCTTACTAACTTATACAGACCAACTCGCCACCAAAATAAAGTTTCAGTCAAATTTGCTATGATGGTGAATAATTCAGGAGCAGCTGCAGGGGCACAATGCGCTGGCAGAGCACGTGCATCAATATGTAATGTGACGTGCCCAGAGAGCAGCGTGACAGGTCACCATGGTAACCAACACTTCCCCCGCTTACAAAGCAGGGGGCTCACTACAACTACGAGGCCACAGTAGCGGCCGACACTGAGAGAAGACCGAGCCACCACACCGGCAAAACTCACCTCGGTGCAGAACGACAACCGACCACTGTGCAACTTGTGGCCGCCGCCGCCGTCTCCACGGAGCAGGGCAGCACTGCGCCTGCGCACTGGCCGGACGAGAGGGGCGGAGTCTGCTGTGTTGTTGTTACCTGTTGTGAGGCGGGGGACGGTGACGAAAGCCATGTGTGAACAGGGTTTTGGATTTTCAACATTATAGTCAAAAACACCGAAAGGAAATGTTCCTCAAATCTGCTATGGTTTAAGGAATAGGCGGTGTATTATACAGCTGTTCTTTAGAGGCGTTACTGATGCGACTTCCTATGATATTATTGGAGGGGCTCCCTATGATGCAGGCTTTGTGGTGCCTGGCCCCATACGCTAGGGTTGGGGCAAGGAGTTCGCTTGCAGTGCCTGCCATACAGTACTCCTTCTGATGGAAAGCGTCTAAGTAGGCATGAGCCAACTTCAATTTTTAAAGTTCGGGTATATGCTGAATTGCGTTATGGATTCCGTTATACATTCCATTATGATAGAAGTCTAAGGCCTGCATAATGGATATGTCCGGTTTCCGTTATGCAGAAGCGGACTCCTGCATAATACCTCTAAAAGCGTTCCGTTATGCATGCCGTCCTTGAGCAGGGGTGCACCACCAATGAGGCCAGGTGAGGCGATTGCCTCAGGCAGCACCAGGTAGGGGCAAGAGGGGAACAGCTGCTAGGCCTGGTCTGAGAGAGCGATCTTTACTAGCCACAGGAATGGGGGCGGCATGAAAGGAAGGGGTTGTGAAAAAATTACTGGGGGAGGGGGGCCCCCCATTCAAAAATATGCTGTGGGACCCAGTAATTTCTAGTTACGCCACTGGCAGGGCATTAACTAAGCACTGAGAGAAGGGTAAAAGATATACAGAGGGCACAGCACTATTGCTGTTAGGTTGGGTTCACAAGAGCGTTATCACACTCTGGTCTTCTGCTTTCACTGGAGCAGAAGGACAAATATAATGGAAGTGCTAAATTGAGCACAAATCTTAAAGTAATAGAACAGAGCAGGCGCCATTAACTATAACGGGGTCTGCTCAGGATGCTGCTTCTTTACCAGAGGACCCGACAACGCGGATGTGGATAGATAGTATTAAATCAAAGTATAGCATCAGATGCATATCTAGCACACAAATGCAGTGCTAGAACTACATAATTACAATGCTGAAACTAAGCACAGAATGTAGATACAGCACTAGAACAAAGCTCATAACACAAATACTACACCATAACCAGGTTCACTAAATAAATGCAGCACCAGAATTAAGCCTATGAGTCAAATACAGTGCCAGAACCAAGCTCACTACAGAAATACAGCACCAAAATTTAAAATATCTTTAAAGTCATCAATATGTGATCTGCAGGAGTCTTACTTCCAGAATCTCAGCCTCGTCCTCATCTTTTAATATCATATCCATTGGTCACATGGCCTTTTTGAAGCTCAATCCCATTACAGTACAAAAATATCCTCTTATGTGTGCCAATACAAAAAATGCAGCACAAAGTATATGAACTGTGATGTCACACGCAAGAATAAAGCACATATGCTGTCACAGAGCAAAAATATGCAAAAGTAAAGCTTAACAAAAGAGATATTGCAAACAGCAGAAGTAACCATGAGGCTCCATTGAAACACTGAAAGAGCATTCACACGACCGAATTTTCGGTCCACATCGGATCAGCATTTTTTGCGGATCAGATGGGGACCCATTTATTACAGTGGGCCCTGCAAAAAAAAAAAAAAAAAGAGCATGTCCTATTCTTATCCGTTTAGCAGACAGTAATAAGCATTTCTAACAAAGGGCAAGACGTGCTGATCCACAAATGCGGAATGCACAAGGCTGGTATTCATGTTTTGCGGATCTACAATTTGAGGTCTGCAAAATGGATACGGTCGTGTGAATGCTCCCTTAGAAAAGGTCATATTAAATTATCCCTGTATATGTTTTTACTAGAGATGAGTGAAGTTTTCAAAAATTTGATTCGGACGCTTCGCCAAATTTTTCCAACAAATTCAATTAGAATGAATTAGTGATTAAGTGCGTAAAAATCAGCTATTTGCCGGCTGCAGAGTGCGTGTATATGGGTGTACATCACTGTGCATTGCATAAACATTCATAGCTAGTCCGCTGTGCATTCGTATGACAGTCAGTTGACAGGCGTCACTCTTAGAATCAGTTTACACTTGGAATCAGCCTTACATGTCAAGGACTTAAGCTACAGTGGCCCAAGATTCTACTATAGGGTGAAAGAGCCCCATCTTTTTACACCGTCTGCTGATTCCATATAGATTGCTAGAGAACCAGTTCTGTTACACGCTGATACAAATATGGCCCCCATGACAGAGTGGAGAGGGTGTCAGCAGTAAGTTTGTGTTGACGTCACTGTTTATTTTTCCAGCATTTGGTCAGTAATTGATCAGTATTGCTAAGGCCAAAAGAAAACAGGAGTGGGTCCAAAACAGAGTTGACTTGTGATTGGAATATTTGCATGTCTTCTGTGTTTTGTACCCACTCCTGCTTTTAGCTTCCAAATCATGAGCCTTATGGATGCTCCAAAGACAGAATCTGTTGTGTTTTTCATTTTTCAGTTCTTCTGACAGATCAGAAGTGTAAAATCTGGGTATTTTTGATATCTCTTTATAGTTTTTTCCAAAAAGATGTCATTTATAATGCCCATAAAATGACAACCACTGCTTACATGTTGTTTACTTATATAGAAAAATCTATCCTTGCCATTACCACGCTCTTCATGTCACTTCCAGAGATTGGTCTGGTCACCACCAAGAAGTTTCCCATCCTCTATTATCTAATATTAGTTATAATAAGTTTCCTACAATGAATGATAAATAGACACGGACACATTGTTTGCTACCTCATCTGGTGACTTTTATTTATTAAAAGGGCAGAAATTTTGAAATGGCCCTGTTGATGGAAAACCCCTAACTCACAAAGAGTCGTCCTTCAACACTCAGGAGAGGAAAAACCCCCAGTGGAGGAAACCTCTAGGGGGCCATGGCTGAAGGACTGCCCCTCCCCTGGGCAAGGGGGTAAAAAGTCAATATTTTATGTGAAGTAGCTCTGGACAATCAGGTAAATGCCATGTCCAGAATTGAGAACAGAGACCGAGCCCGGAATCTGTCTCTTGATGCAGCAGATTAAATATACATCTGACTGCGGAAAGTCCGGTAAGTGTCATATCCAGTAGCGAGAACAGAGACCAAGCCTGGAATCTGTCTCTTGATGCAGCAGATATAATATATACAGTCATGTGAAAAAATTAGGACACCCTTTGAAAGCATGTGGTTTTTTGTAACATTTTTAATAAAAGGTTATTTCATCTCCGTTTCAACAATACAGAGAGATTAAAGTAATCCAACTAAACAAAGAAAACTGAAGAAAAGTCTTTTCAAGATCTTCTGTAAATGTCATTCTACAAAAATGCCTATTCTAACTGAGGAAAAAGATAGGACACCCTCACATGTATTCCCTCTTAAATTGGCTCAGACCTCACACAGGTATATCACACCAGGTGCACATAATTAGTAGATCGTTACTCTGCATGTTGAATGAGGCTTGCCCTATTTAAACCTCAGACATTTAGTTTGGTGTGCTCCTGACTGTTGAAGTGAGAGTGAGCACCATGGTGAGAGCAAAAGAGCTGTCAGAGGACTTCAGAAAAAAGATTGTAGCAGCCTATGAGTCTGGGAAGGGATTTAAAAAGATCTCAAAAGATTTTGAAATCAGCCATTCCACTGTCCGGAAGATAGTCTACAAGTGGAGGGCTTTCAAAACAACTGCCAACATGCCCAGGACTGGTCGCCCCAGCAAGTTCACCCCAAGAGCAGACCGCAAGATGCTAAAAGCGGTCTCCAAAAACCCTAAAGTGTCATCTCGAGAACTACAGCAGGCTCTGGCTACTGTTGATGTAGAAGTACATGCCTCTACAATCAGAAAGAGACTGTTTAACTTGCATGGGAGGTGTGCAAGGAGGAAACCTTTGCTTTCCAAGAGAAACATCGAGGCCAGACTGACATTTGCCAGAGATAAAGTTGACAAAGACCAGGACTTCTGGAATAATGTTCTTTGGACAGATGAGTCCAAAATTGAATTATTTGGACACAACAGCAGAGGACATGTTTGGCGTAAACCAAACACAGCATTCCAAGAAAAGAACCTCATACCAACTGTGAAGCATGGAGGTGGAAGTGTCATGGTTTGGGGCTGCTTTGCTGCAGCAGGACCTGGTCAGCTCACCATCATAGAATCCACGATGAATTCTACTGTGTATCAGAAGGTGCTTGAAGAACATGTGAGACCATCAGTTAGAAAATTAAAGCTGAAGCGGAACTGGACCATGCAACATGACAATGACCCAAAACATACTAGTAAATCAACCAAAGATTGGCTGAAAAAGAAGAAATGGAGAGTCCTGGAATGGCCAAGTCAAAGTCCAGATTTGAATCCCATTGAGATGCTGTGGGGTGACTTGAAAAGGGCTGTACGTGCAAGAAACCCCTCAAACATCTCACAGCTGAAAAAGTTCTGCATTGAGGAGTGGGGTAAAATTTCCTCAGACCGATGTCGAAGACTGGTAGATGGCTACAAGAACCGTCTCACTGCAGTTATTTCAGCCAAAGGAGGTAACACTCGCTATTAGGGGCAAGGGTGTCCTATCTTTTTCCTCAGTTAGAATAGGCATTTTTGTAGAATGACATTTACAGAAGATCTTGAAAAGACTTTTCTTCAGTTTTCTTTGTTTAGTTGGATTACTTTAATCTCTCTGTATTGTTGAAACGGAGATGAAATAACCTTTTATTAAAAATGTTACAAAAAACCACATGCTTTCAAAGGGTGTCCTAATTTTTTCACATGACTGTATCTAACTGCGGAAAGTCCGGTAATTGCCATGTCCAGTGGTGAGAACAGAGACCAAGCCTGGAATTTGTCTCTTGATGCAGCAGATAAAATATATATCTAACTGCTGAAAGTCCGGTAAATGCCATGTCCAGTGGTGAGAACAGAGACTAAGCCTGGAATCTGTCTCTTGATGCAGAAGATAAAATATATATCTAACTGTGGAAAGTCCGGTAAATGCCATGTTCGGTATTAAATCCAGCAATGTCTAGATGGTTTTAGTTGTCTTCCTGGCACTCCGCCCCTGGTTCTTAACCTTAGATTTTATTGGGGGTTTTCAGGGTCCTGGGTCTTTTTCCTCAGAACGATGGAGATGCCTTCTCGGGACAACTCTAATGACAAACACTGAGAATAAAAGAAAAGGGAAATTTATCATGAAATGGCTTTCTTCAATATATTATCATTAAACAGCTTACTGGGTGCATGAGACCTTCATGTATAATCTGCTCACCTGAAAATCTGTATAATTCATGGCAGGGTAAACTGTCAAGCCGAAGAATCCCGTCCACTCACCCACCAGGCCTGTTATAGAGAAGATCTGCAGAAGAGAGAGGGATGGAATAGAAGATATTAGTGCCCAGCAGTACTCACCAGTGGTTCTGGTATAGAGTTGGGTGGGAGGATCACAGATCCACCAAGAGTTTCTATATGACTATTACATAGGACACATGTGGTTACTTAAGATGGCAAATAGAGACATAAACTCACCTCTTTACAGCTATCAGTGGTACATAGAAGGAAGACCTACAGCAACTGGAAGGAGATGTTAAGGAGAAGTAACAGAAGTCTATTAATATTGTGTTTTCTATACTGTCATGTCTCATCTATGCTGCAATAAAGTCACTGGAAGCAGATAATCACCAGTGTATCCAGCACACAATATTAAGATGTATATTGTTATCCACTTGGAAGGTCTTAGGGAAATCAATATGGATATACTAAGGCCAAAACGCCAAAAAACTCCCGCTTAGGACCAACCAAAATGTTATTAAAATGTTACTTGTATTTCTTAATAACTTAAAATGCAAATATATCTACACAAATAATTGTACCAGCCGGCTATAAAAGGATACAGATTAGCAGTGCCACAATGGTCACCAAGGTTGATGCCAGTCTAATGTGGCACATGCAACGACTGCTGAGGGATCTCTTGTACAGGCATATAGATTGACACAGGTTATATATGGCAAAACTGAAAAATGCCACTCCTGCGCTGATCCTGTGGACGAGGGGATTGGTCTTTATCTACAATGTAGAGAGAGATATAAATGTCACAATGAGCTCGTTATGGAGATCTTAGAATGCAGAAGAGCAGAGTCCGCAGGTGGAGTGCAATTACACAGGGGCAGTAATACCTAAGGATAGTTACCAGGGGGTATCATGGTAATGTATGCTTCATTTGGCACTATGCCACTGAGCATCAGACACTATAGGGGAGATTTACTACTAGTGTCACAATTTACACTAAGAATACGAATTACATTCTTGTTATTAGACAAATTTACTATTCTGGTGTATGGACCCAGATTCAGGGCAGAAATGTGTCTTATACTTTATAGTTTTACTTAAAAAAATTGTCAAGATTTTGGTGCGTTTTGTCGCACATGAAGATGCATTTAGGCCACACCCCTTTCCTTTAGGCGACCCTCCTCTTTATCGGACAAGGCATATAAAGCTTAGCAAAGTGTGTCAAACACTTGGCAAATGTGATACTACACATGGACACCAGTTTTTTGGTGCAAAATGCACATTTTGAAATAGAATTTCCGCCCCTATGTTTTCTATGGAACAAACACTAAATGGGGCCCCAGCCCAGTATATATGTAACCCTGGGCCCAGGTATTGACCCCCCTACATGTAATTGTTCTGATTCCTCTGTGTATTTATACTTTATATAAAATCTGACTAACCGAAAATGCACCGGTCAAGGCTGTCCCAATACATGCCAGCCATCCCATGGCATAGAGGATTCTCTGGCCAATGATCTGTCGCTTCTCTGATGGCTCAGAATGAATGATCATGAACCTGTATTTGACGGAAGCGATGCCAGCTCCTGAAATAGACAATACATGTTATCAGTCAGAGATTTCCATAGGTCATTTCTATAAACACTTGCAATAACCTTCAGGAGTCAATGATGATTACAATCTCTAGTGATGGCCACCGCTCAGTGCTGGATAGTGATCATAGATCTGGAGATCTTCATCATGTAGTCTCCCTATAGGAAGCTGCATCCACTTATATCCTACAATGGATATAACCATGAAGACGACTGTGAAGACCACCGATTCGGGGAACTCTTCTCCCGTGTTACTGTGAAATAAAGCAAAATATTGGAAGTTACTAGGACATGAGTCGGAAATGTCTCATCAAGAGCAGAGGAGAATTTATGCACTTTTACCTGCCCTGCCATATATCTATTACTTCCCCAGTACACCCAGTGATATGGTCCCTGCGGAGAAGCAGAGGAACTGGGTAAAACTCGTTAAGAAATGAATAATTATTACTATCATCACCACCATTATTATTATTATGACATTTATAGTGGACACATTGATGTTCTATAG
Source organism: Bufo gargarizans (assembly GCF_014858855.1). Taxonomy (NCBI): domain Eukaryota; kingdom Metazoa; phylum Chordata; class Amphibia; order Anura; family Bufonidae; genus Bufo; species Bufo gargarizans. Next base: position 287,693,929 of record NC_058083.1, on the reverse strand, counting down.
ACTTATAGTCATTGTGATATTTCCCACATGAACAATAAGATGGAGCTTATTAATAATCCACTAGTAGTAATTCTAATGTAATAATACCCTCCCAGGAATGATACCGCAGTAATGCTAATAATTATACTACACAGTCAGGAATCTGGCCCCCGTCCCCTCTTACCTGATGTATGGATATTTTGAATGGCCTAAGATGACAGTAATGGTGGTCGTGGAACAGAGACCTAATAGCATCCATATGGACAAGAAGATAGGCAAGAATGCCAAACCCTGGATCTCCATGATGCAAGGAAAAGATTTGCTCAGCAAAAGCAAAAGCCAATCTGTCTCTCTGTATTCACAGTTAATTTGGCCAAGGTAAAGTCAGCCAGTGGTTTTCCTAGGCTCAGAACTTGGTGATGTCACTAGCTTCTGTGATGTCATCACATATGCTTGAATCTGATTGGTCCTCAGGCTCCTCACTAGTTTCTGTGATGTCATCAATGTTTTCTCATCATCACACATGCCTGAATATGATTGGTCCTCAGTATTATATACTTTATAAATGGCAGAATCTCTTAGTTATACAATGACAAATCACACACTACCATATCACTAGGTGACCAACCCTGCTGCCATATCTGCCCCTCTCCCTTTTCCATTTAGTAAATGAAGGCACCATGAAGGTATCTGGGTTCTGCAGATGGCACTGGGGGTGAAATTGTTACCTGTCTCATCTCCGCTCTCCAGAGGCAGACTGGGAACTTAAAGTGGCCCTGGAAAAAATAAGAAAAGTGGCCCCGTTTTGTAAATGGGTTCAAATTGATGGAAGGCAGGACCAGCAATACTATATTGTGGCACATTATACCACGCTGCTCCTTAGTCTTCATGTTATCACACAAGCTGGTAAGTATTACAACAGCAAAATCTCCTCAAAACCATACAATATACTGAACCAATGAGGATATGGAGTAATAATAATAAATAAATGAGGCTCAAACGATTAACCATAAATTGGTGATAAGGAAAAAATTTGATCCTTGCCACCTCTGGCGTGTGTTGCTGATTCTTTCTTTCCAAGTCTAAAGGGGTAGTAATTATCCAGCAAATCTTGCGTCACAAACACAGAGCACCCGCTCCGATAGGAGTGACCTTGTCTGGAACCTGTCCTTCAGTGACCGTATTCCTAAAAAGCCCTCACTCTATTCCCATGGGGAATAGAGTGACTGTCTGTGACAGTGACTGTCACACTGTCACATTTAGGACAGAAATACAGATTTTTGGTTAGGGTGAAAAAACCCTCTAATATACTGCACATCTGGGATTACACATGCATAAGTGACTGTCACATTTAGGACAGAAATGCAGCTTTTTGGTTAGGGTAAAAAAAAAAACTCTAATATACTGCACATCTAAGATTACACATGCATAAGTGACTGTCACAATTAGGCCATAAATACGGCTTTGGCATACTGGGGTGAAAAAAGCCTCTCATATACTGCACATCTGGTTTACACATGCATAAGTGACTGTCACATTTAGGACAAATACAGCTTTTTGGTTAGGGTAAAAAAAACACTAATATACTGCACATCTGGGATTAGACAAGCATAAGTGACTGTCCCATTTAGGCTATAAATGCGGCTTTTTGGTTACTGGGGTGAAAAATACCTCTAATATATTGCACATCTGGGATTACACATGCACAAGTGACTGTCACATTTAGGCCATAAATACGTCTTTGGTATACTGGCAGGGGCGTAACTATACGGGAAGCAGGGGAAGCGGCTGCTTTGTGGCCCTGACCCAGAAGGGGCCCATCCAGGAGGAGGAGGACTAAAAGATTTTGTCAGGGCCCCCTCAACAGTATTACACAATGAAATAATATACAGTGACAGTATAGATAGTGTACAAAATAGATGGAACAGCTGCCGGGCCTGGTCTGAGAGAGCGATCTTTACTAGCCACAGGAATGGGGGCGGCATGAAAGGAAGGGGTTGTGAAAAAATTACTGGGGGAGGGGGGCCCCCATTCAAAAATATGCTGTGGGACCCAGTAATTTCTAGTTACGCCACTGGCAGGGCATTAACTAAGCACTGAGAGAAGGGTAAAAGATATACAGAGGGCACAGCACTATTGCTGTTAGGTTGGGTTCACAAGAGCGTTATCACACTCTGGTTTTCTGCTTTCACTGGAGCAGAAGGACAAATATAATGGAAGTGCTAAATTGAGCACAAATCTTAAAGTAATAGAACAGAGCAGGCGCCATTAACTATAACAGGGTCTGCTCAGGATGCTGCTTCTTTACCAGAGGACCCGACAACGCAGATGTGGATAGATAGTATCAGATCAAAGTATAGCATCAGATGCATATCTAGCACACAAATGCAGTGCTAGAACTACATAATTACAATGCTGAAACTAAGCACAGAATGTAGATACAGCACTAGGACAAAGCTTATAACACAAATACTACACCATAACCAAGTTCACTACATAAATGCAGCATCAGAATTAAGCCTATGAGTCAAATACAGTGCCAGAACCAAGCTCACTACAGAAATATAGCACCAAAATTTAAAATATCTTTAAAGTCATCAATATGTGATCTGCAGGAGTCTTACTTCCAGAATCTCAGCCTCGTCCTCATCTTTTGATATCATATCCATTGGTCACATGGCCTTTTTGTAGCTCAATCCCATTACAGTACAAAAATATCCTCTTATGTGTGCCAATACAAAAAATGCGGCACAAAGTATATGAACTGTGATGTCACACGCAAGAATAAAGCACATATGCTGTCACAGAGCAAAAATGTACAAAAAGTAAAGCTTAACAAAAGAGATATTGCAAACAGCAGAAGTAACCATGAGGCTCCATTGAAACACTGAAAGAGCATTCACACGACCGAATTTTCGGTCCACATCGGATCAGCATTTTTTGCGGATCAGATGGGGACCCATTTATTACAGTGGGCCCTGCAAAAAAAAAAAGAGCATGTCCTATTCTTATCCATTTAGCAGACAGTAATAAGCATTTCTAACAAAGGGCAAGACGTGCTGATCCACAAATGCGGAATGCACAAGGCTGGTATTCATGTTTTGCGGATCTACAATTTGAGGTCTACAAAATGGATACGGTCGTGTGAATGCTCCCTTAGAAAAGGTCATATTAAATTATCCCTGTACATGTTTTTACTAGAGATGAGTGAAGTTTTCAAAAATTTGATTCGGACGCTTCGCCAAATTTTTCCAACAAATTCAATTAGAATGAATTAGTGATTAAGTGCGTTAAAAATCAGCTATTTGCCGGCTGCAGAGTGCGTGTATATGGGTGTACATCACTGTGCATTGCAGAAACATTCATAGCTAGTCCGCTGTGGTAGTGAAACAATTATTGTGCATTCGTATGACAGTCAGTTGACAGGCGTCACTCTTAGAATCAGTTTACACTTGGAATCAGCCTTACATGTCAAGGACTTAAGCTACAGTGGCCCAAGATTCTACTATAGGGTGAAAGAGCCTCATCTTTTTACACCGTCTGCTGATTCCATATAGATTGCTAAAGAACCAGTTCTGTTACACGCTGATACAAATATGGCCCCCATGACAGAGTGGAGAGGGTGTCAGCAGTAAGTTTGTGTTGATGTCACTGTTTATTTTTCCAGCATTTGGTCAGTAATTGATCAGTATTGCTAAGGCCAAAAGAAAACAGGAGTGGGTCCAAAACAGAGTTGACTTGTGATTGGAATATTTGCATGTCTTCTGTGTTTTGTACCCACTCCTGCTTTTAGCTTCCAAATCATGAGCCTTATGGATGCTCCAAAGACAGAATCTGTTGTGTTTTTCATTTTTCAGTTCTTCTGACAGATCAGAAGTGTAAAATCTGGGTATTTTTGATATCTCTTTATAGTTTTTTCCAAAAAGATGTCATTTATAATGCCCATAAAATGACAACCACTGCTTACATGCTGTTTACTTAGATAGAAAAATCTATCCTTGCCATTACCACGCTCTTCATGTCACTTCCAGAGATTGGTCTGGTCACCACCAAGAAGTTTCCCATCCTCTATTATCTAATATTAGTTATAATAAGTTGCCTACAATGAATGATAAATAGACACGGACACATTGTTTGCTACCTCATCTGGTGACTTTTATTTATTAAAAGGGCAGAAATTTGGAAATGGCCCTGTTGATGGAAAACCCCTAACTCACAAAGAGTCGTCCTTCAACACTCAGGAGAGGAAAAACCCCCAGTGGAGGAAACCTCTAGGGAGCCATGGCTGAAGGACTGCCCCTCCCCTGGGCAAGGGGGTAAAAAGTCAATATTTTATGTGAAGTAGCTCTGGACAATCAGGTAAATGCCATGTCCAGAATTGAGAACAGAGACCGAGCCCGGAATCTGTCTCTTGATGCAGCAGATTAAATATACATCTGACTGCGGAAAGTCCGGTAAGTGTCATATGCAGTAGCGAGAACAGAGACCAAGCCTGGAATCTGTCTCTTGATGCAGCAGATATAATATATATCTAACTGCGGAAAGTCCGGTAATTGCCATGTCCAGTGGTGAGAACAGAGACCAAGCCTGGAATCTGTCTCTTGATGCAGCAGATAAAATATATATATCTAACTGCTGAAAGTCCGGTAAATGCCATGTCCAGTGGTGAGAACAGAGACCAAGCCTGGAATCTGTCTCTTGATGCAGAAGATAAAATATATATCTAACTGTGGAAAGTCCGGCAAATGCCATGTTCGGTATTAAATCCAGCAATGTCTAGATGGTTTTAGTTGTCTTCCTGGCACTCCGCCCCTGGTTCTTAACCTTAGATTTTATTGGGGGTTTTCAGGGTCCTGGGTCTTTTTCCTCAGAACGATGGAGATGCCTTCTCGGGACAACTCTAATGACAAACACTGAGAATAAAAGAAAAGGGAAATTTATCATGAAATGGCTTTCTTCAATATATTATCATTAAACAGCTTACTGGGTGCATGAGACCTTCATGTATAATCTGCTCACCTGGAAATCTGTATAATTCATGGCAGGGTAAACTGTCAAGCCGAAGAATCCCGTCCACTCACCCACCAGGCCTGTTATAGAGAAGATCTGCAGAAGAGAGAGGGATGGAATAGAAGATATTAGTGCCCAGCAGTACTCACCAGTGGTTCTGGTATGGAGTTGGGTGGGAGGATCACAGATCCACCAAGAGTTTCTATATGACTATTACATAGGACACGTGGTTACTTAAGATGGCAAATAGAGACATAAACTCACCTCTTTACAGCTATCAGTGGTACATAGAAGGAAGAAGCTGCCCAAACCTACAGCAACTGGAAGGAGATGTTAAGGAGAAGTAACAGAAGTCTATTAATATTGTGTTTTCTATACTGTCATGTCTCATCTATGCTGCAATAAAGTCACTGGAAGCAGATAATCACCAGTGTATCCAGCACACAATATTAAGATGTATATTGTTATCCACTTGGAAGGTCTTAGGGAAATCAATATGGATATACTAAGGCCAAAACGCCAAAAAACTCCCGCTTAGGACCAACCAAAATGTTATTAAAATGTTACTTGTATTTCTTAATAACTTAAAATGCAAATATATCTACACAAATAATTGTACCAGCCGGCTATAAAAGGATACAGATTAGCAGTGCCACAATGGTCACCAAGGTTGATGCCAGTCTAATGTGGCACATGCAACGACTGCTGAGGGATCTCTTGTACAGGCATATAGATTGACACAGGTTATATATGGCAAAACTGAAAAATGCCACTCCTGCGCTGATCCTGTGGACGAGGGGATTGGTCTTTATCTACAATGTAGAGAGAGATATAAATGTCACAATGAGCTCGTTATGGAGATCTTAGAATGCAGAAGAGCAGAGTCCGCAGGTGGAGTGCAATTACACAGGGGCAGTAATACCTAAGGATAGTTACCAGGGGGTATCATGGTAATGTATGCTTCATTTGGCACTATGCCACTGAGCATCAGACACTATAGGGGAGATTTACTACTAGTGTCACAATTTACACTAAGAATACGAATTACATTCTTGTTATTAGACAAATTTACTATTCTGGTGTATGGACCCAGATTCAGGGCAGAAATGTGTCTTATACTTTATAGTTTTACTTAAAAAAATTGTCAAGATTTTGGTGCGTTTTGTCGCACATGAAGATGCATTTAGGCCACACCCCTTTCCTTTAGGCGACCCTCCTCTTTATCGGACAAGGCATATAAAGCTTAGCAAAGTGTGTAAAACACTTGGCAAATGTGATACTACACAGGACACCAGTTTTTTGGTGCAAAATGCACATTTTCAAATAGAATTTCCGCCCCTATATTTTCTATGGAACAAACACTAAATGGGGCCCCAGCCCAGTATATATGTAACCCTGGGCCCAAGCATTGACCCCCCTACATGTAATTGTTCTGATTCCTCTGTGTATTTATACTTTATATAAAATCTGACTAACCGAAAATGCACCGGTCAAGGCTGTCCCAATACATGCCAGTCATCCCATGGCATAGAGGATTCTCTGGCCAATGATATGTCGCTTCTCTGATGGCTCAGAATGAATGATCATGAACCTGTATTTGACGGAAGCGATGCCAGCTCCTGAAATAGACAATACATGTTATCAGTCAGAGATTTCCATAGGTCATTTCTATAAACACTTGCAATAACCTTCAGGAGTCAATGATGATTACAATCTCTAGTGATGGACACCGCTCAGTGCTGGATAGTGATCATAGATCTGGAGTCACTGAGATCTTCATCATGTAGTCTCCCTATAGGAAGCTGCATCCACTTACCTACAATGGATATAACCATGAAGACGACTGTGAAGACCACCGATTCGGGGATCTCTTCTCCCGTGTTACTGTGAAATAAAGCAAAATATTGGAAGTTACTAGGACATGAGTCGGAAATGTCTCATCAAGAGCAGAGGAGAATTTATGCACTTTTACTTGCCCTGCCATATATCTATTACTTCCCCAGTACACCCAGTGATATGGTCCCTGCGGAGAAGCAGAGGAACTGGGTAAAACTCGTTAAGAAATGAATAATTATTACTATCATCACCACCATTATTATTATTATGACATTTATAGTGGACACATTGATGTTCTATAGACTTATAGTCATTGTGATATTTCCCACATGAACAATAAGATGGAGCTTATTAATAATCCACTAGTAGTAATTCTAATGTAATAATACCCTCCCAGGAATGATACCGCAGTAATGCTAATAATTATACTACACAGTCAGGAATCTGGCCCCCGTCCCCTCTTACCTGATGTATGGATATTTTGAATGGCCTAAGATGACAGTAATGGTGGTCGTGGAACAGAGACCTAATAGCATCCATATGGACAAGAAGATAGGCAAGAATGCCAAACCCTGGATCTCCATGATGCAAGGAAAAGATTTGCTCAGCAAAAGCCAATCTGTCTCTCTGTATTCACAGTTAATTTGGCCAAGGTAAAGTCAGCCAGTGTTTTTCCTAGGCTCAGAACTTGGTGATGTCACTAGCTTCTGTGATGTCATCACATATGCTTGAATCTGATTGGTCCTCAGGCTCCTCACTAGTTTCTGTGATGTCATCGATGTTGTCTCATCATCACACATGCCTGAATATGATTGGTCCTCAGTATTATATACTTTATAAATGGCAGAATCTCTTAGGTATACAATGACAGATCACACACTACCATATCACTAGGTGACCAACCCTGCTGCCATATCTGCCCCTCTCCCTTTTCCATTTAGTAAATGAAGGCACCATGAAGGTATCTGGGTTCTGCAGATGGCACTGGGGGTGAAATTGTTACCTGTCTCATCTCCACTCTCCAGAGGCAGACTGGGAACTTAAAGTGGCCCTGGAAAAAATAAGAAAAGTGGCCCCGTTTTGTAAATGGGTCCAAATTGATGGAAGGCAGGACCAGCAATACTATATTGTGGCACATTATACCACCCCAACAGAGCCAAATACCACAGTATATCACAAAATACTGCCAGAAGCACAAAATGCATCCCCAAAAACTTCCACTGGCCGGCCCTCTGGGCATCGGTCCACCAGGAAATTTCCGTGTAAGGTCTATGGTCAATCCAGCCCTGACTCCCTCCTTTCCAAATTTCTCCTAACATAAAGCCATAGATTGAGGTTGTAGGCATTTATTTTTACACTATATCTTGGGGAGGGGGACAAGTGTTGGTATTTTTTTTTTGTGCCAGAGTTGATTTTTTTTTTTTATGCAAATCCGGCACTGCCAGTGTTATGCTGCTCCTTAGTCTTCATGTTATCACACAAGCTGGTAAGTATTACAACAGCAAAATCTCCTCAAAACCATACAATATACTGAACCAATGAGGATATGGAGTAATTTAAACATTACTTTTACTAGTTCCAAAAATAAAATAAATGAGGCTCAAACGATTAACCATAAATTGGTGATAAGGAAAAAAATTGATCCTTGCCACCTCTGGCGTGTGTTGCTGATTCTATCTTTCCAAGTCTAAAGGGGTAGTAATTATCCTGCAAATTTTGCGTCACAAACACAGAGCACCCGCTCCGATAAGAGTGACCTTGTCTGGAACCTGTCCTTCAGTGACCGTATCCCTAAAAAGCCCTCACTCTATTCCCATGGGGAATAGAGTGAGTGACAGTGACTGTCACACTGTCACATTTAGGACAGAAATACAGATTTTTGGTTAGGGTGAAAAAATCCTCTAATATACTGCTGTCGCAACCAGACATCTGAGAAGATCTGACAGATGCCTTTCAGAACCTCCTCCTTGAGCTTTCTTTGTTTTGGTTTTCAGTTCCTCATCTCGTTAGCCTCTCTCAGCTGTCTTGTAGTTGGACTGATTGCATCCCTTTAAATTTCTCCCCATAATGCATTAGTGTGCGGTTTATACAACTTCCTGGAGTGTGTGTGCATGCTGATCCTATTTCCCAGTCTTCTACAAGTTAGTGTTGTACATTCATTTGTGATTTTATGTTTGCTGGATCCCAGGTGACCCTGACTCCCTCCGTGTCTAGTGTAGGGAGCTGGTGGTCGTATCCCCTCACTATTGCAGGGTGTTCAGGTGTTATATAGTCGAGGTACGAGGATATGCGATCATCCACCACTGGGGTGTTCGCATAGGCTGAGCAGAGTCAGGGAGAGTGCCAGGTCTTATGCAGGGGTCTCCCTTTTGTTCCTTAGTTTTGGATCCAGTGAGTCATATATTTATTTTGCATTGTCTTGTTTCCTGTACACCTTCCGTGACATTATAAACTGCCGAAACTGTCTCAAGCCGAAATCCGGTTTCACTTTTGACTGAACGCTTCGAGGGTCTTTCATTGGAGGTAGCTGATCTCCGTAAGACTGTTTCTCAGTTTCTAGTGACCGGTTCAGCTTGCGTTCAAGGAGTTTGTTCTGAGCCTAAGATCTCGCTCCCGGATCCCGGTTCTCCGGGGGTAGTGAGAATTTTGTGCGTTTCAGAGAGGCTTGCAAACTCCATTTTCGCCTTCTTCCCCATTCCTATGGTGATGAGGAACAGAGGGTGGGGATCATTATATCGCTGCTCAGGGGTAATGCTCAGTCGTGGGCCTTTTTGCTGCCGGTGGGGGCACGGCCCCTCCGTTCAGTGGATGAATTCTTTTTAGCCTTGGGTCAGATATATGATGATCCGGATCGTGTTGCTTTGGCTGAGTCTAGACTACGTCTGTTATGCCAGGGTAAACAATCCACAGAGAGATACTGCTCAGAATTTCGGAGATGGGCAGCTGATACTGGTTGGAATGATGCTGCACTCCGAAGTCAATTTTGCCATAGTCTTTCAGAGGGATTGAAAGATGCATTTTCCTTTCATGAGAGGCCTATCTCCTTGGACGCTGCTATGTCTCAGGCCGTTCGTATTGACAGGCGTCTTAGAGAGAGAGGAGAGACCTCTCCTTCCTGTCATACTCAGTCCCAGGACAGTGCAGCGGTCTCATTCTGTGCGCAGGGGTCTCAGTCGCTGTCAGCCCCTTCTGAGTAGGAGCCCATGCAGCTGGGGTTGATTGCCTCTGACAATAGAAGATTCAGCCCACATGGGAAGGTTTGTTTTTGTTGTGGAGGTATAAATCATTTGGCAAATGTTTGTCCCTCTAGGAGATTCAGGCAGTTTTCTGGGAGTAATAAAGAAACAAAAAGGAAAAAATCATAAAAAAATGTTCCATCTGTTACTATTGGCAGGGTTGAGGCGGAAATTGAAGGTTTTCCGTTTGCTTGTAGTTCCCGTTTTGTCCTGCCTGCCAGGGTGGCGCTAGAGAGCAAGAACATTTTTTGTGAGATTTTTGTAGATAGTGGAGCAGCTGTCAATCTCATTGATAATCATTTTGCGATAACTCATGGTTTCCAGGTATGCACTTTGGGAAAGGATATTCCTGTTTTTGCTATTGATTCCGCTCCACTTTCTCAGAAATCATTAAAGGGCATAGTTCATAATATTCGTTTAATTGTGAGTGATGCTCATGTTGAGGATGTGTCATGTTTCGTCCTTAACGGACTACCTACTCCTCTTGTGTTGGGGCTACCCTGGCTCACTAAACATAACCCCACCATTGATTGGCAAGCGAGGCAAATAAATGGTTGGAGTGACTTTTGCAGAGAGAATTGCCTCACGACATCTGTTTCTGAGGTTTCTACTAAGATTGTACCACCTTTTCTCTTTGAATTTTCAGATGTCTTCTCTGAGAGTGGAGTTCAGGATTTGCCCCCGCACAGGGAGTACGATTGCCCTATTAATCTCATCCCAGGCACCAAGCTGCCTAAATCTCGTTTATACAATCTTTCCCAATCTGAAAGGGTCGCTATGCGTGCTTATATCTCTGAGAGTCTGAGAAAAGGACACATACGACCCTCGAAGTCACCTGTTGCCGCTGGTTTTTTCTTTGTTAAGAAAAAAGATGGTTCTTTAAGACCTTGTCTGAATTTCAGGGAGCTGAACAGTATCACTATTCGTGACCCTTATCCGCTTCCTCTGATCCCGGACCTGTTTAACCAGATTGTTGGGGCTAAAGTCTTTTCCAAATTAGATCTAAGAGGGGCATACAACCTGGTCAGGGTCAGAGAAGAAGACGAATGGAAGACGGCCTTCAATACCCCTGAGGGTCATTTTGAAAATTTGGTTATGCCTTTTGGTTTGATGAACGCCCCAGCCGTTTTTCAGCATTTCGTGAACAGCATTTTTTATCATTTAATGGGAAAATTTGTATTAGTGTATTTGGATGACATTTTGATTTTTTCTCCTGATTTCAAAACTCATAAGGAACACTTACGTCAGGTCTCGCTCATCTTGCGGGAGAATAAATTATACGCGAAACTGGAAAAATGTGTGTTTGCGGTTCCAGAAATTCAATTTCTGGGGTTTCTTCTCTCCGATTCTGGTTTTCGCATGGATCCCGAGAAGGTCCGCGCTGTGCTTGAGTGGGAGCTTCCTGAGAATCAGAAGGCGCTAATGCGTTTTTTGGGCTTTTCCAATTATTACAGGAAGTTTATTTTGAATTATTCTTCTATTGTTAAACCACTCACTGATATGACCAGAAAGGGGGTAGATTTTTCTTCCTGGTCGGTAGAGGCGCGTAAGGCCTTTTCTAATATCAAGGAGAGTTTTGCTTCCGCTCCCATCTTGATTGAGGTTGATGCTTCTGAGGTGGGTGTGGGTGCGGTCTTGTCTCAGGGTTCCTCTCCTGCCAAATGGCGACCGTGTGCCTTTTTCTCGAAGAAACTCTCCTCCGCAGAGAGAAATTACGATGTGGGAGATAGGGAATTGTTGGCCATCAAGTTGGCTTTTGAGGAATGGCGCCATTGGCTAGAGGGAGCCAGACACTCTATTACCGTGTTTACTGACCATAAAAATCTGGCCTACTTGGAGTCAGCCAAGCGTCTGAACCCGAGACAGGCCAGATGGTCTTTGTTCTTTTCAAGGTTTAATTTTGTTGTCACGTTCCGCCCTGGAGTTAAGAATGTGAAGGCAGATGCCCTGTCACGTTGTTTTCCTGGAGGTGGGAATTTTGAAGACCCGGGTCCCATTTTGGCTGAAGGTGTGGTGGTCTCTGCTCTTTTTCCTGAATTGGAGGCAGAGGTGCAGGCAGCCCAGTCAGAGGCTCCTGATCTTTGTCCTCCTGGGAGGTTGTTTGTGCCTCTCGCTTTAAGACACAAGATTTTTAAGGAACACCACGATACGGTCCTTGCTGGGCAACCGGGGCAAGAGCCACAGTGGATCTCATCGCTCGGAGATTCTGGTGGCCTGCGCTTCGTAAGTCGGTTGAGGGTTTTGTGGCAGACTGCGAGACTTGCGCTCGTGCCAAAGTCCCTCATTCACGGCCATCAGGTCCTCTCCTTCCCTTACCCATTCCTTCCCAGCCTTGGACACATCTGTCCATGGACTTCATTACGGACCTGCCTCGTTCCTCGGGGAAGACTGTGATTCTGGTGGTGGTGGACCGTTTTAGCAAAATGGTGCATTTCATCTCCTTTCCTGGTTTGCCCAATGCTAAGACGCTGGCGCAGGCATTTATTGATCACATTGTCAAATTGCATGGTATTCCTTCAGACATAGTCTCTGATAGGGGCACGCAGTTTGTTTCCAGATTCTGGAAGGCTTTCTGTTCTCGCTTGGGGGTTCGGTTGTCATTCTCTTCTGCTTTCCACCCGCAGTCGAATGGCCAGACGGAACGCGTCAATCAGAATCTGTAGACATATCTACGCTGTTTTGTGGCGGAGAATCAGGAGGATTGGTTTTCTTTTTTGTCCCTTGCTGAGTTTGCTTTAAATAACCGTTGTCAGGAGTCCTCTGATAAGTCACCATTTTTTGGTGCATATGGGTTTCATCCGCAGTTTGGGACTTTCTCGGGAGAGGGGTCTTCTGGTTTACCTGATGAGGACAGATTCTCCTCGTCTTTGTCATCTATTTGGCAAAAGATTCAGGTTAATCTAAAGAGCATGAGTGAGAGATATAAGCGTGTGGCAGATAAGAGACGTGTCCCTGGTCCGGACCTGAATGTTGGTGATCTGGTGTGGTTGTCTACCAAGAATATCAAATTGAAGGTTCCCTCCTGGAAGTTGGGTCCTAAGTTTATTGGGCCTTACAAAATCCTGTCTGTCATCAATCCTGTTGCCTTTCGTCTTGATCTTCCTCAGACTTGGAAGATCCATAATATTTTTCATAAGTCCTTATTAAAACCTTATGTTCAACCCATTGTACCCTCGCCTTTGCCTCCTCCTCCGATTATGGTTGATGGGAATCTTGAATTTCAGGTCTCTAGGATTGTGGATTCTCGTCTTATCCGCGGTTCTCTCCAGTACCTCGTTCATTGGGAGGGTTATGGTCCTGAGGAGAGGATGTGGGTCCCAGTGACGGACATTAAGGCCACTCGTCTCATCAGGGCTTTCCATAGGTCCTATCCTGAGATGGTGGGCTCTGAGTGTCCGGAGACCACTCGTAGAGGGAGGGGTACTGTCACAACCAGACATCTGAGAAGCTCTGACAGATGCCTTTCAGAACCTCCTCCTTAAGCTTTCTTTGTTTTGGTTTTCAGTTCCTCATCTCGTTAGCCTCTCTCAGCTGTCTTGTAGTTGGACTGATTGCATCCCTTTAAATTCCTCCCCATAATGCATTAGTGTGCGGTTTATGCAACTTCCTGGAGTGTGTGTGCATGCTGATCCTATTTCCCAGTCTTCTACAAGTTAGTGTTGTACATTCATTTGTGATTTTATGTTTGCTGGATCCCAGGTGACCCTGACTCCCTCCGTGTCTAGTGTAGGGAGCCGGTGGTCGTGTCCCCTCACTATTGCAGGGTGTTCAGGTGTTATATAGTCGAGGTATGAGGATATGCGATCATCCACCACTGGGGTGTTCGCATAGGCTGAGCAGAGTCAGGGAGAGTGCCAGGTCTTATGCAGGGGTCTCCCTTTTGTTCCTTAGTTTTGGATCCAGTGAGTCATATATTCATTTTGCTTTGTCTTGTTTCCTGTACACTTTCCGTGACAACTGCACATCTGGGATTAGACAAGCATAAGTGACTGTCACATTTAGGACAGAAATGCAGTTTTTTGGTTAGGGTAAAAAAAAACTCTGATATACTGCACATCTGAGATTACACGTGCATAAGTGACTGTCACATTTAGGACAGAAATACAGCTTTTTGTTTAGGGTTAAAAAAAACTCTAATATACTGCACATCTAAGATTACACATGCATAAGTGACTGTCACATTTAGGCCATAAATACGGCTTTGGCATACTGGGGTGAAAAAAGCCTCTCATATACTGCACATCTGGTTTACACATGCATAAGTGACTGGCACATGATTTAGGCCATAAATACTTTTTTTGGTTACTGGGGTGAAAAATGCCTCTAATATATTGCACATCTGGGATTACACATGCATAAGTGACTGTCACATTTAGGCCATAAATACGGCTTTGGCATACTGGCAGGGGCGTAACTATACGGGAAGCAGGGGAAGCGGCTGCTTTGTGGCCCTGACCCAGAAGGGGCCCATCCAGGAGGAGGAGGACTAAAAGATTTTGTCAGGGCCCCCTCAACAGTATTACACAATGAAATAATATACAGTGACAGTATAGACAGTGTACAAAAAAGATGGAACACTTGCCAGGCCTGGTCTGAGAGAGCGATCTTTACTAGCCACAGGAATGGGGGCGGCATGAAAGGAAGGGGTTGTGAAAAAATATGCTGTGGGGCCCAGTAATTTCTAGTTACGCCACTGGCAGGGCGTTAACTAAGACTGAGAGAAGGGTAAAAGATATACAGAGGGCACAGCACTATTGCTGTTAGGTTAGGTTCACAAGAGCGTTATCACACTCTGGTCTTCTGCTTTCACTGGAGCAGAAGGACAAATATAATGGAAGTGCTAAATTGAGCACAAATCTTAAAGTAATAGAACAGAGCAGGCGCCATTAACTATAACGGGGTCTGCTCAGGATGCTGCTTCTTTACCAGAGGACCCGACAACGCAGATGTGGATAGATAGTATCAGATCAAAGTATAGCATCAGATGCATATCTAGCACACAAATGCAGTGCTAGAACTACATAATTACAATGCTGAAACTAAGCACAGAATGTAGATACAGCACTAGAACAAAGCTCATAACACAAATACTACACCATAACCAAGTTCACTACATAAATGCAGCATCAGAATTAAGCCTATGAGTCAAATACAATGCCAGAACCAAGCTCACTACAGAAATACAGCACCAAAATTTAAAATATCTTTAAAGTCATCAATATGTGATCTGCAGGAGTCTTACTTCCAGAATTTCAGCCTTGTCCTAATCTTTTGATATCATATCCATTGGTCACATGGCCTTTTTGTAGCTCAATCCCATTACAGTACAAAAATATCCTCTTATGTGTGCCAATACAAAAAATGCGGCACAAAGTATATGAACTGTGATGTCACACGCAAGAATAAAGCACATATGCTGTCACAGAGCAAAAATATGCAAAAAGTAAAGCTTAACTAAATAGATATTGCAAACAGCAGAAGTAACCATGAGGCTCCATTGAAACACTGAAAGAGCATTCACACGACCGTATTTTCGGTCCACATCGGATCAGCATTTTTTGTGGATCAGATGGGGACCCATTTATTACAGTGGGCCCTGCAAAAAAAAAAAATAGAGCATGTCCTATTCTTATCCGTTTAGCAGACAGTAATAAGCATTTCTAACAAAGGGCAAGACGTGCTGATCCACAAATGCGGAATGCACAAGGCTGGTATTCATGTTTTGCGGATCTACAATTTGAGGTCTACAAAATGGATACGGTCGTGTGAATGCTCCCTTAGAATAGGTCATATTAAATTATCCCTGTATATGTTTTTACTAGAGATGAGTTAAGTTTTCAAAAACTTGATTCGGACGCTTCGCCAAATTTTTCCAACAAATTCAATTAGAATGAATTAGTGATTAAGTGCGTTAAAAATCAGCTATTTGCCGGCTGCAGGGTGCGTGTATATGGGTGTACATCACTGTAAAGGGGGAATATTAATCACCAATATTATGCGAATATCGATAATTAATATTCATAAATAGGAGGAGCCGTCTAGTGAAGACTCCGCCTATTTATACCTTTATATAATAATAACACAATACTTTTGCTATGCTTTACACTAATCACTATACTAGCTGCATGCGCCTTACTTACTACCGCTAACAAGTACACACTACACAAAGGGTACAAGTAACACAGTATTTATTACACTACGCATACAATACAGTAACAATACAGCACTACATATACAGTACTCAACTACACTACACGTTCCCAAATTCCACCCACAAACTAACTATACAATACACACATACAAGTATATTAACCCACCCGCCTAGCTCTATACTGTCCCTACGGGGTATGACGAAGGGTTATAGATTCAGCACTGCAAGGGTTATTTGCCAGTGAGTGCTGAGGTTAATACCAGCAGGAGAGCTGGGGTTCTGGCAGGGAAGGGGTTAATGGATTAGGGACATCAGGGGCACAGAATCAGGGCCACCAGGGTCCTGGCAGGGAAGGGGTTAAACACTCAGGGGTATGAGACCAGCAGGAGAGCTGGGGTGGCAGGGAAGAGGTTAAACAGTAGGGTTAATCAGGGGTAACAAGGGGCAGCATGGGGTCTGGGATACAAAGGGTTAGGATAGTGGTAGGGAAATAAGGGGGGTGAATATGGTTGGCACTGCAAGGGAGGTACAATGCCATGCCAGCGTATACTCAGCCATCTCCAGGGCCAAATGGGCCTCTCTTCCTTCAGGCAGCAGTCCTCATGTGTCTCTGAATCCAGTCTGGTTGCAAAGAGAGCCCTGTTCCTTTGTCTTGGACTGATATATAAGTCCCTCTCACCCCCCCCCACCCTTTCCAGGGGTGTGACATCATCGTGTGCGTGTGACGGAATGCATGCACTCAGATTGCAGCAGACAACTGGCTGGCCCCCTGAGGCTCACAGCACCACACACCCAGTCATGTCACAAACACAAGGTTGGGGCCGCATAGTAAATAGGCTGATAACCCTTAGCCTTTGAAAAGTCACCAGCCACCTGGAGACATATCCACCCCCCTGCAGACGCCTGGGAAACTTAAGTATATATATATATATATACTTGGGGCGCATCTATATACATATATATACTCATCATAAACCTGGGGACATACATGGGCAGTTATAGGCCCATATATATACATATATATATATATATATATATATATATACACAATCCCCCTGTTGTCGGACTATATAATACGACAATATATTGGGGGAACGGGTTGAGATATATTTGCCCCCCCCTCAACCCCATCCTAGGTGGAAGTTCAGGAAGAACTGTAGTGTACATTGTTCTTTAGGTACTTAGACATCCCTAATCCATTTTCCTCCGACCTGCCCTTCACCGTAACCTACTCCTCCGTCCACAGGATACACAGTCTTCTTCTTGACATCTTTAGGATACCACACACCCACAATCTCTTTAACAGTCTTTTAGTGTCGGCCACCCCCACTTTGGAGTGACCACACCCCCACAGTCTCTCGGTAATTCTGCCGATCTTCAGGTATCTTCGTCCCCCCCAATTCTGGAGCGGGTTCACCCTTACAGTCTTTAACTGGCCTTTCTTTAATAGTCTCTTGGTGTCGGCCACCCCCACTTTGGAGTGACCACACCCCCACAGTCTCTCGGTCGTTCTGCCGATCTTCAGGTATGGCCCGCCTCCAAGGCATCTGGAGCGGGTTCACCCTCACAGTCTCAGTCCCAACTTTCTTCTATCCAACGTCTGTTTCCATCTTGCGGTTCGCCGTGGACAGATTAATAGGTCTTTACAAGGCAGGTCAGACTCTTAAGCGGCGATGTCACAGTACCTAAATTCTACTGCGGAGAACACCTCCGCCACACTACACATCCAGCCCTTCCCTTAAGAACTTCACCGTTCCAGGGTTCAAGGTGGCAAATGAATGATGCCTGTCCCTATCGTGACCTAACCTTATCCCCATTCACACAAAATACATTTCATATCCCTCCCAACACCAAATTCCATTATATGTGTGTACCCATAGAGACTCATGCAACCTGGCATATCTCTCTACACCTCCAAAGACACCGGTAGGTCGCAGACCCCCGTGTCAATGGGAAACGACTATAGGATGCAAATGTGTACAGTCAAATATAGGCTGTCACACATTTGCACCTAGAGTATCCATGGGTACACAATCAACCGACAAACAAAATCAATAAATACAATGTGCTATGGGGTTTCAGGGTAGTACAGGTTATACGTCCCGAACCCCCATAGAAATCAAAGTGTGTCCATACAATAATATTTGGCTACAGGAACCATGTTTGGTTATGTCCTGAGCCTCCTCCTCCGGATAGTTCTGTACAGCTCTGTCTGGTTCTGGTGTATTTTGGTCAGTAAGTCCCTTGACACTCCGATACACAGTCTACTGTAGATGACGATCACCAGAACCAGAAGAAGTTTCACTGGGTGAAACAAGTGCTCTTCCACCCGAACGTCTCCGAATCTTCCTCCAGAGCCTTAAATAATGCTCCCGCTGGATTGTGGCACAGTCTTCCATCTCTAGAACACCTCTAGGCAGAGGTCGCTTGGTTGCCAAAATCCAGTGGGATCCTCTGGAGTCTCCCAAGTGCGTCAGGGGAAATAGCTGGCCTCTTCCGTGGCCTCTCCTGGGTTTTTCTTCCGCTCCATATAAAACCTATGGCAGAAGAAAATACCAGGTGCTCCCAGGGGAATTTCTCCCCTAACGGTGCAGTAAAATGTACAAAAATTTCCAGCACCAATACCTTTGACCCATGGGTAGAGAAAGGTATTGGGCTGCCCTTTGTCTCACAGGACTCCTCATTATCCCACACTGGTGTCTGAACACCCTACCTTCAGAGGAGCATGTCCTCTGCTACACATCCCTCTGCACCAACAGATAAAGATGGCCTCCCTACTAGGTTAGGATAACTGGAGTTCTGTGGACAAAGCACCATCTTGATGGCACCGCATCCCTGTCCTTTCATGTGTACCCAGGCTGACTTCCCCCTGTGATCCTATCTTGTGGAGGCCCGCAGAACCAACGGCATAGGCATGCCCCGGCTCCCCAGGACCCCACAACACAAGAACACAGTCCACACTCCGCTGCCAAACACTCTGCGTCCAATCCCTATCAGAGCTGTGCTACCTGCTCGGACTAGAATTAAGTGCGCAGCACAACATTACACCAATGTTGTCTGTCCGCCCCAGTCCCCAGCGCAACACAGCCCTACCGAAAACCTTGAGCACAACAGTGTTATCTGTATCGATCCGAGACCCTGGTTGCCCAGAATAATATCACATCATCCTTTGTGTGCTGCATGAAGAAGGTCCTTATGCCTTCTCCCGACCAGCAGGATTTCCCGTGTGATATTATCTGCTCGCGACCCTATACGTTCTCGATCCACAGTATAACACTGTTCCACTCCAAGGGGACACAGAATGAAACAAGACAGCAGACGGGACATTACAACACTACATAAATCAGCCTGGTGGAACACACTCATAGACAAGGACCACCATCAACATCAAAAAGAACGTTACAATGGACAACAAAAACACACAACATGGACATGTACAGGGAACAAACGGTGTAACAAATAGTACAGGGGTGTCAAATGTTGCCTAGCCTAGCTTGGCCACTCTGGCTCCTCAGCAGCTGATGATGCTGCCAAGAGGTTACCCCTTTATGGCCAAGCTGACTAGACCCCGCTGCACGATTTGTTACCTGAATCCCATCACTGGACACATTGCAATTACTTGCACAAGGGCAATTCCTTGCAATGTGTCCTTTGTTCCCACACCTGAAGCACCTGATTGGGCT
Source organism: Bufo gargarizans (assembly GCF_014858855.1). Lineage (NCBI taxonomy): Eukaryota > Metazoa > Chordata > Amphibia > Anura > Bufonidae > Bufo > Bufo gargarizans. The sequence goes on along the minus strand of NC_058083.1, from coordinate 287,674,034 downwards.
TTCTGTCCTGTGTGTTTTGCAGTGCTTCGCTATATGACCCAAGCCACCACAAGCAAAGCATTTGATGTTTGCCCGGTGTGGCTTAGGTCCGTCCACACTGCAACCGCGCTCCCTGAATTGTTCCATCTTCAGGGAGGCACTTTTCACGATGTTTCTTTTCCCCAAAGTCAGGGAAAGATCTCTGTTAGTCTGGACAGGCTTGGTCTGGTGATTTGGCCTGTCACAGACTACTCTCCCCCCTATTTGCCCTGCATAGGGCAAAGTTTTGGGATATTCCGACCCTGACTTTATGGGAAAAGAAAGGGCCGGCACCAACTTGGTGATGACCTGTTGCATGCCAGTCATTATCTGGGAGCTTACAGCAACCTGAGCCTTCAATTTGGCTACCGTCACACTAGTAGAGGCAGTGCGTTCCTTGAAGGCCTTGACCTCAGTATAAGACTGAGTCAACTGAGCCTCAATTTCCTCCTTCTGCTTCTGCATTTCCACTAATTGTGACTGTATCCTAACCACCTGCGCATCTCGGTCAACAGTAGACTGCACATTCTCCGCCAGCTGTGACCGTAATGCCAAAACCTGGTCCGAATTACTCGCACAGCATAGGCAGTGAATGGCCGGAGGAATTGTCTCCGTTGACTGAGATACCAGCGCCACTTCCTTTGGCTTACAGATGCTAGCCTCAAACGTATGAACGAGTTTGGCTAGCATCTGAAGCCGTTTAGTGGCTTTGTTTAACACCATCTGTTTGTTCACACAAAGCTTGTCATAACTACAATCCTCCTGACAACATATATACACATATATTATAGATATATTATAGATATATATATATATATATATATATATATATATGTTATAGGGGGCCACAGCCATATATATTATAAGGGGCACGGTCTAAAGGAGGCACATATTTCCCACAGGGGCCACCATGAGCCCCTGGGGATCACCATGGGCAGACGTGCGCAGATGCTGGGCACATCTGCGCACATCGTCCCATGATGCTGTGGTTAATGTATGCACATATATACCATACATGCCCGCACGTGTTTGCAGGCATGCATGGATATATATGCATACGTCTCAACCCTTCCTCAACAATCACTGTGCATTGCAGAAACATTCATAGCTAGTCCGCTGTGCTAGTGAAACAATTATTGTGCATTCGTATGACAGTCAGTTGACAGGCGTCACTCTTAGAATCAGTTTACACTTGGAATCAGCCTTACATGTCAAGGACTTAAGCTACAGTGGCCCAAGATTCTACTATAGGGTGAAAGAGCCCCATCTTTTTACACCGTCTGCTGATTCCATATAGATTGCTAGAGAACCAGTTCTGTTACACGCTGATACAAATATGGCCCCCATGACACAGTGGAGAGGGTGTCAGCAGTAAGTTTGTGTTGATGTCACTGTTTATTTTTCCAGCATTTGGTCAGTAATTGATCAGTATTGCTAAGGCCAAAAGAAAACAGGAGTGGGTCCAAAACAGAGTTGACTTGTGATTGGAATATTTGCATGTCTTCTGTGTTTTGTACCCACTCCTGCTTTTAGCTTCCAAATCATGAGCCTTATGGATGCTCCAAAGACAGAATCTGTTGTGTTTTTCATTTTTCAGTTCTTCTGACAGATCAGAAGTGTAAAATCTGGGTATTTTTGATATAATTTGTTCCAAAAAGATGTAATTTTTTTTTTTTATCAATTGTCTTTTTATTGACATTTTTTCCAAAAATAAACACGTACACATGAAAGAACATGACTTCAGAGTACATTACTTATGGTACAGAAAAAGAATCAATGGTAATTGAGTAGAAAAATGACATACCTTTACATTGAATAAGACTGAAAAAATACATATACCATAGTCATGAATGAGTATGTACTATAAGAAGTGTCTATAGGCTATTATAGTAACAAAGCGACTGTATTCGCATTAACTATGCAAAGTTATACAAAATGTAATGTAATAAAGATATAGACGTACAGTGGGGAATGACAAGACAAGACACATTAGGATTAGGATGAAGGGAGTAAGGTGAAAGCTCAGTCAGTTGAGACATCAAACACCATGTCCCATTGCTTCCAGACTTGGTCAAATTTATCTACCGAGGCAAGCAGTGTAGCCGACATGTGCTCGAAGCGTCTAACTTCCAATACACTATGTATGAGGTCAGTTCGTGTTGGGCAATCCGTCCTTTTCCAAAATCTTGCTAACAAACGCCTAGCTGCAGTCAAGACGTATAACATTAACTTTAATAGATGTTTCTTCAGAGGTATGTGTGGGATATTCAGCAGATATATATAAGGATCTAAGGGGAACCTCACCTCAAACAGACTATACAGGATTTCCTGTACCATAGTCCAGAATGGGGCTAGAATCTGGCATTCCCAGAAGATGTGAATGTGTGAACCCTCCTCCGTGTTGCATCTCCAACAGCAATCCGAAATGTCATGGTTAAACTTATGTAACAACTGTGGAGTGTGATACCAGAACATCATTATTTTATAAGTGTTCTCTCTATAAATGGCACAAGTAGATGTCATCGCAGCCCTCTGCCAGATTATCCTCCAATCCTCTACTGAAATGGAACGGTGCAGGAGGGACTCCCATTTAGACATATACGAATGACGGATTGATGCAAGAGAGGCCGGGGAGGAGAGAAGCACATATATTTCGGATATAAGACCCTTAGTAGACTCTGAGAGCTTACACATCTTCTCAAAAGACGTGGGGATAGATACTTGTCTTGAGTGGAACAACGTAGTAAACAAATGTTGGATTTGCAAGTATTGATACCTAGTGACTTCCGTAAGTGATCTAGAACTTCGAAGTTCATCTAAAGACAGTAATTGCAGCGTCCTATAATCAATCATATCTGCAAACCTAAACATTTTCTTGGCAAACCAAGGTTTAAAAAAGGACACCTCTGACCCAGCATTGAAAAGCGGCGTAAACAGAAAAGATGTCATGGAGGATTTCTCAGAAACCAGAGAGAAACGGTGTTTACAATATTGCCATATTTTGTATGTATGTAGCATTGGACCTAGTAAATCCGGTAATTGAGCTTGAGGAATTGGGGACCACAACAAAGAGTTAGGGTGTATCGGAGCAATCCACAATTTTTCAATTTCCACCCACCTGGAGTAAGCATAGAGTTTAGACCATGCTGGCAATCGTCTAAGATGCGTGGCCCAATAATATTTGGCTACATCTGGGACCGCCAATCCACCATGAGACTTCAGGGCCATAAGGGTACTACTAGCTATCCTGTGTCTCTTCCCATTCCATATGAATTTAAATAGCCCAGCTTGCAATGCTCGAAGTTCCGTCCCTGGTACATGGACCGGGAGGGTCTCAAATAGGTAGAGTAATTTCGGCAAAATAGACATTTTAACTGCCGCTATGCGGCCGAACATGGATATGGGAAGAGACATCCATTTAGCCATTTGACGCTTAAGTTCCTGAAAAAGGGCAGGAAAATTATGAGTATATATGGAAGAATACGTTGCCGCCAAATTAACCCCCAAATAACGCAGGGCAGCATCTTGCCATCGAAAGTGATAATTAGATCGTAATGTAGCTAGAACGTCTGCCGGCACATTCAAGGGAAGAGCTTCTGTTTTCGAGGAGTTAATCTTATATCCGGAAAGCCGACTATACAGTGTTAACAAACCAAATAAATTGGGCAGGGTAATATGTAGGTCTGATAGAGTAAGTAGAACATCGTCTGCAAATAGTGATATTTTATATTCAACTCGGTTGACCATGATTCCATGAATGTCTGGGTGGGATCTGACCGCCGTAGCTAAGGGTTCAATACAAAGCACAAACAGGAGAGGGGAGAGCGGACATCCCTGCCTGGTGCCGTTTTTTATCGGGAAAGGAGCTGAATTTGCATATGGCAATTTAATTGTCGCTGTAGGTCGGCTATATAGTGAACGAAGGGCTGAGAGAAAGGGACCCGAAAAACCAAAAGCTTGCAAGGTAGAAAACATAAACGGCCAACTTAAGCGGTCAAACGCTTTTTCAGCGTCCAGGCTCAATAGTAATGCTTGTTGATGTTGCCTATTGACAATATCTACTAAATTGATAAGTTTTCTCGTATTATCTCCACCCTGGCGACCTCTTACAAAGCCCACCTGATCTGAGTGTATCAGTTGCGGGAGCCAACGCGCCAACCGGTCTGCCAACAGCTTGGTGAATATCTTCAGATCAGAGTTTAGAAGAGCAATAGGGCGGTAGTTTGCGCAATCTAAGGGGTCCTTTCCCGGCTTCGGAATAAGGGTTATATGGGAATGTAGCATAGTTTCTGGTATAGCTGTACCTTGTAAGAATGAGTTAAACAGCGTACACAAATGGGGTATGAGAAGAGATGAAAAAGTTTTGTAGTAAGAATAGGGTAACCCATCCGGCCCAGGCGACTTGCCATTAGGTAACTGGGAGATCACCCCCTGAATTTCTTCAGCTGTGATCTGGGCATTAAGCGCAGACCTTGCCTCTGATGATAATTTGGGTATACTACTGTGAGCTAGGAAAGAGTTAAATAGTGTCTGGCGATCAGCTGGGTCGGAGGGTGTCTGTGGTGTAAGGGAGTATAAAGAAGCATAGTATTTCTGAAATTGGTCGAGTATCGCTTTGGGGTCATATATCATGTCTCCATTGCTCTTTCTCAGGGACATTGGGGTAGTAGCCGCGGTTGAATCCCGCAACTGACGGGCCAAGATAGTGTGTGATTTGTTCCCCCACATGTAGAACCGTTGTCGCGAATATAGTAGGAGTTTACCCGTTTTTTCAAAGGCCATCTCACGTAATCGAACTCGGAGGAGTACTATACGCCTTAGCAAGTGACAGGAGCGATGAGATCCCAGACGGGCTTCTAACTGTTTTAGATGGTCAAGGGTGTTATTATAGCGGAGATTATAATCCCTTTTTAATCTGGTGCTGACGCTAATACATTTGCCTCTAAAAACGGCTTTATGCGCTTCCCACAATATAGCTGTAGACGGGGCCGAGGGCTGGTTAAACGCAAAGTATTCCTCCAGGGAACTTCCTAACTCCTGCCTAGTTGGCAATTTAGTCAATAGAGATTCATTAAGCCGCCAGTGGCATATCCTAGGGCGGGCACCCCCAGGATTAAACGTGACAGAGATCGGCGCGTGGTCTGACCACGTAATATTGCCTACCTCAGCATCTGTCATCATTCTAAGGGCAGGAGTATTCCCAAAGAAATAGTCTATACGAGTATGAGTTCTGTGGGGGTGGGAGTAAAATGAATACGTCCTAGCCGAGGGATGATTAACCCTCCACAGATCATACAGAGCATATTGTCTGATGAGCTTTCTAAAGAGACGTGATATTTTCCGTTGGGCCCTAGACGGTGGCGTGTTTCCTGAAGGCAGCCTATCCCAGAGCTCAGAAAAAGCGACATTAAAATCTCCACCTATAACAAGCGCTGCTGGCAGAAAATCCTCTAGTTCTCTAAAGACCGTCTTCAGGAATGGGATCTGATTCGAATTTGGGGCATAAATATTACATAAGATGAGAGGGGCACCGTGGAGGGAGGCCTGAAGTATTATATATCTACCGTGGCTATCAACCCGTGTGGATTCAACTTGTATAGGACAGGTAGTAGATAAAAGAATAGCAGTCCCAGCAGTCTTTGTGTCAGCAGTGGCTGAATATATTCGTGGGTAAGATCGGGCCTTAACATTCAAGGAAATGCACTTAATCATGAGTGTATGTGGTGGAACAATACTTGCCAATGACCAGAGAGGGACCCTTTAGTGGGCATCTTCCTCCATTTACTGAAACTCGTCTCCGTGTAACATCATTAAGGCACCTAGGGTGGAGAAACAGGAGGGAAGAAGGGAAGACAAAGGACAACATATACGACAATAAACAGGATATATAATTCTGAACAATGGGTGTGACCACCCAGTCAGGACTCAAGATAACATGGGCTAAAGTGAAAAAAAAAAAACGCGTCTGTCCCACCTCAAAAATCAGAGTGAGGGAAAGAGAGAGGGCAACAAATAGAGTCCTGTCGGTAGGGACCTGACTGGACGCCATAACAGGCGGGGCTAGAACAATAGCTCAGGGGACACCTGAGACAGATCAGGTCAAAAAGAGAAAGAGATAAACAATGCACTGAAAAACAATTACATTAACTCTTAGAGCTGCTGCTCAGAACAGCCAATTGAAGGCCTCAGAGGGGGTCAGACCCCCTAAAAAAAAACGTTCAAGGAGGCGCGTCACGATGGGGGGACCCAGATGAACTCGTTTGGGATGGAGGTCGGTTTCTCTTCCGCTGGACTGTGTGCCATGATGGGGCCGGAGCTGAGGGAGGGTCCGGAATCTCCCAGTCATCAAGGGCCGGCGTGTTAAGGCCCAAAGAAGAACAGAAACGGGATAAGTCCGCGTGTGTGCGCAATACTGAGGATTTGCCATTTTTCGTAGCAATTAAAGCAAAGGGAAAGCCCCAACGGTATGGGATTTTGAGATCTTTCAAACATGCTAAGAGAGGTTGAAGATTTCTCCTTTTCTGTAAAGTCAGCCAAGATAAGTCCTGGTATAGGTGAACGCTTGAGCCTTTAAAAGAGATCGTACGTAAAGCGCGCGCTTTGGCCATAATGGATTCCTTCAGGCGGAAGTCATGCAGGCAGCAAATCACATCTCGTGGCTGTGACGTAGTGTTTTTCGGCCTAAGCGCTCTGTGAGCCCTATCAAGCTTGATGGCCAGCGGTGTTTGGGGCGCCAAAATCAAATTAAAGAGTTCGTTCAATATAATGTCCAGGTCCTCATCAGAGTCTGATTCTTGCAAACCCCTCACCCGTATATTATTACGGCGTCCTCTATTGTCTAGATCCTCCAGATGATTAGTATTCTCTTTAATAGCTTGGGATTGAGTGGCTATAATAGACTGTAGCTTAGACACATAACGCCTGGTGTCATCATGCTCCGTTTCAATCTGATCCACACGAGCAGACACTTGTTGAAAGTCCATTCTTAAAGAGGAAATTTCTGCTTTAAAGGCATCATGCACCCCAGCCACCATTACTTTAAAATCCTCTTTTGTGGGCATCTGCTGCAGAGCCTGCTGCAGAGACTTCATATCCTGGGAAGCGCAGGGGGGATCATCGCCATTCTCATCCCCAGAGACTGCATGCTGGCCCCACACATTTAGTTCCCCAGGGGGATGCAAAGGGACCGAGGCTGTGTCCGCCTCAGTATCAGGGCCGTCTCCCCACTCTCGGCGGCGTGCCGGTGTAGCCGCAGGCTGCCTGGCCTGTTTAGGAGCCGTTTTGGGCGGCATATTAGAGGCTGTAAATTGGGAACCCTGTAACCAGCCAGGGGACTCCAGGCACAGGTTAGTAGTACCGGTGGGCCGAATCGGCACAAAATCTGCAGCCAGGGGGCAAAGAGAGGACTCCCCTGCTATTACGCCGCTGCGCTCACCTGCCGTGGTAGTGAAGGCGGGAGCCGCCGGAGCTGTAATGGCGCCTGTGACGAGACGCTGGAGAAGGCCGCACTGGGAAGACGGGAGCTGAGAGCCGCGGGTGAGGTAAGCATCCAGGGTTCTTTCCCCTCGGGAGGACGGGTGTGTAGTGGGCTTCTTTAGGGGCAACTTCTTCCCCATGTGACGCGCCGCTGTAAGCGGAATTGGCCCAAGTTAGAAGCAGGAGCAGCGGAGCTCAGGGATCACGCCGCCATCTCTGTAGACGTCCAGGCCACGCCCCCAAAAAGATGTCATTTATAATGCCCATAAAATGACAACCACTGCTTACATGCTGTTTACTTATATAGAAAAATCTACCCTTGCCATTACCACGCTCTTCATGTCACTTCCAGAGATTGGTCTGGTCACCAACAAGAAGTTTCCCATCCTCTATTATCTAATATTAGTTATAATAAGTTGCCTACAATGAATGATAAATAGACACGGACACATTGTTTGCTACCTCATCTGGTGACTTTTATTTATTAAAAGGGCAGAAATTTTGAAATGGCCCTGTTGATGGAAAACCCCTAACTCACAAAGAGTCGTCCTTCAACACTCAGGAGAGGAAAAACCCCCAGTGGAGGAAACCTCTAGGGAGCCATGGCTGAAGGACTGCCCCTCCCCTGGGCAAGGGGTTAAAAAGTCAATATTTTATGTGAAGTAGCTCTGGACAATCCGGTAAATGCCATGTCCAGAATTGAGAACAGAGACCGAGCCCGGAATCTGTCTCTTGATGCAGCAGATTAAATATACATCTGACTGCGGAAAGTCCGGTAAGTGTCATATCCAGTAGCGAGAACAGAGACCAAGCCTGGAATCTGTCTCTTGATGCAGCAGATATAATATATATCTAACTGCGGAAAGTCCGGTAATTGCCATGTCCAGTGGTGAGAACAGAGACCAAGCCTGGAATCTGTCTCTTGATGCAGCAGATATAATATATATCTAACTGCGGAAAGTCCGGTAAATGCCATGTTCGGTATTAAATCCAGCAATGTCCAGATGGTTTTAGTTGTCTTCCTGGCACTCCGCCCCTGGTTCTTAACCTTAGATTTTATTGGGGGTTTTCAGGGTCCTGGGTATTTTTCCTCAGAACGATGGAGATGCCTTCTCGGGACAACTCTAATGACAAACACTGAGAATAAAAGAAAAGGGAAATTTATCATGAAATGGCTTTCTTCAATATATTATCATTAAACAGCTTACTGGGTGCATGAGACCTTCATGTATAATCTACTCACCTGGAAATCTGTATAATTCATGGCAGGGTAAACTGTCAAGCCGAAGAATCCCGTCCACTCACCCACCAGGCCTGTTATAGAGAAGATCTGCAGAAGAGAGAGGGATGGAATAGAAGATATTAGTGCCCAGCAGTACTCACTAATGGTTCTGGTATGGAGTTGGGTGGGAGGATCACAGATCCACCAAGAGTTTCTATATGACTATTACATAGGACACATGTGGTTACTTAAGATAGCAAATAGAGACATAAACTCACCTCTTTACAGCTATCAGTGGTACATAGAAGGAAGAAGCTGCCCAAACCTACAGCAACTGGAAGGAGATGTTAAGGAGAAGTAACAGAAGTCTATTAATATTGTGTTTTCTATACTGTCATGTCTCATCTATGCTGCAATGAAGTCAATGGAAGCAGATAATCACCAGTGTATCCAGCACACAACATTAAGATGTATATTGTTATCCACTTGGAAGGTCTTAGGGAAATCAATATGGATATACTAAGGCCAAAACACCAAAAAAACTCCCGCTTAGGACCAACCAAAATGTTATTAAAATGTTACTTGTGTTTCTTAATAACTTAAAATGCAAATATATCTACACAAATAATTGTACCAGCTGGCTATAAAAGGATACAGATTAGCAGTGCCACAATGGTCACCAAGGTTGATGCCAGTCTAATGTGGCACATGCAACGACTGCTGAGGGATCTCTTGTACAGGCATATAGATTGACACAGGTTATATATGGCAAAACTGAAAAATGCCACTCCTGCGCTGATCCTGTGGACGAGGGGATTGGTCTTTATCTACAATGTAGAGAGAGATATAAATGTCACAATGAGCTCGTTATGGAGATCTTAGAATGCAGAAGAGCAGAGTCCGCAGGTGGAGTGCAATTACACAGGGGCAGTAATACCTAAGGATAATTACCAGGGGGTATCATGGTAATGTATGCTTCATTTGGCACTATGCCACTGAGCATCAGACACTATAGGGGAGATTTACTAATAGTGTCACAATTTACACTAAGAATACGAATTACAGTCTTGTTATTAGACAAATTTACTATTCTGGTGTATGTACCCAGATTCAGGACAGAAATGTGTCTTATACTTTATAGTTTTACTTTAAAAAATTGTCAAGATTTTGGTGCGTTTTGTCGCACATGAAGATGCATTTAGGCCACACCCCTTTCCTTTAGGCGACACGCCTCCTTATCGGACAAGGCATAAAAAGCTTAGCAAAGTGTGTCAAACACTTGGCAAATGTGATGCTACACAGGACACCAGTTTTTTGGTGCAAAATGCACATTTTCAAATAGAATTTCCGCCCCTATGTTTTCTATGGAACAAACACTAAATGGGGCCCCAGCCCAGTATATATGTAACCCCGGGCCCAAGCATTGACCCCTCTAAATGTAATTGTTCTGATTCCTCTGTGTATTTATACTTTATATAAAATCTGACTAACCGAAAATGCACCGGTCAAGGCTGTCCCAATACATGCCAGCCATCCCATGGCATAGAGGATTCTCTGGCCAATGATCTGTCGCTTCTCTGATGGCTCAGAATGAATGATCATGAACCTGTATTTGACGGAAGCAATGCCAGCTCCTGAAATAGACAATGCATGTTATCAGTCAGAGATTTCCATAGGTCATTTCTATAAACACTTGCAATAACCTTCAGGAGTCAATGATGATTACAATCTCTAGTGATGGCCACCGCTCAGTGCTGGATAGTGATCATAGATCTGGAGTCACTGAGATCTTCATCATGTAGTCTCCCTATAGGAAGCTGCATCCACTTACCTACAATGGATATAACCATGAAGACGACTGTGAAGACCACCGATTCGGGGAACTCTTCTCCCGTGTTACTGTGAAATAAAGCAAAATATTGGAAGTTACTAGGACATGAGTCGGAAATGTCTCATCAAGAGCAGAGGAGAATTTATGCACTTTTACCTGCCCTGCCATATATCTATTACTTCCCCAGTACACCCAGTGATATGGTCCCTGCGGAGAAGCAGAGGAACTGGGTAAAACTCGTTAAGAAATGAATAATTATTACTATCATCACCACCATTATTATTATTATGACATTTATAGTGGACACATTGATGTTCTATAGACTTATAGTCATTGTGATATTTCCCACATGAACAATAAGATGGAGCTTATTAATAATCCACTAGTAGTAATTCTAATGTAATAATACCCTCCCAGGAATGATACCGCAGTAATGCTAATAATTATACTACACAGTCAGGAATCTGGCCCCCGTCACCTCTTACCTGATGTATGGATATTTTGAATGGCCCAAGATGACAGTAATGGTGGTCGTGGAACAGAGACCTAATAGCATCCATATGGACAAGAAGATAGGCAAGAATGCCAAACCCTGGATCTCCATGATGCAAGGAAAAGATTTGCTCAGCAAAAGCAAAAGCCAATCTGTCTCTCTGTGTATTCACAGTTAATTTGGCCAAGGTAAAGTCAGCCAGTGGTTTTCCTAGGCTCAGAACTTGGTGATGTCACTAGCTTCTATGATGTCATCACATATGCTTGAATCTGATTGGTCCTCAGGCTCCTCACTAGTTTCTGTGATGTCATTGATGTTGTCTCATCATCACACATGCCTGAATATGATTGGTCCTCAGTATTATATACTTTATAAATGGCAGAATCTCTTAGTTATACAATGACAGATCACACACTACCATATCACTAGGTGACCCACCCCAACAGAGCCAAAATACTGCCAGAAGCACAAAATGCATCCCCAAAAACTTCCACTGGCTGGCCCTCTGGGCATCGGTCCACCAGGAAATTTCTGTGTAAGGTCTGTGATCAATCCACCCCTGACGCTCTCCTATCCAAATTACACCTAACATAAAGCCAGATATTGAGGTTGTAGGCATTTATTTTTACACTATATCTTGGGGGAGGGGGACAAGTGTTGGTGTCTTCTTTTTTATTTTTTGTGCCAGAGTTGATTTTTTAATGCAAATCCGGCACTGCAAGTTTTATGCTGCTCCTTAGTCTTCATGTTATCACACAAGCTGGTAAGTATTACAACAGCAAAATCTCCTCAAAACCATACAATATACTGAACCAATAAGGATATGGAGTAATTTAAAACATAACTTTTACTAGTTCCAAAAATAAAATAAATGAGGCTCAAACGATTAACCATAAATTGGTGATAAGGAAATTTTTTTATTCTTTTTTATTCTTGCCACGAAAAGATCATGGCCTTGAGGACTGCCTCATAGAACTGAAGGATTGTCCCTGTGTTGCCAGCGCTTCGGGATAGTACAAAAGAGTTGTACAAGGCAACCTGCACCAAGTAGACCGCAACTTTTTTGTACCATGCCCAGGTTTTGCGCATGGTGTTATATGGCTTGAGGACTTGATCAGAGAGATCAACTCCTCCCATATACCGATTGTAGTCGACACTACAATCGGTTTTGAGGACCGTTGCCGTGGTACCTCGCACAGGGACAGGGGTGATGCCGTTACCATGAATTGTGGACAGTACAAGGACATCCCTCGTGTCCTTATATCTGACCAGCAACAGGTTTTCACTGGTAAGGGCACGGGTCGCACGGGCAGGGAGGCCGCGTATATTTTTCCGCACAGTCCCACAAGCGGACGTGGATCTGGCGGCAGTGGCGTAGGGATTGCCATAGCAACCATAGCAGTGGCTATGGGGCCCTACGCCACTGGGGGCCCGTCCCGGACTGCATTCCTTTTTTTTTTTTTTTTACACAGCCAGGCAGCCAGGTGGGCGGGGCTTGGGCGGTCCGCGGCTGTAGTGGGCGGGGCTTGGGCGGTCCGCGGCTCGGGCCTGGCTGGGGGGAAGCCAAGGAAGGAGTAGTCAGGTCAGGACTGGAGTAGGCGGGCCCGAGGCGCACTGCTGCACGAGCAGAAGATGAGGTAGGCCAGTGAAGGGGGATCTGTGGACGACACTAAAGGGGGGATCTGTGGACGACACTAAAGGGGGGATCTGTGGATGACACTAAAGGGGGGATCTGTGGACGACACTAAAGGGGGGATCTGTGGAGAACACTAAAGGGGGGATCTGTGGACGACACTGAAGGGGGGGAATCTTTGGACGACACTTAAGGGGGGGATCTGTGGACGACACTTGGGGGGGATGTTGGGATGGGAGGTCCTGGAGGGGTGTTTGGGTGGGAGCTCTGGAAGGGGTGGGAGGTCCAATAGGTATGTGGGGGTGGGAGATCCGGGAGGGGGGCCCATAATTTTTTTTGCTATGTGGCCCAGTCATTTCTAGCTACGCCCCTGTCTGGCGGCCAGGGTCTGGAACAAGGGGATACTAGTATAAAAGTTATCCACGTAAAGGTGGTAACCCTTATCTAGCAGTGGGTACATAAGGTCCCACACAAGTTTCCCGCTAACACCCAGAGTGGGGGGACATTCTGGGGATTGAATGCGGGAATCTCGCCCCTCGTATACACGAAACTTGTAAGTGTACCCTGAGGTACTCTCACAAATTTTGTATAGCTTCATGCCATACCTCGCCCGCTTGGAGGGAACATACTGGCGGAAAATGAGTCTCCCCTTGAACGCAATGAGAGACTCATCAACCACGACCTCCCTTCCAGGTACATAGGCCTGTACAAATTTGTCCCCAAAATGATCGATGACCGGCCGTATCTTATACAGACGGTCATAGGCAGGATCACCTTGGAGGGGACATGCTGCATTATCTGAAGCGTGTCATGGCCGTACTATAAAGTGGGGCCTGGTAGAGGATGTCCCCACTCCAGTAATGCCTGACACTAGGTTTCTTGACCAGGCCCATATGCAGCACGAGGCCCCAAAATGTCCTCATCTCAGCTGTACTGACCGGCGTCCAGCCACCGGGCCTGGCCAAAAAGGAGCCCGGGTGTTGAGCAACGAACTGTTGGGCGTACAGGTTCGTCTGCTCCACCATCAGATTTACCAGTGGGTCACTGAAAAAATGACTTAAAAAGTCATATTCAGTGTAGCCCACTGTGGAAATCTGGATTCCTGATTGGCCTACAAAATCAGGAATCACGGGCTCATATCGCTCTGGGGTACACTAGACAGGTTCACCAGCAGGGTGCTCCAATGGATTTAACTGGTGGGCCGGAAAACTAGTATGAGGCCCAGAGCTGCTCGTACTAGTGCGTGTTTCACGTAACGCAGGCCCCATAGAAATGAATGCACAATCAAGTGCGGATGCGGTGCGATTTTCACGCACGGTTGCTAGGAGACGATCAGGATGGAGACCCGATCATTATTATTTTCCCTTATAACATGGTTATAAGGGAAAATAATAGCATTCTGAATACAGAATGCATAGTAAAATAGCGCTGGAGGGGTTAAAAAAAATAATTTAA